>NC_060123.1:535142187-535489247 GCF_021461395.2 Schistocerca americana
GGGAAAGTTGAAGGATATTTTCTATAGTGATATACCGGCAACGCCTGACAACATGCGTCAGCGCATTGTGAATGCATGTGCGAACATTACGGAAGGCGAACTACTCGCTGTTGAGAGGAATGTCGTTACACTTATTACCAAATGCATTGAGGCTGACGTATATCATTTTGAGCATTTATTGCATTAATGTTGTATTTACAGGTAAGCACCCTGTAACAGAATGCAATCTCAGAAGTGATATGTTCACAAAGGTACATGTATCACATTGGAACAACCGAAACAAAAAGTTCAGACGTACCTACGTTCTGCATTTTACGAGGTGCATTCAAGTTCTAAGGCCTCCGATTTTTTTTCTAATTAACTACTCACCCGAAATCGATGAAACTAGCCTTGCTTCTCGACGTAATCGCCCTGCAGACGTACACATTTTTCACAACGCTGACGCCATGATTCCATGGCAGCGGCGAAGGCTTCTTTAGGAGTCTGTTTTGACCACTGGAAAATCGCTGAGGCAATAGCAGCACAGCTGGTGAATGTGCGGCCACGGAGAGTGACTTTCATTGTTGGAAAAAGCCAAAAGTCACTAGGAGCCAGGTCAGGTGAGTAGGGAACATGAGGAATCACTTCAAAGTTGTTATCACGAAGAAACTGTTGCGTAACGTTAGCTCGATGTGCGGGTGCGTTGTCTTGGTGAAACAGCACACGCGCAGCCCTTCCCGAAAGTTTTTGTTGCAGTGCGGGAAGGAATTTGTTCTTCAAAACATTTTCGTAGGATGCACCTGTTATCGTAGTGCCCTTTGGAACGCAATGGGTAAGGATTACGCCCTCGCTGTCCCAGAACTCGGACACCATCATTTTTTTCAGCACTGGCGGTTACCCGAAATTTTTTTGGTGGCGGTGAATCTGTGTGCTTCCATTGAGCTGACTGGCGCTTTGTTTCTGGATTGAAAAATGGCATCCACGTCTCATCCATTGTCACAACCGACGAAAAGAAAGTCCCATTCACGCTGTCGTTGCGCGTCAACATTGCTTGGCAACATGCCACACGGGCAGCCATGTGGTCGTCCGTCAGCAATCGTGGCACCCACCTGGATGACACTTGTCGCATTTTCAGGTCGTCATGCAGGATTGTGTGCACAGAACCCACAGAAATGCCAACTCTGGAGGCGATCTGTTCAACAGTCATTCGGCGATCCCCCAAAACAATTCTCTCCACTTTCTCAATCATGTCGTCAGACCGGCTTGTGCGAGCCCGAGGTTGTTTCGGTTTGTTGTCACACGATGTTCTGCCTTCATTAAACTGTTGCACACACGAACGCACTTTCGACACATCCATAACTCCATCACCACATGTTTCCTTCAACTGTCGATGAATTTCAATTGGTTTCACTCCACGCAAATTCAGAAAACGAATGATTGCACGCTGTTCAAGTAAGGAAAACGCCGACATTTTAAGTGTTTAAAACAGTTCTCATTCTCGCCGCTGGCGGTAAAATTCCATCTGCCGTATGGTGCTGCCATCTCTTGGATATATTGACAATGAACGCAGCCTCATTTTAAAACAATGCGCATGTTTCTATTTGTTTCCAGTCCGGAGAAAAAAAAATCGGAGGCCTTAGAACTTGAATGCACCTCGTAATTTAAAAAACCTACCTGTTACCAATTGTTCGTCTAAAATTGTGAGCCATGTGTTTGTGATTATTACAGCGCCATCTATCACAAAGCGAAAAAAGTGGTCCAAGTAAAACGCTCATATTCCTTTACGTACTACACGAATATGTAACAAAAAATGGGGATTCCTATTTAAAAAACGCAGTTGATATCCGTTTGACCTATGGCAGCGCCATCTAGCGGGCCAACAAAAGCGCCATCTAGTTTCCCCCCTTCAAGGTAGACAAGTCTCGTTCTTTGTAGTTTTTTCGTTCGACGCTTATTTCGTGAGATATTTGGCCCTGTCACGATCAGTGGACCACCCTGTATATATGTAACGTGTAAGGCCCCTGCGAGTATGCAGAAGTACCGCAACACGTCGCATGTACTCGACTAATGTCTGAAGTAGTGCTGGAGGGAATTGACGCCAGAAATCCTACTGAGGTGTCCATAAATTCGTAAGTGTACGACACGGTGGAGATCTCTTCTGAACAGCACGGTGTTGCAAGGCATCCCACATATGCTCAATAATGTTCATTTCTGAGTAATTTAGTGGCCAGAGGAAGTGTTTAAACGCAGAAGAGTGTTCCTGGAGCCACTATGTAGCAATCTAGACGTGTGGGGTGTTCCATTGTCCTGCTGGAATTCCGTCCGTCGGTATGCACAGTGGGCATGAGTGGATGCAGGTGATCACACAGGACGCTTACGCACGTGTCACCTGTAAGAGCAGCATTCAGACGTATCAGATGTCCCATATCACTCCAGCTGCGCACGCCCCACACCATTACAGAGCCTCCACCAGCTTCAACAGTCCCCTCCTGAGATGCATGTTCCATGGATTCATGAGGTGGATTCATGAGGTTGTCTCCAAACGAGAATGGTCCGACCATGCATCATGTTTCCGGTCATCAACAGTCCAATGTCGTTGATGACGGGATCAGGGGAAGCTTAAAACTTATTGTCGTGCAGTCATCAAGAGTACACGAGTGGACCTTCGATTCCGAAAGCCCATATCGATGATGTTTCTTTCAATGATTCACACACTGACGCTTACTGATGGCCCAGAATTGATATCTGCAGCAATTTGTGGAGTGGTTGCGCTTCTGTCTTCAGTTATCGTTGGTCCAGTTCTTGCAGGATCTTTTTTCCAGCCGCATCGACGTCGGAGATTTGATATTTTACCAGATTTCTGATATTCATGGTACACTCGTGAAATGGTCGTACGGGAAAATCCCCACTTCATCGCTGTCTCGGGGACGCTGTGTCCCATCGCTCGTGCGCCTCCTGTAACACGACATTCAAACTCACTTAAATCTTGATAACCTGCCGTTGTAGCAGCAGTCACCGATCTAAAAAATGCGCCAGACACTTCTTGTCTTATGTAGGCTTTGCCGACCGCAGCGCCGTATTCTGACTGATTACGTATCTCTGTATTTGAATACGCATGCCTACGTTTTCGTTGGCGCTTCAGTGTATTATCATAGTAATATGTATAATCACAGACGTCTCACAGTAATTTAAGTGTGGATGCAAATTACGTCCACACTCTTGAGGGATTCAGCCAAAAGTGGTGAACAAACGACAGTGGACACTACTGGAGTGTCACAAGCTGAGCATTTGGCGTCGGATGAAAAGCGTGTCCCGAAGAATCAGGCTGTTAAGATGACCACTAGAGTAAGTGGTAAATTTGGGTTCGAGTTTCCGTATGGCACAAACTTTTATTTGTCTCTGTGAATTTATTTCACGGCCGTACACTGCTCTCGGTAATATCAGTGCATATGCACACTACGTCCAACTCTTGCAGGATTCGGCGAAAAGCTACTAGCAAAGGAGTTAGTGGACATTGGTCGCTACTAGTCCGTTACAGTTGTGAATCAGGGTCAAATGTGAATCGTGTCCGGATGGTAGATGTGATTACGGTGGCCACTCGTGTAAAGCGGAAAATACGTATTCGAGATCCCCGCTACGACACAAATTCCCCACTGCTGAATCTATTTCCGTACCGAACTGCAGCCGATGTCTTCGTTTCTATTAAAATCTTGTACTTATTCAATTGTTGGTTAGTTTCATGATGAATCATTACTTACTACTCATTTTTAAATGATGGGAATATTCTTTCAGTTTTTCTTAAATTCTGTAAGTCCGTGTGTGTCTGTGTAGTTCGGCAACATATTATACAAAGAAATATTTTAATATGGAGGCATCATTCCAAAAATATCTTTCTCTTTTTGCTGATTTCATTGTAATGAGACTGAAAGCAGAAATACTCACATCAGTAAATGTTTTTCATGACCCCAATACGTCGTGCAGGTGCATGCTATTGTGACTGTTCCTACAGCTATCGAAAGGCCACCTCTGACGTTGTTTCTAAACATACACACAGTTATCATTAGCGCCGCACACGAATGCATTATAGAATTACAGTTCAAAGACAAGAATCAGTATGGACGCATCAGAGTCGTCTGTGGAACAATGGAATGAACAAAGGACAATCGCGACGAACGTTCCGGTCCGCATCATCACGCTAAGTGCTGAATGCTTGTGGAGCAGCGAAGTTGCTCGACGTGTGCGCCTGAGTCAAAGTGATGTTGCGAGGCCATGGGATCGGTTCCAAATGACATGACGTTTTGAGGACTTACGCCGCACAGGCAGACAATGTTGGACATGTGCACATTATATGTGTTGTATGAGACTTTTGAGACAGAAGAGTGGGAGGCTGAGTGTTCCCGAACTGAATTCGGCGTTTGGAGACGGTACAGGATATGCATCGCATCATACTGTTAGGAGACGATCTGCGAGATGGATATCTCCATTCCCGACGACCATGGCGAACACCGTGTCGTACCCCACAACACCATGGACTCCGTTACAGATGGTGAAGAAACCATGCAGAATGGATACCCTAGGTTTAATTAAAGCGGTTGTTTACGGACGGAGCTCGGACTTGTTTCTACCCTAATAATCGCAAACATCGCGTCTGGAGATTGCTCAGTAATATCGATAACACATGTGCCAAAAATGTGGTTGTGGAGTGATTTTCTGGGATGGAATTACATGGGGCCACCCTCCCTACATCTCGTCGCCATTGACGACACTGTCACTGCTCTACCTCCCCCCGTCGGAGGTTCGAGTCCTCCCTCGGAATGGGCGTGTGTGCTGTCCTTAGCGTAAGTTAGTTTAAGTTAGATTAAGTTGTGTAAGCTTAGGGACCGATGACCTCAGCAGTTTGGTCCCATAAGACCTTACCGCAAATTTCCAATTTTCACTGCTCTACGGTACAAGGACGAGGTTCTGCAACCAATAGTGGGACTGGCCCGCTAATATTTTGGTGCAATATCGTCTTGATGGATAATAACTCGCGTGCCCATGTGTTGTTCCCGGGAAAACGTTGCTTCAGCATAAAGGGTAATCAGAATAGAGTGGCCTGCCTATTCGCTGGACATGATCATAGCTGAAGATATTTGTGATCAACTGAAACGAATTCTTTTTAGGCGTCGACACTGACCAAGTATTCTGAGCGACTTACGCAGAGTTGAAGTGAGTGACAGTTTGAACTACAGCTGACTCGATAATCTCATCCACGGTCTGCCCGATGGATTCGCGTATGCTCGCAAACAAAGGGATATTCCACCACGAACTAACGATGCTGAGGGGTGCTGTGAAAAATTCCCCATGATTAACAATTTCGTCGCTACACAACCTTTTTCATTCGGGTTCTGGGTGACATTGCAAAAGGATATGTACGCATGTCACACAATCGTAGCTACGTAGTTTTACTTTTCTGGCCACGAATTACGAAATAGAGAGGTGATGGAATACTTTCGTTGATGAGTGTAGCTGAAGAACTGCAAGACCTAGCACGCAAAGATTATCCGTGAAGAACGGTTATCACGGAAGAAACTGACGACCTTCATCAAGCCGATTTGGTTGACTTATTTGCATTTTCAACGCACAATTAAGGTTGTATATATTTTGAGCCCTGCGTGACTCGTGTTCTCGCCGTCATGTGTTTACATCCTGTTTTTAACGTACTTCCACCTCAGTACGTTAATTTAAATTACTACTGTCACTGAGTTGCTGCTTTGCCTGACCGTGACTGGTGCTAGCAGCGCGTATCGCTATATCCCCTCTCGTAGTTTCTTTGCTCGACTGCTATTACTTCCCGGTTGTCGTCTGTCGGGCAGTCAATTGGAAGGTGCCAGCAGGGAGTTCGGATAGCGAGTTCAGGCTGCCAGTGAGTTGGAACGCGGCTGGAGCGCAGTCCGGGAAGTTGCAGTGCGGCACTAGTGCAGTCGGGTTGGAGCAACAGTGAAGTCTGCGTCGACATGGCTCGCCCGACCATTGCCGCTACGCATCAGTTGAGCCGGGCCACGGTATTGGTGGATCGTCGGTCGGTCATCCTACCGGACGACGCGTTTTGGCTCGCTGGTCGTTCATGAGTCGACTGTGTGTGTGTGTGTGTGTGTGTGTGTGTGTGTGTTTGTGTGTGTGTATGTGTGCGTGCATCGACTCCCGATTTGTTATCGTGCGTGCTTAGTCATTGTTGGGTATCGTTCAGGTCTTCGTGCAAGTGTTTGTCAGGTTGTGTGTGTAGTTGGTGTTATTTCCACTGACTACTATTTTAAATGTTGTCGGCATTCTAAGGAGTCGGTCGGAACGTGCGAGGAGGAGAGTTCACGGCAGCTGTTCCGATCGTGAGTTGGGCCCTGACATTCAGTTACTACGCGTCTGGAGCGGAGCCCGGTCCAGCCAGTCGCCGGCTTGCAGCAGCAGTGAGCCCTGCGTGGACATCGCCGACTGTTGCCGCCACGCATCACTTAAAGCCGGGCTGACTTTCCGTGCATTGTTGGTCGGTCGGTGGGCCCGAGGACATCGTGCGGCGTAGTCGACTGGGCCGCTTGCGGTCTCTGCGCAGTGTCGGAGTCTGTCTGGAGCTGTCCGATCGGTACGTGAAAGTTGAGTGGTTTTGAGCATTGCGTTGTTGATTCCGGTGTTGCCGTTGTGGAGGTTTTACCGTCAGCAACAACGAGTGAAGTGTTCGAGATAGCCGCTGTCAGGTGGAACTGGTCAAATTAATTTATCCATAGTCAAGTGCACCAGCGGAATTTTCTGCCTTGTGGCCGTTAGTGTTCTGGTTACTTGCCCTGGCCTCTAACATAGTTTTTAGGCAGTGTCTTTTCCTCACCTGTTGTTGCCGCCCAACATGGTGTGTAGTTTTGGCAGCTCAGTTTATGACACTGCAACTGCATTTGCGTAGCTCATGTAATCAAATACCAAATTTGGTTTATTGCGTACTATGCCCCAACAGAACAATTAGGTCTGTCACAGAAAAGCCACGTATAACACTCCTGTCTGCTACTACTATACCTTAACCTCAAAGCCTAAGGCAGTTCGTATAAAGAAATTATTCTTATTCTAGTAATTTTGGTATGAAGAAGCAGAGCAGTGTTACCCTCAGAGAGGAATTTTGTTATATGCAGCTTTACTGTATGATTAAATGATGATGGCGTCCTCTTGGGTAAAATATTCCGGAGGTAAAATAGTCCCCCATTCGGATCTCCGGGCGGGGACTATTCAAGAGGACGTCGTTATCAGGAGAAAGAAAACTGGCGTTCTACGGATCGGAGCGTGTAATGTCAGATCCCTTAATCGGGCAGGTAGGTTAGAAAATTTAAAAAGGGAAATGGATAAATTAAAGTTAGATATAGTGGGAATTAGTGAAGTTCGGTGGCGGGAGGAACAAGACTTTTGGTCAGGTGATTACAGGGTTATAAATACAAAATCAAATAGGGGTAATGCAGGAGTAGGTTTAATAATGAATAAAAAAATAGGAGTTCGGGTAAGCTACTACAAACAGCATAGTGAACGCATTATTGTGGCCAAGATAGACACAAAGCCCATGCCTACTACAGTAGTACAAGTTTATATGCCAACTAGCTCTGCAGATGATGAAGAAATAGATGAAATGTATGACGAGATAAAAGAAATTATTCAGGTAGTGAAGGGAGACGAAAATTTAATAGTCATGGGTGACTGGAATTCGACAGTAGGAAAATGGAGAGAAGGAAACATAGTAGGTGAATATGGGTTGGGGGGAAGAAATGAAAGAGGAAGCCGCCTTGTAGAATTTTGCACAGCGCATAACTTAATCATAGCTAACACTTGGTTCAAGAATCATAAAAGAAGGTTGTATACCTGTAAGAATCCTGGAGATACTAAAAGGTATCAGATAGATTATATAATGGTAAGACAGAGATTTAGGAACCAGGTTTTAAATTGTAAGACATTTCCAGGGGCAGATGTGGATTCTGACCACAATCTATTGGTTATGAACTGCAGATTGAAACTGAAGAAACTGCAAAAAGGTGGGAATATAAGGAGATGGGACCTGGATAAACTGAAAGAACCAGAGGTTGTAGAGAGTTTCAGGGAGAGCATAAGGGAACAATTGACAGGAATGGGGGAAAGAAATACAGTCGAAGAAGAATGGGTAGCTCTGAGAGATGAAGTAGTGAAGGCAGCAGACGATCAAGTAGGTAAAAAGGCGAGGGCTAATAGAAATCCTTGGGTAACAGAAGAAATATTGAATTTAATTGATGAAAGGAGAAAATATAAAAGTGCAGTAAATGAAGCAGGCAAAAAGGAATACAAACGTCTCAAAAATGAGATCGACAGGAAGTGCAAAATGGCTAAGAAGGGATGGCTAGAAGACAAATGTAAGGATGTAGAGGCTTGTCTCACTAGGGGTAAGATAGATACTGCCTACAGGAAAATTAAAGAGACCTTTGGAGAGAAGAGAACCACTTGTATTAATATCAAGAGCTTAGATGGCAACCCAGTTCTAAGCAAAGAAGGGAAGGCAGAAAGGTGGCAGGAGTATACAGAGGGTTTATACAAGGGCGATGTACTTGAGGACAATATTATGGAAATGGAAGAGGATGTAAATGAAGACGAAATGGGAGATAAGATACTGCGTGAAGAGTTTGACAGAGCACTGAAAGACCTGAGTCGAAACAAGGCCCCGGGAGTAGACAACATTCCATTAGAACTACTGATGGCCTTGGGAGAGCCAGTCATGACAGAACTCTACCATCTGGTGAGAAAGACGTATGAGACAGGCGAAATACCAACAGACTTCAAGAAGAATATAATAATTCCAATCCCAAAGAAAGCAGGTGTTGACAGATGGGAAAATTACCGAACTATCAGTTTAATAAGTCACAGCTGCAAAATACTAACGCGAATTCTTTACAGACGAATGGAAAAACTGGTAGAAGCGGACCTCGGGGAAGATCAGTTTGGATTCCGTAGAAATGTTGGAACACGTGAAGCAATACTAACCTTACGACTTATCTTAGAAGAAAGATTAAGAAAAGGCAAACCTACGTTTCTAGCATTTGTAGACTTAGAGAAAGCTTTTGACAATGTTAACTGGAATACTCTCTTTCAAATTCTGAAGGTGGCAGGTATAAAATACAGGGAGCGAAAGGCTATTTACAATTTGTACAGAAAGCATATGGCAGTTGTAAGAGTCGAGGGGCAGGGAAGCAGTGGTTGGGAAAGGAGTGAGACAGGGCTGTAGTCTCTCCCCGATGTTATTCAATCTGTATATTGAGCAAGCAATAAAGGAAACAAAAGAAAAATTCGGAGTAGGTATTAAAATTCATGGAGAAGAAGTAAAAACTTTGAGGTTCGCCGATGACATTGGAATTCTGTCAGAGACAGCAAAGGACTTGGAGGAGCAGTTGAACGGAATGGACAGTGTCTTGAAAGGAGGATATAAGATGAACATCAACAAAAGCAAAACGAGGATAGTGGAATGTAGCCGAATTAAGTCGGGTGATGCTGAGGGAATTAGATTAGGAAATGAGACACTTAAAGTAGGAAAGGAGTTTTGCTATTTAGGGAGTAAAATAACTGATGATGGTCAAAGTAGAGAGGATATAAAATGTAGACTGGCAATGGCAAGGAAATCGTTTCTGAAGAAGAGAAATTTGTTAACATCGAGTATAGATTTAAGTGTCAGGAAGTCGTTTCTGAAAGTATTTGTATGGAGTGTAGCCATGTATGGAAGTGATACATGGACGATAACTAGTTTGGACAAGAAGAGAATAGAAGCTTTCGAAATGTGGTGCTACAGAAGAATGCTGAAGATAAGGTGGGTAGATCACGTAACTAATGAGGAGGTATTGAATAGGATTGGGGAGAAGAGAAGTTTGTGGCACAACTTGACTAGAAGAAGGGATCGGTTGATAGGACATGTTCTGAGGCATCAAGGGATCACCAATTTAGTATTGGAGGGCAGCGTGGAGGGTAAAAATCGTAGAGGGAGACCGAGAGATGAATACACTGAACAGATTCAGAACGATGTAGGTTGCAGTAGGTACTGGGAGATGTGCACAGGATAGGGTAGCATGGAGAGCTGCATCAAATCAGTCTCAGGACTGAAGACCACAACAACAACAACGACCGCGTTGTACCTAACGGAAGTGGCTTATCGGAAGTGAAAGTCAGAATTGCGTAATTATTCAAACAGTAATTAATAATGTTTTACCTAGCTACACTGTTTAAAGAATAAGGAAAACGGTCGCCAGCCTAATTAGGCAAGAGAACGATTAACGTTCTTGTTAAAGAAAGGAGGTAAGAGTAACTTTAACGGATAACATCCTATATTTTACCACACGCGAGTGCAATGAACTCTGACACCTGCATATGGTAACGTTAAGGTTGTAACTAACAGCTAGAGCAGCACAAACTATTTGCATAAATATAACAAATAACGAAACACACGATTACTTTCAGTGCTTATTCAAACTGAATGGTCTTTATAACGTTATTATTACTATTCACTGCAGAATCATTAATTGGACATAGGTTCAGTATTATTGTTCAAATATTTTCCTAGCTGACATAAAATTATAAATGCAGTTCACTGCATTTTTATGAACTGGTCACAGGTTAAATATCTCTCAACTAAATACTATTCTATTTAAAATGAAAGTTAAATGGAATTCACTAACAGGTTACCTCTCACTGTCTTTTGAATAAAGAAATTATGGTTTTCAAAAATAGTGGTCTTCCAATACTTGTTACCTAGCATTAGCACAATAGACAAACTGTGGATCCTGTTATACTATTAATATGCACTTCCAATACACGAGACAAACACTTATCAATCATGAACATATAATTTTCTACTATTGCAGTTTTCCACTTTTACTACAGTGAAACACAATGTTGACAAAATTGCAAGAAACTGACTCACCTTTTAAAATTTACTACAGGCAGCAATGTTACCATTTACTAAGCAAAACTTGATAAGCCTCAGTTTTATGAACTTTTAATCTTTAAAAGAAACAGCAAATTGTCTTCTACTTGCAAGTAAATGATTAAATAGGTGACTTTGAAACTCCACAAAACTATTAATTGGACTATTTCCATCTCTGGGCGGCTTTCACAAAACTACATTTACTACCTCCCACAATTTCATGAAATCCACAGTAAACCTGAATACTCTCTTATTACCAAAGATCAAACAACATCATTTAATGTTTTGAGGCTTTCATTTTTTCCACAAACTAGGACACTCGGTAATCATAGTTCAAATGGAGAGGAACCTGAGAGGTGTTGTAATAGGGAAAAAATCAAGGTAGGTACATGAATTCAGTTATAAGTTACCTTATATTTGTGCACACTAAAACATCCAATAAGCTGATCCTTCTCTGTTCATTATTACAGCATTCCGATACAGTGATTGCGCAATGTGGTGGCAACTACATGTTGGTAGGTGGATTTGCAGGCATAATTGCTGGACTCTATCCCTTCTTGGTGGCGATGATGGATACCAATTCCAGAATCGTTCCAGCTATTTATCCTTCCATCCGAGGCATTGGAAAGTGGCAGGAAAAGCCTCTCTCGGAAGCAGCACAATATACAACTTTTACATGGAAGTGCACAGTTTGGCAACTAGTCCCCGAATGACTCTTGTTCCACCTTTTCTACGTAGGCCAACCACAATTTGCGCGCGCTAGTAAGTTCTGTTCCCGAGGGGAACCACACTACCTTTTACAGATCACATAACTAAGAACCCTAAGTGAGGATCAGCAGTTTACATAACAGCAACCAAACACATTAAATAAAACAGAACATTTGCACATATTGACATTTCTACAAAAAATTATTCACACAGAAATTACAATCATATATAGTAAGTTTTGTTCCCTCCAAATGGGACAAAGAATTTAAATGACAGATATACTATATTGCATAGAATCAAATCATGACATCAAAGTATAAACAAAGAAAGGAGTATACAATTTTGTGTTATCGAATAAAACACATACACAGAAGCTCATCGTTGTAACATTACATAAAACAATAGGCAAAATGAATCAGTAGAGCATTAGAGTTATGGTGTTACAAGTTCACATACGCGTTTGTTTGTGGCTAGTGATACTTGCTATTTTTTGTGACCTTGAATTATCGTGTACTCCGTCGTGGCAAGCAAGCGGTTGGTCTGTCGGTCCGAGACTGTCCCTTGGCTGGTTTCGCACAAATTAAGTGCAGTTGGACTCACCACCTGTCTCTCCTAAGTTAACGAGGGCAGACCGATCTACTGGAGACTCCTGAGTGCCGTTCTCTTAATTATCCTTTTGGAAGCGTTAATGTTGTTCTAATTTAACTGTATTTTATATTTTTAATTCGGTAAGGTTAGTTGTGGGCCCTCAGCCCTGGAAACATGTTCTCAGAGTTTTCCTTCAAGTCCAAACATTATCGCCTTTTGCTATTGAAAGGTCATTGTAATTTCCTGCCGGCCGGAGTGGCCGAGCGGTTCTAGGTACTTCAGTCTGGAACCGCGGGACTGCTATGGTCGCGGGTTCGAATCCTGCCTCGGGCATGGATGTGTGTGATGTCCTTAGGTTAGTTAGGTTTAAGTAGTTCTAAGTTCTAGGGAACTGATGACCTCCAATGTTAAGTCCCATAGTGCTCGGAGCCATTTGAACTATGTTTAGAAAATTTCGTCTGAAATATTTTACAATTTATTGTGGGCTTTCAGCCGTTGGTGTTGCAAAAAGGAAATTTTTAAACTTAATGTATTGTTTTACCGATTGTTGCAATATATAATTCCTTAATTTGTAGAATTTAACTTTGCGGCCTTCAGCCATCTTATTGCGTTTGTTTTTCTCTTTCTGTGCACCTTTGAGCCATCAGCCCTGTTAGCATCATAAAACATTGTGGCCTTCTACCTTCAGTAATCATCGTCATATATTTGGAATTTTGAAAATTTAAACTGTTGGCCTTCAACCGCTCCGCATGCTGATCTCATAATTGCATACGATTTATCTAGTTCGTAAATTTCACTGTGTGTCATGTCTTTTCAAAATTGAACTTACTCTAAAGCATCTGTTTGGAGGTCTTCAGCCGCGAAGCAAATTTAATTCTGTTAAAAGTGTATTTGTGAGCTAAATGATGATAAATTACAATTGTGAAATGAATCCGACAGCAACTCCCTTGGCTCTTTCCACAATCCAAATTACCTGTTCTCCCTGCGTGAGAACAGAGGGGTAATCTTTGAACGAGTTTGCTACCATGTTGATAATGCCGATTATGTAGGGTGTAGCGAAATTCGCACACTTTGGGGTTTTCAGCTCGGCTCCTCACGTGCCAGCGATAAAAAAAATGTCTGCCGCAAAATTTCGTCTGGCGAGTACATCCGGCAGCAAAAAGGACGTTAAAGAGTGGCAATCTGGTAAGACTGTAAGCACTTGTGTGCTATCTACCTCTGTCAGCACATCTTACGTCTGTTGTACAATTGGTGCTGTGGATAGAGTTTTGGGTTAGCATGCAGAAGGTTGATGCTTCGATCCTGGGTTGGGGCGCATTTCTTTATTTGCTAATTTCATTCTGGCATTTTATACTGTAATATACACAGTTTCTTAGGTCACATGTATCCTAAATTTACAACATTTTGTAACGTTGAATATAACAAATGCGTGGTTAGAAAAATAAGAAATAGACAGTTGAAACAAATGACCTGTCATAGGACAGATTAACTACAAAAACAATATCAGTTTCGAGATGCTTAAGTTGATAACACAGTATAATAACACAACATTTACTTGTCATTTATACTACATGTAATATGAGCGCTCATATGTCGTACATTAGGAACCATTGACAACAATAATGTCCATATTAATGATTGCATGACCTCCACTATAGAATACGTTGTCCTCAGAACAACAGATGCTCAAAGCGACCTTCCTACACGTCCAAACATTGCGCAATCCATTGGATGATACAGCTCTGTATACTTTGCAGCAAAGCTGCGTCCGCAGTAACAAGAGAAGCATGAACACGCGCTACCAGTTCTTCCACATTCGTCGGCAGAGCAGAGTATATGTCTCCCCTCAGATATCCTCACAGGAAGAACTCCAGGGGATTTAGGTCAGGTGTACGCGGTGGCCATACAATTGGACATCCATGTCCGAGCCATTTCCCTTCAAATGTTCTGTCCAAAAACTGTCGCACATTAATTTCAGAGTGTTGAGGTGCACCATCATGTTTTAGCCATATCCTCTGCCGAACATGTAGTGGAACATCTTCCAGCATATCAGGAAGATAGTTTGAGAGGAATGCATGATACCTTTGTGCAATCAATAGGTCAGGCAACATCTAGGGGACCAAACAGATGTCGTCCATAATTCTGGCCCAGACGTTGATACCAAAGCGGACTTGATATCCACGGTCGCGGGTGACGTGCGGGTTAACCTCACACCAATATATATCGAAGACACGAGTAAATGCTGCTTCATCCGAACATATTACGTGCTTCACGAACTCATGTTGTCGTTGTTGTTGTTGTTGTTGTTGTTGGAACCATACACAGAATTGCATCCGATAATGGCGATCTGCAGGATGCACATTATGCGTGAAAGCATAATTATCGGATGCAGCCTATGCTTGTGCAGCACGTTAATGACCGTCTGTTGTGAGACATGCAACTGCCTTGCTACGCTGTGTAGTATGACCTCCAGGATAGCTTCCTCAGTAGCTGGAGTACGGCGAGTCCGTGGACGACCTCTGCCATGCACTGGTAGAAGGTGAGAACCTGACTCACAAAGGCCGCTCCAGACGAAGAAACACATTTTCATCTATATGCTGTCGACGAGGATATCTAGCAGCATGCTCACGAGGAAACACCATCCTAGTTATAAGATGTCCCAAGGACAAGAAGCGTATACACATATTTATCGTATGCGTATGCCATATGTCTGCCATACTGTTTTAGAGGTTTACAATGAGAAAATGTCTGTCATGAGCGCGTTACTCCGCTTGTAACTAGTACCTTTCTGGTGGACAGCGCAAACAGAATAAACACGAGGTCAGTCCTGCGTGCTGTTCCACCTAACACATACGCCCCCTTGGCAGGTATTGTTCTGCATGCCAGAATGAGATTTTCACTCTGCAGCCGAGTGTGCGCTGATACGAAACTTCCCGGCAGCTTAAAAATGTGTGCCGGACCGAGATCTTCGCCCCGAGCCGTGCTTGGTAGAGCACTTGCCAGGGAATGGCAAAGCTCCTGAGTTCGAGTCTCGGTCAGGTACACAGTTTTAATCCGCCAGGAAGTTTCATATCAGTGCATACTCTGCTGCAGAGTGAAAATTTCGTTCTGGAAACATCTCCCAGGCAGTGGCTAAACCATGGCTCTGCAATATCCTTTCCTCCAGGAGTACTAGTTCTGCCAGGTTGGCAGAAGAGCTTCTGTGAAGTTGAGAAAGTATGAGATGAGGTACTGGCAGAACTGAAGCTGTGAGAATGGGTCGCGAGTCATGGTGTTGTAGCTCAGTAGTAACCAAGTTTGGACATTATTCGCAAAGCTCATTGTTAGACCTACTGGGCCGCGCGGGATTAGCTGAGCGGTCTCAGGCGCTGCAGTCATGGACTGTGCGCTGGGCCCGGCGGAGGTTCGAGTCATCCTTCGGGCATGGGTGTGTGTGTTTGTCCTTCGGATAATTTAGGTTAAGTTGTGTGTAATCTATGGGACCATTAGAGGAGGGTACAAAGAAATCAGGTTTCACATTTGGTAGATGAAGTGGTGCGATATGGAAAGGGCTTCTTTCAAAGCTGACCAATCTTCCATTTCTACGATTGTAGTAATTAAGTATAAATCTTTTCTAGAGGACCCGCTGCAATCCCTGTTGACGATTAAGGTAGCAGATACTGTACCACCTGAACTACATTTAGACAAATAAAAAACATATGCCTCTACCCATTCTGTCCTATGACCGGTCATTTGTTTCAAATGTCTATTTCTTATTTGTATAACCATTTATTTGTTATGTTCAGAGTTACCAAATGTTGTAAATTTACGATAAATGTGACCTACGAAACTGTGTATATTACAGTATGAAATGCCAGAATGAAATTAGCAAATAAAGAAATGCTCCCCAACCCAGAATCGAAGCATCGACCTCCTGCATGCTAACCCAAAACTCTGTCCACAGCACCAATTGTACAGCAGAAGTAAGATGTGCTGACAGAGGTAGTTAGCACACAAGTGGTTACAGTGTTGCCAGATTGCCAGATTGCTGCCGGATGTACTCGCCAGAGGAAATTTTGTGAGAGAAATCTTTTTTATCGCTGGCAAGTGAGGAGTCAAGCTGCGAAGCCCGAGTGTGCAAATTTCGCTTCACCATGTATACCTGTCTTGGTCGACGAAATTTTTTTCTTAGTTTTTATCTTTTTATCACTAGCTTTTTTATCACTAATGGTTATAACAGCAAAGATTCAGAGTATTTATGTTGAAGATGTGACGACTGAGCAACCAGCAAAATGTCATGAGAAGTTAGCAACAAAAAAGTTTTGGCGACCAAAACAAGGAGTCATTGGTATGTACTCCAAACATGCTTGGGTCGGTGATTCCAAGACTAAATTTGGTACTGAGGTTGCTGGTGTGCTGGTGCGTTGACTTATACAGGACGCATCATAATTAATGGCGTAAATGCATACAGTTGAAAGTACACGATACTAGAAGCAAAAAATTCTTAGTAAACACACGGTCGAAAATGCATACCTTAAGAGCTAGAGCAATTTTTCTTCTTCGATACTGTGAATAAAATCTCCTCTTCTACTGTAAGCTCATTGCTTCCCACATTTTGGAAAGTAGTAGTGCGGGCCAAAACAAGAAAAAAATGTGGTTTAAACATGTGCTCTAAAGTGCATACCTTAAGAGCTATGAGCACGTGCTCATCTTCGCTACTTGGAAACACAACTCTCCTAATGAACAATTGCTCATAATTTTTAAGGTATGCATTTTAGAGCAAATAGTTACTGGACATTTTTTTCTTGTTTTGGTCCATGCTACTACTTACCAAAATGTGGAAAGCGAAGAGCTTGCAGTAGAAGACATTTGCTTCACAGTATCTAACATGAAAAATTGCTCGTAGCTCTTAAGGTATGCATTGTCGACCATATGTTTACTGAGACTTTTTTGCTTCTAGTATCGTGTACTTTCAACTGTATGCGTTTATGCCATTAATTATGATACACCCTGTACATAGAAAACGTAATACGATTCCTTAACATTTACAGAGTTAAGTGAGGATGGTTACAATAGCCATTCCAAGAAACGAATTGAAAAACATAAGCTTAATCACTACTCATCGTTATTCAACTTGAAAGCATCATTTTTGGAGTGACTCAGTTGAATTGGAGAAACGATATTGAAACACTGCAATGTTTAGGACTCTTTTAAATACAGGGTTATTACAAATGATTGAAGCGATTTCACAGCTCTACAATAACTTTATTATTTGAGATATTTTCACAATGATTTGCACACACATACAAAAACTCAAAAAGTTTTTTTAGGCATTCACAAATGTTCGATATGTGCCCCTTTAGTGATTCGGCAGACACCAAGCCGATAATCAAGTTCCTCCCACACTCGGCGCAGCATGTCCCCATCAATGAGTTCGAAAGCTTCGTTGATGCGAGCTCACAGTTCTGGCACGTTTCTTGCTAGAGGAGGTTTAAACACTGAATCTTTCACATAACCCCATAGAAAGAAATCGCATGGGGTTAAGTCGGGAGAGCGTGGAGGTCATGACATGAATTGCTAATCATGATCTCCACCACGACTAATCCAACGGCTTTCCAATCTCCTGTTTAAGAAATGCCGAACATCATGATGGAAGTGCGGTGGAGCACCATCCTGTTGAAAGATGAAGTCGGCGCTATCGGTCTCCAGTTGTGGCATGAGCCAATTTTTTCAGCATGTCCAGATACACGTGTCCTGTAACGTTTTCTTCGCAGAAGAAAAAGGGGCCGTAAACTTTAAACCGTGAGATTGCACAAAACATGTTAACTTTTGGTGAATTGCGAATTTGCTGCACGAATGCGTGAGGATTCTCTACCGCCCAGATTCGCACATTGTGTCTGTTCACTTCACCATTTAGAAAAAATGTTGCTTCATCACTGAAAACAAGTTTCGCACTGAATGCATCCTCTTCCATGAGCTGTTGCAACCGCGCCGAAAATTCAAAGCGTTTGACTTTGTCATTGGGTGTCAGAGCTTGTAGCAATTGTAAACGGTAAGGCTTCTGCTTTAGCCTTTTCCGTAAGCTTTTTCAAACCGTCGGCTGTGGTACGTTTAGCTCTCTGCTTGCTTTATTCGTCGACTTCTGCGGGCTACGCGTGAAACTTGCCCGCACTCGTTCAACCGTTTCTTCGCTCACTGCAGGCCGACCCGTTGATTTCCCCTTACAGAGGCATCCCGAAGCTTTAAACTGCGCATACCATCGCCGAATGGAGTTAGCAGTTGGTGGATCTTTGTTGAAATTCGTCCTGAAGTGTCGTTGCACTGTTATGACTGACTGATGTGAGTGCATTTCAAGCACGACATACGCTTTCTCGGCTCCTGTCGCCATTTTGTCTCACTGCGCTCTTGAGCGCTCTGGCGGCAGAAACCTGAAGTGCGGCTTCAGCCGAACAAAACTTTATGAGTTTTTCTACGTATCTGTAGTGTGTCGTGACTATATGCCAATGAATGGAGCTACAGTGAATTTATGAAATCGCTTCAATCATTTGTAATAGCCCTGTAGAATGGTATGGTGAAAGATGTAGCCGATCAGTATAATCACACAAAAAACAGAACCATTAACATGAAGCCCTATGATATGAAAGATAACAGCCATTTGTCTACTGTGTATTGTAAGATCAGGATGACAGATCCACGAAAAGCTAAATTCAAAGTTGGCACTTTTGTCAGATTTAGTAAGTATAAGAGGAACTTCGAGAATGGCTTCACCCCAAACTAGTCTAGCGAGGCTTTCAAAATTAGAGCAATTCAGACCAGCACAAGCGCGTACTTTCGAGAAAATTACATGCCGCAAATTACGCAGGAAGCACCTACAGCACAGAAATATAACAAACCAGACCTCCATCCACATAGCAAATTGAAAAAATCATATGAAGAAAGCTTCCGAAAAACTGCTCAATTCCGATGAGACACGCAATTCCTAGATTACTCTGTAAGAGATTGTATGTGTACGGAGTGAGGGAAACAGAAGCAGATGTTACACAATTTGTATGTGATTTTTGTGGAGTCACAATAGTCCAGACTTGACGAAGGTGCTGACAAACCACGCTGTTCTCCTTGCCCCTATCCGCTGCTTTGCTTATGGACGACGATAATTACGACACTTGGCACATTTTTTGCTCTTAAGTAATGACAGACATTATCGTACAACAAGACGCACAGTTTAGCGCTACAGTACACGTATCTGAGTGCTTAATTTTGTACTTAAAACATTTATTTTTAAAGATTTTTGAATTACAACGATACAAAGGTTTTCTGTGATAAATATCATTCGATTGTTGTAATCTGTAACACCTGAGGGTATAATTACATAAATCTTCAGAGGGTACACGCCAACTTTGTGTACTAAGCGTGGCAAGCACTAGGAGCCCTAGCTAATATGGAATTCGCTTTTACAACTTTACACCTCGGTACCATATTTCTGCAACACAGAATTACACAGCTATCATTTAACTGAGACAGACAAACTTTTTTTTTTGCTATGTTACTGACACATGTTTACGCAATTACACAGTTGGATAACTTCACAATTATGAAATTCTATTTTGTCTGTACTTTGTGAACTGTTCATGTTTTTTTGGAACCATTGTGATTCTATGAGAGCTTTCAATGATGTATTTGGTATGGGATCATGATTTCTGAAGTACGTTTGAGGTAGATGACACTACTGAACGAGCAGAGAATTTTTTTTAGATTTTGAGATTATTGAAGAAAGCTACGACGTATTTGAGATTTGACTGAGGTGTTATGATGTTATTGTTACAACTACGATGTGTATTATGCTGTTGAGGTGTGTTTATGAACAATAAGCTGATGCCATATGAGGAATTTGATTATGCTACATATTATGATGAAATATTGAAGAAGTGTCGACGAATATGTATGTGTGTAATAAGGTAAGGAATAATGAGTAGTGGTTAGGGATTCTGATTTGTGAAAAAGGATGTTGGAAACCAAGAATCGTACTTTAAGAGTTATGAAATGTGTGCACATCCATGAATGTATCACAACACCGCTATTCATGAGATTTTATTTCTACACATTTCTATTGTAATTTTTCGACCCGTGAAATTTTATTGGTATTCGGTAAAGAAGGTAAGTGACCTTGATGTAATGCGTTGTGGGCGCCCACCTGCACCAGTAGCCTGGAGAGAAAAAAAAGAGGCCATTAACCTCACTATTGACATTCCTTTGTAGAAAGCATCGCAAATACGACACCCTCATACTTGAAGACATATGATTACAGTTTGGTGCTTTTACTTTCTGATATTTACTGAAATGCCTAATGAAATGATGAGCAACATTTTATGACTAATGTCTTTCTAGTTGAAAGATATTTTACTGCCTTAGGAGATGCCATATGGCTAGTGAATGACGTTTCATGCCTTGCTTTATGTATATATTTGCCTATTTTGTTTGATATCTAGTTTCTTGTTGCACTGCAGCATTGGTTAAAATAAAGTGTAGTAGATGTACTAATTTCACTATTTTATGCCTACAGATACATTAAATATTAATTATACGATCTAATCTCTTTAAAAAAAAGGGGGGACCACAAACAGACATTTTCCTTCACAGGAACCCCATACATAATTTTTCAACGATTTGGTAGCTTTGTGATTTGTGATGCATCACTCTTGTGTTAAGATCTGACTTAGGTATTAGACATTTCCTATATATACTGTAATATTCTTTCTGCTTGAGCTTTACCACGTTTAGGTATAAGTTATTGCATTTGCTGCTGCTGTTTGTCAGGCATTTTCCTACTGAATTTTACATTGTGTTAAGCCAGTTTTACTACTGATTTATTTTTCATGTTGCTGCACATTGGCTCATATTAGTTGTAATGTAGCATTTGCTTAGCTAATTTATATTTATTGCTGCTAGCTTTGCCAATTTCCATTTTTTGTCATTCCTGTTTGTGTAAATTGTTTTGTGCTGCTGCATTGCCTCATCCCTAGGTTATCTGAGCTCAGTAGATGTAAGTTAGCTTAAGAGGGGGTAGGCTATATAAGAGAATGAGTTGTGATGAATTGGAAGAAATGCATTGAGAAGTTGTGTGAAAAAGATTTGGCCCAAAATGAGTATTGTAAAACGAGAAATAATTATTTTGAAAGAGGATATGACTCAACCAGTAGGGTTAAGGACAACAGGTATAGATTGGACTTTTTGGGAATAATAATGAAGGCAGAGCTCCAAGAAGTAAAGAAAGTTTCGTTTGTACATCCAGTACTATAAATAATGCAGTAAGACAAGCCCTGTCCTTTCTTTTTGAGTTACTCCGCTATGTGTTTGTGTATCCTTGTGTATTTGTGTTCTTCCTGTCTTTATGTGTTTGTTTGATAAGAGTTATGTTCTAGAATTTTTCTAATAATATGTTATTTTCTTTGTAAAGATGTTTAGACATTATTTATTCTGTTCTGTTTTAATGCTCATGTGCGAAATTAATGTTTTGGAAACTATTCTCATTCTTTTATTTATTAACTTACGTCATAATTCCTGTAACACTGATGTATATGCTTATTTCCAATTGTATATGTTTATTTCTATTCTTTTGTAAAGCCTGTATTATTATGTTTTAATGATGTTTTCTGTACCTTTGTAATTGTATTATCATGTTATAAAATTGTAATTGACACCAGTTCATCAAATTAAGTAACTTGTAAGCATTCATTTCATTGCACACATTTCTGTTGGTCGTAGTATATTCACAATACGTGAGAAGTTGGGACTGTTGGTGTTTGTACGTATGTTAATCATTCAGCAAGGGACTGGTTAACATCATTGCTGCTTCTAAGGACCATTCCAAAAACTTCGTGAGTGGTGGTTTTACGGAAATGCTATATTGTCCGCAAGACTATTCAATGGTGATTGTGCACCTGCAGTGGGACTGCACCTTTGATTGTCGACCAATACCATACTCCCTACCAGGACAACAGTGGGTCTGCTCTGTGATGACGTACCTACCAATATGCTTCAAAACTTCGACTGATTCTGCTGTGGGTTTGCTCTGTTGTGGCCCATTACCTGTCTGCATGTCAAGAGTTAGCACTGTCTTTCTGTTGGAAGGACAACACTGCTTCTTCAAGAGTGCATCCGCTTCTACCATGTGCATTTTCTTTTACTGCTCGGTCTTTGAGGAAAAGAACTGCAATTACTACTGTGATGAATGATCAGTACTGTCTTTATGGACTGTGAGAAAATCTTTGCTTTTGAGCAACAGTGTATCAATAAGTGTGTGAATTTGATATCTTCATTATTGTGATTATGAAAAAAATTTTCAAATCTGTATTGGCCACTGACCAAAACAATTTATAAAATTTTTGTGGGGAGCATGGGAGCTATGTAAGTAGGCTGTTCAGGTTTCTATGTTGGTAACGTCACGTAGCGCTTTGTATGAAAATCACTGGCTGTGCTCTGTGCAGTCTGTGGCTGGTGGGCATTGTTGGAATATTCGCTATTGTAGTGTTGGGCAGTTGGATGGTAACAGCGCGTAGTGTTGCGCAGTTGGAGGTGAGCCGCCAGCAGTGGTGGACACGGGGAGAGAGATGGCGGAGTTTTGAGAGCGGATATCTGGACGTGTGTTCATCAGAAGGAGTAAATTTGTAAGACTGTATGTTATGAACTGATAGATATACGAGGACTTTTGAACACTACTAAGGTAAATACATTGTATGTTATCCATCAAAATCTTTCATTTGCTAGCTGTGACTATCTGTAGTTAGTGCCTTCAGTATTTAGAAACTTTTCTTTAGCTGGCAGTATTGGCTCACACTGTATTGCAGTAGACTGAGTAACGAAGATTTTTGTGAGATAAGTTATTAATGAAAGTATAGGCTATTGTTTGTCAGGGCCATTCTTTTGTAGGGATTATTGAAAGTCAGATTGCGTTGCGCTAAAAAAGTATTGTGTGTCAGTTCACTGTTGATCAGAATAAGTAAAGAGCTAAATGTCTGAGTATGTTCAGTTTTGATCAGATGTTTGAAAATCAAATAACTTAAGGGGTTTACCAGCAGAGTAATTCATTAATTTTTCCAAGGGGACGTTTCAGGTTCTTCTGACTATATCTTACCGATGTTTCTTTCAGGCTTCTCCACGAATGTGTCGTTCGTTACAGGTATTCGCAACGCTAGTCGTTTTTTTATGTTTTCATCTGTTATATTAATGTCTTGTAATGGGACCCTACTTATTCCATTCAGCTTATTTAGACCTTCTCCAAATAAAGAATGTTGAGCAATGTTTTAGTAAGTCTATTGTAGTTACTGTATAAATGTAACCAAATAATTCAAGTTCCTCTTCCGCACAGTGTTAATTTATCTATTTTTATTGTAGAAGTCAGATTTTCTCCTCTTCATTCTAATTCTGATCATGCCCTTTAGAGTACCCTCCAAGAATTATCTTCTCTGTTACATATATAGCTTCCGATATAAAAGAATTTCTGCAATACCGTAACTTCGTGTTGTGTGACGTTAGTTATCTGTTATAGTGCTTCCATGTAATTAGAAAAGGGTTTTGAAGTTTTGTGGCCGTTGAGCAACTGTCCATCATGATGAAAGTGTGATAAGTTTATTGAAGAGAGATAACTGCAAAATTATGTTCCATCTTTAGCGGAACTTCCATGCTGTTTTGATGCTGCTCTTCATTGAAATCGGTTTCCTCATAAGACGTCTGGAGGATTTCATTTGCGTTGTCTTATGTAATTTCTCTGTGGCATGTTTTGTTTCTTCTGTCGTCTTGGAGAGTACTATTAAATCATTAGCAACGGTTATATGCTGGATTTGCGTATAGGGTTTCCAGTGCTCTCTCCCATTGTAGTAGTGTTACTTTATGCACAGCTTTGTTAAACAGCAGAGAGTAGGGAGGGGAAGCTCAGCAGATCGTCTCCTTGTCGATCACGTTTATGTGATCTGAGCTCTTACAGTATGAAAAACAGCTGTCTGTCTGTCGATAGAGTCATAGACTTCTTAAAATGTACAAAATGACAGTTGTTCTTATGCAATGGCGGATCATTATATCGTCTTGAGGTGCCAGATCAGTTCTGCACACGATAGGCCGTACCTGAGCCCTGTTTGGCAGTCAGCATTATGCATTACTATTATGTCAATATAGAACATACGGGGATAAGACAAGAATCGTCTGCACAACTCTTTGAAGGGGCTAACTTGTTTTGTTTGTGTTTGTAATCTACCACCAGTCTCTAAATGTTACTTTTACATTGTGATGTGTATAGACGAAAAACATTTTTGCTTCTCTCACGGTCTTTGAAACTACTGTGTCTTTATACCCAGAGTGGAGACACATAAAACGCATTGCTTTGTTTCTAAGCGGAGAATCTGATCTCAGCTTCTGCTGACCCTTCCACTCACAAAAGGCACTGTGTGCTCTGCTGATGGTCATTAAGGCGAGAAGGACCATCCCCGAACGCACTATATGGATCGCGCTACGAACGGTGCAGTTGAAAACCATCATTTCGCCGAAGGTCATCATCCTGTTTCTCGATTAACGGGAGAGTGTAAACATTGCCCTTTCTTGCAACGTGAATTTGCAAGTTCTGAAGATTTATTCTAGACGTTTCTCAACAAGTACGTGGAGCTACATTGTGGAGCTAGTGTACGTTCGTGGTCCCACTACCTTCCTCAACAACCTTCATTTCTGGTCATTCATTTCCGTGTCCGGTCAGCATTTCCAGAAGGTAGCAACTCCGATGGTCGTGTTGTTTCCTTCGATCGGGTCCTGTGTTGTGCAGGGTTGTTCAAGTTGAGGACAAATTAGAAGGTGAGCCGGGTCTTGTGTTGTTCCGCACTCGCAGGATGTATCTCCATCAGCTGGAAGTAGGCCCCATTGTCACATGTTGGTCTTGAAAAGAGGAACGCCCACAGTAAGACGATTAATCGATCTCCAAATATGGGAGGGCAAGTCATTTCCTTGAGCTAGCCCTTACAGGGATATCAGGTGGTAGTTTGCTCTTCCACCTGGTGATGCGGTTAGCCTGTGGTGTTCCCTCTAGTGGTTGAGTCCTGGCGATGAAGATCTTTCTCGACTTCAGTCGACGAACTACATCCTGATGATCATGCAGTGGATGTCGGGGATCATAAGTTTGCTTAGCCATCTCTACATCAGCAGTGCTTCTAACAGTCGGAGGAGCTATTCCAACAGTTGGGTAGATTTTATCGACTGGAGTTGGCGTCATGCATCCCAACAAGATTCTGACGGTCTCATTGATTGCAATATCAAACTGTTTGGTGTGAATGGATGCACTCCACACAGGTGAAGTATATTCCGCAGCGGACACACACAAAGCAAGAGCCTAAATTCTCACGACGGGAGGACTTGCTCCCTAGGCGGTGGATGTGAGCTTCCTCAAGATGTTATTCCGTGAACTAACTTTCAGCCTGGTGTTATGGCAATGTTTCTTGAAGGACAGAGTTCGATCTAGGGTAACACCCAGATATACTGGTGTTGAACAACGCTCCAGTCGTTTGCCTTGCCATGTAACGTCCAGTTCCCCCCGAGCTTCTCTATTCTTCAAGTGAAATGCGCACACCTGAGTCTTGTTGGGATTTGGCTTTAGATGATTGGCTTTGTAAGAGGAGCCAAGCGTGTCTAGCACGGAAGTCAACTTTTCCTCTACTTCTTCAAACGTCTTTCCTTCGGTAGCCACTGCAGTATCGTCAGCATAGATGAAAAGCCTAGAATTTTCCGTTATGGGCTGGTCATTAGTGCAAACATGGAAGAGCACAAGGGCGAGCACACTGCCTTGAGGTAAGCCATTCTTTTGTATGCGCCATCTGCTCTTCTTACCATGGAGAGAGACTTGGAATCTCCTGTTCTGTAGGAGAGTACCAATAAGGGATGTTATTTGGTAATACTTGGTGAGTTGGTAAATTTTCCTCAGCAACTTACTGTGGTTGATAGTGTCGTTTGCAGCTGTTAGGTCAACAAAGGCAACTCTTGTTATCTTACCCTGGTCGAAACCATCTTCGATGTGTTGAATGAAGTTCAGTGTGTGACTGCAGTACAACTTTCCAGAACGAAAGCCAGCTTGTTGAGGGATGAACTTTTCTTCGAGGATACCTCTAATTCGGTTAAGGATAAGACGCTCGAAGACCTTGAAACAGTGGCATAACAGTGATAATGGGCGAAAGATTTCAGGGTCGTTTGGTTGATTCCTGATGTTAGTTACCGAATGAAATTAAGTTGCAGTTCGGTCGAAATATGGTAGTGGGTTTGTAATGAGCGGTGGGTTTGTAATCTCAGTGCCGGTACTTGAAATGTAACTAGTTTAATGGCCGACTAGTAATTCGAATTGAGGCTGATATAAGACATCTCTGATTCTTGTGTCATTTCTATAGAATACATACATTTCTTTCTGTGGGTTCTTTTTGGTTTATTTGCGGTATTGTCTAATGTATAACTTTGTGTAGTTAGTACCTCAGTGAAACATAGACACATATCGCGTTAGGTACTGGCCACGTATAGCAAATTGTAACGGTGACTATCGACGATTTATCCCCTTTTCGGTAATGTTCCTTGATCGTCCCAAAGAACTGTGAACATCAGTTTTCCTGCAGAGTGGTCACTCTTGAATTTCTTCCTGGCTTTACATCAGCTAATGGTATTACAGACAATTTGGAGTTTGTCATTTTTTAATATAAAACTCAAAATCAAATGCTATAGCACCGCCCAAATATGAGATTTCAGAGAATTGTTCTAAAACTCAGTTGTATACTAAATCTCACTGGATATTTTATTCAGAACGCCATTATTTTCTTTTTTGTTACCACAAACTTGTAAATCGTATTTATTGTGTACTTCGTTCAGTGATAAACTGATCTTTGGAAGTCATCTTCCATCTTTTGAATAGTGGCGATATTATTTGCAAACGGAAGTACTTTCAGGTATTCGTCATTCGCTGTCTCAATTCCTTTGTTTACCCTACATTTGCGAAGAATGAAGTCAATGTTTATATTAAAAAGGGATAGGTCAAGGTCCACACCCTTTGCTTACACTTTCATTTATAATTATTTCTTCTAATGAACATTCCTCACCGTGTTTATTATAATTCATGTATTTTGTAAAGACTTTTCACTACATCTATTAGGTAATAATGATATACACGTATCTATATTCGGGGATAATCTTCAATAGGCTATCACAGCTCAAACAGTCAAAAGCGTAATCCTGCTGCTGCTGCTGCTGCTGTTACTCTGATGATAATGGAGATCCACTCTATGCT
The DNA here is from genome assembly GCF_021461395.2 of Schistocerca americana. Taxonomy (NCBI): domain Eukaryota; kingdom Metazoa; phylum Arthropoda; class Insecta; order Orthoptera; family Acrididae; genus Schistocerca; species Schistocerca americana. The sequence continues at coordinate 535,169,676 of NC_060123.1, forward strand.
CTGACATTTCGTCTCTACTCAAAACGATGAACCCATGTTCCATCTCAAGCAATGACTTGTTTCAAAAATATTTCATCTTCATAGGCCTGACGGCCCAGTACCTGCTGACAGATTCTCATGCGACTCCGCTTGTTTCGGGCAGCCTTTTGCATTGAGTTAAGGAAAATGAAACTACCATGGGAGAAGTTATATGCGGAAACATGACTAACGTGCATTTGGTTTGCCACTTCATTAAGAGTCACACGTCATTATTCAAATTTAGGTCAAGCACTTGTTCAATATAAGGACATCAGCAGTGCATGTTATCGTTTCTGTTTTCTCGTTTTGCGTGCTAGTTCGGCAGCTATTGAATTTGTCGGTCTACTGGTGGAGACTACGCCGTCGTGAAATATTTCCCCGCATTGTGTTCCAACTCTTACGTAGTTTTCAGTTCCTTCTACACATTCACTCCACAAAAAATGGATTATAGAATCTTCCGTTATAGGTGCAAATACGGAATGATGCAACTATGTTCTATTCGCAAGATGGCAAAGCCAACATAGTGACAACGCTGACACTTGCTAGAAACTAACAGAACAGTACCATCTAGCGGATCGCCAGAACACTGAACAGTGCTGCCAAGGCTATTTGAAAGAAAGTGCAGATACTCATTTCTCCCTTTTTAGAAATACACATGTGGAGTGGATATACAGGTCAATGTTTATATTCTATAAACAGAGTGCACCTCTCCTAATAAATGTTATTTGTTGTGCATTTTCAACTTCTCGCGGCGTAATGAATAGTCCATTGAATTTCGGCATGCAGCCGCCGAAATATCAGTGGAAGAAATTTTATTTGCGTGGCTGCATGCCCGAAATTTAATGGACTATGTTATTTGTTATTTCTTAGCATTTTGTTACATATCTGTTTGGAAGCAGCATGTCAAACAAGTGTTGAGTAGGAAGCGTGCAATGGCTACCTTAATGAACTACCGCAGTTTGCTGGACGGTGAATATTTGGGCGGGATTAGTAGTAGCATTCAGATACTAAGTTTACAAGACTCGCTTCGCTTATCCCGCTGGAGTGTGGTTGAGCCTCGCATCAGGTATGATGAAACTGACTAATTTCGTCATGTTGCTGTGGTCATCACTGGAAACACTGTTTCGATGCAGCTCTTCCTCTCATCGCTGAATAATTACTGCAAACTATGTCCATCTAAACCTGCCTAGTATAATCATGCTTAAGTGTGCAATTACAATTTGTACCCCGTTCGCACCCCATACTACCCTCGATTAGCAAACTATCCCTTGGTGCCTCAGAATGGTACCTATCAAACAATCTCTTCCTTTAGTCAAGTTGTGGCAAAAATTTCTCTCTTCTACATTTCGATTCAGTACCTCCTCATTAGTTATTGGATCAACTCACCCAACATTCGGCCCTCGTCTATAGCACCATGTTTCAAAAGCTGCTATTCTCTTCTTGTCCCAGCTCTTCAAAACATATGCTTTTCTCTCGATTACCACTCGCGTTTTGTATCCTCTCTACATCGGTCATCATAAATTATTCCGATGCTCAAATAGCAAAAGTCATCGTCTACTCTTCGTGTGTCATTTCCTAACCCAGTTCCCTCACCATATCCTGATTAAATTCGATTACATTCCATTACCTTTGTTTTAGTTTTATTCATATGTCGTACTCTCCTTTCTAGACACTATTTTTTCCATTCACTTAGTATTCCCAGTCCTTAGCGTATCTCACAGAACTACCATGTCATCAACAAACCTCGTAGTTTATGGTTCTTCCCTCTTTAGTATTTTATCCGTCCTCAGCAACTGTAGCCGTATATAACGGAGTAATAAGCAACCAGCTGCACGAAAGAAATTTAATTTCTGTACCGGTTTCGGGCACTTAGTGCGCTTCTTCAGAAGGTTACACTTACCGCATATTTTGCGAGTGTCGACAATAAGGTGCATGCAGAAAAATGCTGTGGTCGTGTGATTCATAGTGTCTGTACAAAATTAGTATAGCATAAAAATTGTATAGAATTTGTACAGATACTGTGAAGCACATCATCATGTCATTTTGGTATATGCACCTTATTGCTGACTCACTCATATAATGCGATGAATATAACCTTCTGAAGAAGGCCACTAGGTACCCGAAACCGGTAAATAAATTAAATTTCCATTCTGCAACTGGTTGCTTATTATTTCATTGTATTTCTTCTCCTTGAACTTCCTTTTTCGAGTTTGTCCCTGGTTTCGTTCATTGCTTGTTCTTTTATGAATTGAATATCACTGGGGACAGGCTACAACACTGTCTCACTCCCATCACAACCACTGCTTTCCTTTCATATCATCTGACTCTTACACGTGTAGTCTTATTTCCGGAGGAGTTGTAAATAAGCTTTCAGTCCCAGTACATTATCAGTGCTAACTTCGAAAGGTCGAAGACTGTTGTCTAGTCTGCATCTTCAAAAGCTTTCTGTGAAACTGTTAAGTTTACGTTTCCTCAGCCTATCTTCTGAGATGATAATGCGGTCAGTACTCTGTTGTAAGACCCTCCATTTCTCTAGAACCCACACCGATCCTCACCGATGCCGGTTTCTGCAAGGTATCCAATTTTTCTGTAAATAATTTCTGTCAATATTTCTCCCACCATGACATACTAAAGCGATAATTCCGCAATAATCACACATGGCAGCACTTGTCTTCTTCGGAATTTGAATTACTGTTTTGTTTTTGAAGTCTGTTTTCCATGACTCACGTATCTTGCACATCAGGTGGAATAATTCTGTCTCTCATTGCCAACTATTGATTACGAAAAAGATCTCAGTCACGTTTATTGGCGAACCGAACCGCTAATAGCACTGAGTAAAAGTCATTTCGGTTTTCTATAAACATTTCGTTTCTTATCTTTTTCATTCGACATCTTTCATATCTACCTCCTGTATATTCTGCTACACCAAAGAAAACTAGCCACAATCAGTGTTCAGCATTTTTCTGATTACACTGCGTTGAGGGGATTCAGCTCCATTTGTAGCAGTTTAAAGTAACTCCGACGCACACAGTGAACTCTGTCACACACATAGTACACGAGGGATAAAAGGCTAGGCATTGGCAGAGCCGTCATTTGTACTCAGGTAATGCATGTGAAAAGGCTTCTGACGCAACTTACCACACGACGGGAATTAACAGACTTCGAACACTGAGTGGTAGTTGGAGCTAGATGCATGGGACGTTTCATTTCGGAAATCATTAGTGAATTCAAAATTCCGCGATCCTCACTGTCAAGAGCGTGCCAGGAATACCTAATTTCAGGCATTCCCTCACACTATCGAGGAAGCAGTGGTCGACGGCCTTCACTTAACGACCGAGAGCCCCTTTAGGACAGTGCGGAGAAAGTTGGCCTCAATGTGATATGGCAGCAGAAGACCGACGCGAGAGCCTTTGATAACAGCACGACACAACCTGTTGCGCCTATCCCGGGCTCGTGAGCATATGGGTTGGACCCTACACGACTGGAGACCGTGGCCTGATCACATGAGTCGCACAGTTGGTAAGAGCTGATGGTAGGTTACAACGATGACGCAGACCCCACGAAGCCATAGGCCCAAATTGTCATTCAGCCCCTTAGGACCATAAAGGCGTGGACTGTGTTTACATGAAATGGACTGGGTCCTCTGGTCCAACTGAATCAATGACTGACTGGAGATGGTTATGTTCGTCTATTTGGACACCTTCTGCAGCCATTCATGGGTGTCATGTTCACCAACAATGATAGAATTTTTATAGGTGACAATGCGCCAGGTCACCGGGCCACAACTGTTTCGAACGAATAATTCGGCCACCCAAATCGCCCAATATGAATCTCGTCGAAGATTTTTCGGACATAACTGAGAAGTCAGTTATCTTATAAAAACCTACTCTAGCGACAATTTTGAAGTTATGGACGGGTATAGAGGCAGTATTGTTCAGTATTTTCGCAGGAGACTTCCAACGACTTGTTCAGCCCGTAGCACGTTGAGTTGCTGCATTACGCTGGGAAAAAGGACCGACACAATATTAGTTAGTATCCCATGATTCTGTCATGTTAGTGTATATACATTATTGAGTCAGAGTAAGTGATAACATATAATTTTGGTAGTATTTGCATATTATGTATTAGATGCGAAAATGTATCTGTTCCAATACTTTTTGGTACCACTGTGTGGTACAAACCTTCATACTTTCAAAATGTGCTCTCCCTGCGACTGCGGAGTTTTTTTGCCGCTCTAAAACGCACCTTAATACAGGAATAAAACGACATCTGTTTGTGGGGAGCTGGCGATAAGATGCCGGTAACTGGCGTGAGAGAGCAGTTGACGGTCGGCTGAAGAGCCACTCTGGCTGGAGAGACGTTATCGAGCTGATTCCGCGCCGCCATTGTGTTGTGACGACCAGCGCTGCCACCGGCTGGATTTATTACCGCCAGTCACGCGGCGGTCCCTTTCCCAACTCCTTCATCCTCTTTGCTTGGGGTGCGGACTGTGAAGACCATAGAGATTCAAAGTTCTGTTCACTACAACTTTCACTGTAGCTAGGTACTTGTTAATACACTGTCTGTACTTTTCCGGCGCGTTCTAAGCATGTCGCCCAGCACTTCTAGTTAGTACCTCCAAATTACCGCCGGCCAGTGTGGCCACGCGGTTAAAGGCGCTTCAGTCTGGAACCGCGCGACCGCTACGGTCGCAGGTTCGAATCCTGCCTCGGGCATGGATGTGTGTGGTGTCCTTAGGTTAGTTAGGTTTAAGTAGTTCTAAGTTCTAGGGGACTGATGACCTCAGATGTTAAGTCCCATAGTGCTCAGAGCCATTTGAACCATTCCAAATTACCAACAGCGTCGTTGAATACATTGGTAAGCCAAAAGGTTATGACCATTCCCCATCTTGACACTGGATGCCGCCTGGTGGCGCTGCGGGCACGTGAGGCTGTAACGAATGTACACTACTGGCCATTAAAATTGCTACACCACGCAGATGACGTGCTACAGACGCGAAATTTAACCGACAGAATGAAGATGCTGTGATATGCAAATGATAAGCTTGTCAAAGCATTCACACAAGGTTGGCGCTGGTAGCGACACCTACAATGTGCTGACATGGAAAAGTTTCTAACCGACTTCTCATACACAAACAGCAGTTGACCGGCGTCGCCTGGTGAAACGTTGTTGTGATGCCTCGTGTAAGGAGGAGAAATGCGTACCATCACGTTTCCGACTTGCATAAAGATCACATTGTAGCCTATCGCGAATGCAGTTTATCGTATCGCAACATTGCTGCTGGCGTTGGTCGAGATGCAATGACTGTTAGCAGAATATGGAATCGGTGGGTTCAGGAGGGTAATACGGAACGCCGTGCTGGATCACAACGGCCTCGTATCACTGGCAGTCGAGATGACAGGCATCTTACCCGCATGGCTGTAACGGATCGTGTCTCGACCCCTGAGTCGACAGATGGGGACGTTTGCAAGACATCTGCACGAACAGTTCGACGGTGTTTGCAGCGGCATGCACTATCATCTAGCACCTGCATCACAGAGAGGAGCGCTTGCGATGGTGTACTCAACGATGAAGCTGGGTACACGAACGGCAAAACGTCAATTTTTCGGAGGAATCCAGGTTCTGTTTACAGCATCATGATGGTCGCATCCGTGTTTGACGACATCGCGGTGAACGCACGTTGGAAGCGTGTATTCGTCATAGCCATACTGGCGTATCACCCGGCGTGATCCTATGGGGTGCTAATGGTTACACGTCTCGGTCACCTCTTGTTCGCAGTAACGGCACTTTGAACAGTGGACGTTACATTACAGATGTGTTACGACCAGTGGATCTACCCTTCATTCGATCCATGCGAAACCCTACATTTCAGCAGGATAATGCACGATCGCATGTTGCAGGTCCTGTACGGGCCTTTCTGGATACAGAAAATGTTCGACTGCTGCCCTGGCCAGCACATTCTCCAGATCTCTCACCAATTGAAAACGTCTGGTAAATGGTGGCCGAGCAACTGGCTCGTCACAATACGCCAGTCACTACTCTTGATAAACTGTGGTATCGTGTTGAAGCTACATGGGCTGCTGTACCTGTATACGCCATCTAAGCTCTGGTTCACTCAGTGCCCAGGCGTATCAAGGCAGTTATTACGGCCAGAGGTGGTTGTTCTGGGTACTGATTTCTCAGGATGTATGCGCCCAAATTGTGTGAAAATGTAATCACATGTCAATTCTAGTATAATATATTTGTCCATGAATACCCGTTTATCATCTGCATTTCTTCTTGGTGTAGCAATTTTAATGGCCAGTAGTGTATGTAAGCGGAGCAGACACGGACGGGTGATCTCCGTAGCGAACTTATAGGCTGCAAATGGGGAAATCCATTAAGACAGGCAACTTTGACAGAAGGCAGGTTATTGTTATGCAGAGCCTTTGAACGAGCATTTCGAAATCGGCGAGGCTGCTCGAATGCTACTATCGTGAGCATCTGCGGAAAGAGGTAGAAAGACAGTGAAACTGTCACTAGACGCTAAATGGTTGGACGTCCAGGACTCTTCGAGGAAGGTGGGGTTCGGAGACTTGACTGTTCTGTAAAGTAGGATAGAGGGTGATCTGTGAGACCTACGTCGAAAGAGCACCATGATGGTGCACTTACAAGTGTTTCAGAGCACACAGTCCATTGTACATTATTGAGTATGGAGCTCCCAGCAGACCACCCCTACTCTCTCACATGTTCACCCACCAAAAGACATCGTTTATTACTACTGCAGAGGTCACGGGACCGTAGATCAAGGGAAACATGTCAGCTCTTCGGATGCATCACATTTTTGCTATTCTACGTCGATGGCCCTCTCCACAACCGCCCGTCATTGAGGTGAACGGCGAATCGAAACGTGCAGCATACCACGCATGCAAGCTGTTGGGATCAGCATTATGCTGTAAGCGACATTCTCCTGGGATTGATGACAACTGTGGCGTTAATCTAACACACTATGACAGCTGCAAACCTCTTGCACCCCTCCATGCTTGATGTCTTCCCCGGCGGTGATATCATCTTTCAACAATGTATTTGTTTCTCGATGCCACGACCATGCTAGAGTGCTTTGACGAGCATTGTAGTGAACTCAAGTTGAAGTCTCGGTGACCAAATTTGCCTGAAGTAAGGCCTATGGAACCCATCCGGGTCACTATCAAATGCCATGACAGGGAACGCAAATTAGCGGCTCGTTACTTACGCGAATTACGTTGACAGGTTACATTGAGAGGTGGCACGACACTCTCTCGCTTTAAAACATTACCAGTTAAATTAAAATTAATATTTTAGGTCATGATCTAGATGTTCCCCAGTACTATATTTGGTACATGTGTTTTGTGACTTTTTACATGAGAAAATTGTCGGCAGAATATTCTTATACATCTGTAATCTGTAGAGGACCTGTATCCCAGGAGCCATAGTGGAGGCGACAGAAAACCGCGAGAGAGAGAGAGATGGATTGGGGGCCATAAATTCTGAGTGCAGCGACGAGGATGTGTGTGTGAGTCTGGGAAGCGAAACTCAGTGGGTCGTAACTGCAGAGGGACTTCTGTACCTAGCACTCCCCTCCTTTAGCTCAGGACCTGACAGGACGGAGCTAGCGAGTAAAACCTTGGCAAGACAGCGGTCCGTCGCGATGGTGGTCATTTGGTAGAAAGTGGGTGGAGGAAGCCATTAAGTGAGACTGCTGTAAACTAAGCCTTTATGCAAACGGTCATAAGACTCCGTGCATTCTCATGTCAAAAACAGGAACGATATGAAGTCCCCAGGTTCTCCTAGAGAGCGGCAAAATCGTGTATATTTCATGGGCACAACTGTCTGGGATGCTTAGCAGCCTTCTTTCAGGAACTGAAAATGGTTGGCCTGGAAATATTAAATCTCCCTGACTATGGTACCATCTAGGTAGCTTTTTTTTTATTTAGCCCTAAACATAACGGTCCTTACTGTGAGAACGAAATCTCGACACCTCCATAGTTTAAAATTTCCTTTTCCAGGAAGGAGAGACTTGAAGTCGCTGATTGTCTCCTCTTTGGACAAGGAGAGGCTTGCTCCCGCAGCGTGCGAACCCCGGTACTGTGTCAGCATTTACTACTATGCCAATAAAACAGTCAAGAGGGCAGATTCAGTCATAAGATAATAGTTCGATTGGTTTGTGCATTGTGGGATCAGTTTCATTTTTGCTAATTCGGCTCTATACCTAGTGCTGGTGGAAAGTGGTTGTGTGAATCTCTTCCCTCTTCGTCTTGTGGTTTTCCCCTGATAAAGAGCTTCAGGTCTTTCCCTATGGGATAAGACTTAGGCCCTACATCTTGTGGTGGCCTAGGAGTCAGTGGTAGCCTCCAATTGTACCGACAGTGGAAGTGCGTATCATCTCGGACATATCGTGTGTCACGTTTGACAATGCCATGATACACTCTCGTGCCTGTGAGTGAAACTGGTTTAGACAGACAAGCGAACGGGTGCACCTCACACCGAAATCTGTCTGGATTTCAGGGCTCTGACAGGGAGGTTTGCCGTGTTCTGACAATCAGAACGCCAGACCGCGTGGTTTGCAAATTTTCGTGGACGCGTCAGAACATTACAGCTGCCACCGAGAGCCGTTTCTCGCTCCCAGCGCTGCTATCTTAAGCAGGGTGAAAGGTTAAAATACTGCTGCACCGGCCTACTGTTGTTAAAAGATAATCACAGCTCTCTGTTCTCAGGTGAACCATGGTTTATGGTATACTTGGTCGTAGTTGATTCCATTTGAATAGAGAGAATTCATGTAAACGTAGTGTGGCTGCGTTGTAAAAGGGATTAATTCCGATTCAAATGGCTCTGAGCACTATGGGACTTAACATCTGTGGTCATCAGTCCCTTACAACTACTTAAACCTAACTAAGGACAACACACACATCCATGCCCGAGGCAGGATTCGAACCCGCGACCGTAGCGGTCGCGCGGTTCCAGACTGTAGCGCCTAGAACCACTCGGTCACCCCTGCCGGCGATTAATTCTGGGGAGAATCTGTATTGCTTCCAGCCAAATGCATGCTTTGCCAATCAAACACCATCCCTATTCTGATCTGTGTCTGTCATTTTTTGTATAAGATTGATCAGCTAGCTGTACTTACAAAAGGATTGTAAAAACTTGTCATTATTTTGTAAACTTAAATACGCTGCTGTTCTCATTCATACTCCCTCTGGTATTCAGTTGTTTCATTCCTTTGTGATGGTACGTGGGTGCACTGGAAGTTAAAGGTTCACTCTTATTGAATTAATTAATTTGTTTGTTAACGTGAGTTTTGAAAGTAGCAGCCATATGCAAATTCGCTAATTTCATATATAAAATTTAAATTTGTAGCTTACGGTTTGAAACTTATTGAAAAGATAATACTTTTCTAACTAAAACTTTTATCCATTTTGGCTTTGGAACACTGCGATTGTCTTGTTCAAGGTTTCAGGATTTACCGCAACCAATCGCCGTTTTTTCTTCAATTTTTGTTTATTCATGACCGTAATCGCCAGGCGATTCGAAACCGGTCATGAATAAATAAAAATTGAAGAAAAAACGGCGATTGGTTGCAGTAATTCCTGAAACCTTTAACCTAATACTCTTCTGTATGTAAAGATAACATTTAACATCACTCGGACATATATTTGTGATTAAAGCAAGAGATTGATTGCAGTTGACGTCCTTTGGCCATAATTTCGAATCATGGCACATTTGTCACGTAGTTAGTGCGTTAGCTCGCTGAACATACATGTGTTGTTCTTTTTTTTCTTTGTCTGTTTCAAAATGAGAGTACGGTGCACTGAGAACATTTAGACTCGGGTTTGGTGCTATTTGTTGTATCTCAGCAACTTTTAGACTGTTGTAGTCATTTTTTTCAGTGTATGCATTGACTGTGCCATTGATTTTTTTAAAAAATTATGTTTCTCATTGTGTCTTGAGGTGATTTATACATCACTTCCTGCCTAATGCTGCATCGTTGCAAACAGCGCTGTGCAAGCTTTTGTGTAAAAAAAGTTTGCTATGGGGATGTGAGCAATATTTTAAAGTATGTTTTGCTTCGTGGGATTAGGCATAAATGTGTCCATTATTTGAAAGGATGCCAAAGTAGAGTTGTGGTGTGCAACACATTAGAGTCGGAAACTTACAGAAGTAACAACTGATTTGAATTCTTGCGAGAAGCAAAGCTCTTGTGCGTAGTGAGAAAGGCTGCGCTCTGATGTCGTCCAAAGTGGAACACGAGTCAGCTATTGATGCAGACCAAGATAGCATGATGACGGAAGAAATTAGTTTAAATCAGACTGCAAACAGGGCACAAATGTCAGATGCAGAATATTCCGATGACGAGGGTTCAGTTCACTCAGGAAATGAAAGTGAAAATGATGTCGAGGTGGTAGGACATGTAGGTCCCATAAATACGGAGAGAGACACGGTAAGGAAAAGTAACAGTCAAATTTCGTGAGCAAGGCGTCATAGAGCTGAGTCGCGTGCGTCTAGTCCAGTGAACTTTACTGGAAGTACGCAGTTAGAATCGATGATTCAGTTTACGCAAGTGGCAAAAGAAGGTTAATATGGTTCTAAGCACCATGGGACTGAGGTCATCAGTCCCCTATAATTACGACTACTTAAACCTAAGTAAACTAAGGACATCACACACATCCAAACAGAGGAAGGAAAGGGAAGAAAACAAAAGGCAGCAAGATGATTAAAGACAGGATATCATCATTAAAGAAATCAGGGAAATTCAGAAACGAAAAAACAAGGACGAGAAGAGGCAGGATGAAGTCATAAAAGAAATTAAAGAAATTCAAAGGAGGGTTGATGAGTTTGTCGAAAACGTAAATCAGGTCAACAGAGGTTGAAGCCATTAGGAAAACGTCAGATGAGACGCGGGAAGCAGCTCTAGAGTCTAAACGTGAGACTAGGTCAGCCAGATTAGCAGCACGATAAGCACGGAAATATGCCCAAATTGTGTGAGATCAGGTAGCGCTGGCATAGGTTGAATTGAATGCAACCAACACGGCTATTTCTGCTCTCGGAAACAAGGGACAGTGAGTAGCTGAAAAGACACAGTAAGAAACGTTACAATTAAAAGAGGAGCAAACACGTCTCACTATCCAGCAGAAGGAGCTGGCGGGTGATACTAATGTGCGAAAGGACCACTAGTGTAGACATTCAGCCAGAAGCAACACCACATTGCCATGACTTCGTTAGTCACCAGGAATGTCAAAGACAAAATTTTGGAACCTAACCGTGAGCCACATCCCCGGGAAAGGCCGATATACTACAAGGAGTAAGGGGCACCACGTTCGGCCGAGCGAGCGCAGTCAGTGACACGAAATACCGAGCCGGACCACTATTACGCGCCGCTCAGACGTACAGAAACATTACTGAGTGACTCTGATGACACTGGACGAGCGTACAACAGCATACAGGGTTCGGTCGAGCATGAAATCGTGGGTGCACGCGCGCCAGAATTTAGAGAAAATCCAGTCCCGCAAACGTATGAATTTCTCGACTATAGACATTTTCTAATTCAGAACTTTCAGGTTTACAAAGAGAACCACAATTCATTACTCCCAAGTCCTGGATTCTTCATAATGATAGGGTACTACCTGAGTCATGGCCACTAGTTTACAACAAACTGCCGCAGCTACGGTGAATTCAGACAGGCTTTGCTAAATACCTTCTGCTCACCGAATACACAAGAAAGGATTTAACAGGATATTACGTTAGGGAAGGACTACGAAGCATCGGGATGCCTTAGTCCGGTGAAGATTTTAGAAACGTTTGCAACAAGAACCGTTACTGGGCCAATCGTATAGCGATAAGGAGATAATACGACACTGCTACATGAGACTGACTGCCAATGAGGTACCAGGAACGGTTCAATGGAAAATATAATGACACAACAGAATCATTCAAAAGCGTTCTACGAGTCAGACTTTATGAAGGAAACTCAAAACGCGAGGGACTGAATGGGACATAGTGAACAAAATTCGCAAGGGGCATAAGGTGGAAATAACGAAGGGCTAAATAAAAATAGAAACAGCTCAACAATAAACAACCATCAAGACCAAACATTTACTAATGTGCTCCAGGGGAATGATAGAAGCAGACGGGGGGACGTATGGGGGTAATTTTCGAGAAAACAGAAATAGCAACAGGAGGGAAATGAACAATTCTAAGTACTTCATGCAGCCGGTCTGGAACTCAGGCGCAATCAAGGAATAACTGAGGGGTTGATAGGCAAAGTGCGCTGTGCGATCATCAGAATTACCAGTCTATATCAGACCACCTAACCTCGCTAACAGAAACCGCAGCAGAATTCCGCGTAGGAATTGACATTCGGCCGCTGAGGCCTTATTATATCTTAAGTTAATGTTAAGAATCTCCCCCCCCCCTTCCCTCCGGCATGAATCATGGACCTCGCCGTTGGTGGGGAGGCTTGAGTGCCTCAGTGATACAGATAGCCGTACCGTAGGTGCAACGACAACGGAGAAGTATCTGTTGAGAGGTCAGACAAGGGGCAGCAGCATTTTGAGTAGTTGCAGGGGCAACAGTCTGGATGATTGACTGATCTGGCCTTGTAACACTAACCAAAACGGTCTTGCTGTGCTGTTACTGCGAACGGCTGAAAGCAAGGGGAAACTACAGCTGTAATTTTTCCCGAGGGCATTGCAGCTTTACTGTACGGTTTAATGATGATGGAGTTCTCTTGGGTAAAATATTCCGAAGGTAAAATAGTCCCCCATTCGGATCTCCGGGCGGGGAGTACTCAGGAGGACGTTGATATCAGGAGAAAGAGAATTGGCGTTCTACGGGTCGGAGCGTGGAATATGAGCTCCCTTAATCGTGCAGGTAGGTTAGAATATTTAAAAATGGAAATGTATGGGTTAAAGTTAGATATAGTCGGAATTAGTGAGTTGGGTGGTAGGAGGAACTAGACTTCTGGTCAGGTGAATACAGAGTTATAAATACAAAATCAAATATGGGTAATGCAGGAGTAGGTTTAATAATGAGTAAAAAAATAGCAATGCGGGTAAGCTACTACAAACAGCATAGTGAACGCATTATTGTGGCCAAAATAGATACGAATTCCACGACTACCACAGTAGTACAAGTTTATATGCCAACAATCTCCGCAGATGACGAAGAGATTAATGGAATACATGGTGAGATAAAGGAAATTATTTAGATAGTGAAGCGAGACGAAAATTTAACAGTAATGGGTGACTGGAATTCGATAGTAGGAAAAGGAAGAGAAGGAAACGTGGTAGTTGAATATGGAATGGGAGTAAGGAATGAAAGAGGAAGCCGCCTGGAAGAATTTCGGACATAGCATAACCTAATCATAGCTAACACTTGGTTCAAGAATCATGAAAGAAGGTTGTATACGTGGAAGAAGCCTAGAGATACTGTACGGTTTCAGATAGATTATATAAGAGTAAGACAGGGAATTAGGAACCAGGTTTTAGAATGTATGACATTTCCAGGGGCAGATGTGGACTCTGACCACAATCTATTGGTTATGAACTGTAGATTAAAACTGAAGAAACTGAAAAAACGTGGGAATTTAAGGAGATGCGACCTGGATAAACTGACAGAACCAGAGGTTGTAGAGAGTTTCAGGGAGAGCATTAGGGAACTATTTACAAGAATGGGGGAAAGAAATACAGTAGATGAAGAATGGGTAGCTTTGAAAGATGAAACAGTGAAGGCAGTAGAGGATCAAGTAGTTAAAAAGACGAAGGCTAACAGAAATCCTTGGGTAACAGAGGATACATTGAATTTAATCGGTGAAAGGAGAAAATACAAAAGTGCAGTAAATGAATCAGGCAAAAAGGAATACAACTGTCTCAAAAATTAGATCGACAGGAAGTGCAAAATGGCTAAGCAGGGATGGCTAGAAGACAAATGTAAGGATGTAGAGGCATAAATCACTAGGGGTAAGATAGATACGGCCTACATGAAAATTAAAGAGACCTTTGGAGAAAAGAGAACAACTTGCATGAATATTAAGAGCTCAGATTATACCCAGTTCTATGAAAAGAAGGGAAAGCAGAAAGGTGGAAGGAGTGTCTATATAAGGGCGATGTTCTTAAGGACAATATTATCGAAATGGCAGAGGATGTAGATGAAGATGAAATGGGAGATATGATACTGCGTGATGAGTTTGATAGAGCACTGAAAGACCTAAGTCGAAACAAGGCCCCAGGAGTAGACAACATTGTATTAGAACTACGGATAGCCTTGGGAGAGCCAGCCCTGACAAAACTCTACCATCTGCTGAGCATGATGTATGAGACTGGCGAAATACTCTCGGACTTCAAGAAGAATATAATAATTCCAATCCCAAGAAAACCAGGTGTCGACAGATGTGAAAATTACCGAACTATCAGTTTAATAAGTCACGGCTGCAAAATACTAACTCGAATTTTTTCAGAAGAATGGAAAAACTGGCAGAAGCCGACTTCGGGGAAGATCAGTTTGGATTCCGTAGAAATGTTGGAACACGTGAGGCAATACTGATCTTACGACTTATCTTACAAGACAGATTAAGAAACGGCAAACCTACGTTCCTAGCATTTGTAGACTTAGAGAAAGCTTTTGACAATGTGAACTGGAATAGTCCCTTCCAACTTCTGAAGGCGGCAGGGGTAAGATACAAGGAGCGAAAGGCTATTTACAATTTGAACAGAAGCCAGATGGCAGTTATAAGAGCAGAGGAGCATGAAAGGAAAGCAGTAGTTGGGAAGGGAGTGAGGCAAGTTTGCAGTCTGTCCCCGATGTTATTCAATCTGTATATTGAGCAAGCACTAAAGGAAACCAAAGAAAAGTTCTGGGTAGGAATTAAACACCATGGAGAAGAAATAAAAACTTGAGCTTCGCCGATGACATTGTAATTCTGTCAGAGACAGCAAAGTACCTGGAAGAGCAGCTGAATGGAAAGGACAGTGTTCTGGAAGGGGATATGAGATGAAAATCAACAAAAGGAAAACGATAATAATGGAATGTAGTCGAATTTAATCGGATGATGCTAAGGGAATGAGAGTAGGAAATGAGACACTTAAAGTAGTAAAGGAGTTTTGTTATTTGGGGAGCAAAATAACTGATGATGGTCGAAGCAGAGAGGATAGAAAAAGTAGACTGGCAATGGCAAGGAAAGCGTTTCTGAAGAAGAGAAATTTGTTAATACCGAGAATAGATTTAAGTGTCAGGAAGTTGTTTCTGAAAGTATTTGTATGGAATGTAGCCATGTATGGAAGTGAAACGTGGACGATAAATAGTTTAGACAAGAAGAGAATAGAAGCTTTTGAAATGTGGTGCTACAGAAGAATGCTGAAGATTAGATGGGTAGATCACATAACTAATGAGGAGGTACTGAATAGAATTGGGGAGAAGAGAAATTTGTGGCAGAACTTGACCAGAAGAAGGCATCGGTTGGTATTGACATATTCTGAGGCATCAAGGGATCACTGATTTAGTATGGGAGGAAAGCGTGGAGGGTAAAAATTGAAGAGGGAGACCAAGAGATGAATACACTGAACGGATTCAGAAGGTTGTAGGTTGCAGTAGGTACTGGGAGATGAAGAAGCTTGCACAGGATAGAGTAGCATGGAAAACTGCATCAAAGCAGTCTCTGGACTGAAGACCACAACAACAACAATGTTAAGAATCATTTGTTTTCAATTCATTTATGTGGTTGCTTAGTGTATTTTTCTTTGTTTGCTTGCACTTACAGTTTTTGGATGGTTTATTATTGCAATTAGAGGACAAGATCCTCTCCTCTGGCCTCTGATCAATGTGTCTGTCGTTTGCAGTTTTCTGATCAGAATTTGCACTTTGATAATTTGCCGCAAAATTGACACTTAGTGTCATGTTTCACAGATAGAAGTGTATTCCGTCGATAGGACTGCCGATTATTTGGTGGAAACCTCTTGGTTTGTGATACAACTGATAGTTTCAACACTTGAACATTGCTGTATTAGTAGCTTGTCAAGCCACAGCAAAGGTATGTGTTGGAACAACGTGAAAATTGCATTTTTGGTTCAGAAATAATTGTACAAATCTTGGAGACAGAATTATTATCAGAATTGATCTTGGAATGTAGTAATGTTGGCGTATGCAGTCTGTTCCACCATTCGGAGTGAGGAAGTCATAGTGGTGCCACAGAAGTTGATTTGTGATCCGATAGTGGATCTTGGTACGACTTCGATCATGCCAGCAATACCGATGGGCGTATCATGCGAAATGGACATGGGTTATATACGATATAGGCGTGTTGACGTTGGAGCGTGGTTATTTTTCTTGCTAAGGTTCAATGAGTCACCGCCAGTGGAGCGATGTGCTCTCGTTGGTGGCTTTCGAGTGCGATTACACTATGTGGCCTGTGGTGCCACATTTTGCGCTAGTGGTACTTTTTCGTCTCTGGTTATCGCTTATGCATTATCGCCAGTTGTGCGATGATGTTTGCTTGTGGATCACTAGCGCCAGAGGCGCGTCATTGGCAAAGTGAGCACAGGGAGCACGAGTCACAGCAGTACGTTTTTATGTGAATAGAGAGCAAATGGCGAATGGAACCAGAAAAAAACCGGAAGAATATCACAAATACTTATGCACTACAAATTACAGAATGGTATGTCTTTGCAGCAGCTGTTGAATAATAATATATGTAGGTCGATTTTTGAGAGTTATTGGTCAGTTTCAAAGGGAAAGATGAATTCGTGCCAATGTCTGATCTATGCTCACTGCAGAGTAAGGAGTGTACAGATGGCGGTGAGCAGTATTCGATCCAGATTCTGCGCCAGATATCTTCATCAGCATCACCATCCAACAAGCTGACATATGGAGAAGTATCAAAGTCCAGATTAGCGTGAAGTAGAAAGGGTCAGAGGTAGCTAGACTTGGTAATGAGTAGGATATAATTAGAAGTAAGTGTGGATTGGTGTGAAAGAGCTAGAAGGATGAACATGCAGGTTGTGTCAGCTTAGAGCACTGGGGTGCATGATTAACAAAACATTGACATACACAATTTCAATATGGCTTCATAACTAGAAAATGATTAGTTTATGTCTTTTAGATTAGCGAATAATTAGCGGTGATGCTGTGATTTTTTATAAAGGATCCTAAGTAGTAACAATGTTTAACTGGAAGAAAGCAGTAATCCAGATTTTTGCGTTAATCACGTTGTAAAGTTTCAGCTACAAACAGTTCATACAGGGTGAAAAGTATTTAAACCGACAAACTCTGGGAGGTTTTAGGGGACATCAAAATAAATATTTTTCCCTGACGTCATTTTTTCCTACGAGGATTATTTAAACCGCTGGAGGCCGTATTACGCTCTTCAGTTGATAGATGCTGTATTACGATCTTCAGTAGTTAGATGCCGTATTACGCTCTTCAGTTGTAGGCAACTGCTGTGCACCAGTGTAGTAGTGCATTGTCTCTGTTTACTAATGTAGCGATACACCTGGAGTGAGTACACTGATATGGTTGGTGCGTACTACATAGCGCACCACAACGGACGAGCTGCACAGCGGGTTTATCAACGACAATATCCTAATCGCCGTATCCCATACGACCTTTGATGCTGTGTACCAACGTCTGCGTGAGACCAGGTCATTTAGCAGATTACCTGGACAGGGACGCCGTCGCACGGTAAGAAAGCTGCAATTTGAGGAAGCTGTCTTGCAGCATGTGGAGCGGGATCCTTCAATCAGCAGTCGTGCAATGGTACGTCACATGGGGTCGAATCAGACGAATGTAAGAACAGTCCTTCGAGAGCAATTGTTACGTCCATTTCACTTACAGCGTGTCCACAACCTGGAACCAGTTGATTGTCCACCCGGAGCACAGTTTTCGCAGTGGTACCAGGAACAGTGTGAAATGCATCCTAAATTTCCATCCTCTGTATTGTTTACCGATGAAGCAACGTTCGGGCGTGATGGAGTCTTCAATATGCACAATTCGCATGTTTGGAGTGAGGGTAACCCACATGCCACAGTTACTAACGCTCATCAAGTGCGGTTCTTCGTTAATGTGTGGGTCGGTATTGTTGGAGACTGTTTAATTGGGCCTATCTGCTACATAGTTGTTGTCTCTTGGTCATAAGAAATGAAAAAGTGTTTGTTGGTTTAATTAATTTGCTGCAATATAAATCTTCCTCTACCGGTTTAAATACTCCTCATAGGAAAAAATGACATTAGAGAAAAATATTTGTTTTGAGGTGCCCTACAACCTCCCAGAGTTTGTCGGTTTAAATACTTTTCACCCTGTATATTTGCTATGTTTTTCTTTGTATGTGTTTTTGTAAGCGTTCATTGTAAAAACACGGCACTAAAACACGCACTAAGGATTGTGCAGAGGAGCACAGCGTTCCAAAAGGCGAGCGATAAGCAGACCATGGCTGGACAAGGCTCGGCGCAGGGCATGCGGCCGTATCGCAACGTGCCTGGGAGGGCTGCCAGGTGTCATAGCGCGGCTGCTGGCGTGACGTCACAGCAGAGCGACGACCGGAGCCGCGAGATCAGCTGACGTGACGTCACCACATGCCCACATCGGCAGCTGTCAGCTATAAGCGACCCGCCCCCACACCCTGAGTTGATACGGCAGGGAGCCCCGTTGACATGATGACACTGGGGCAGCTGAAGGGCTATGAGGCGCGGATTTTGTCCCACTCGTCCCTTTCACTCGTGACAATGCAGAGTGGAAGAATCCACAGGGATGCCTCGCCTGCAATCGGCAGGTAATGGAGGGTCACCTCTGATGCCTCGTGAGCAGCTGGAACCACCATCGTTCGACGCAGGAGTCTCGAGGGACCAGACCAGAATGTGATGCCACTGCCAACGAGAAACTGCTGCTGGAGAACTGTCTTCAACAAGAGCGAAAGTTTGTCAACTGCTGTCCCATTCCTAGTCTGTCAGTAGTTCAGACGCCTACCGGTTGCTGCCATAGACTGGAGACAGGTCATGCCTGCGACACTGTTGCCACCACCTACGATGTTAAGAAAGTACCACGACGTAATGTAGCTGGAATGTCCCGTTTGTCGGCATTTTTCAAGTATATCTCCTCTTCTTGTGATTATTCACAGTATTCTCTATTACAAAGTAAATTTAATTGAAGAACTCAATTAGCCTTCCTCCTCTCTCAAATCTAGTATCAAATTAACATTCTTCTGCAACCATTCCCTGTTCTCCTTCCCCCACAAACGCATTCCAATCCCCGATGCGTATTACATATTCGTCTCCTCTTACATACTGTATTACCCATCAGTATCCTCATATATTTACAATTTCTCTTCTGGCTTCTGACGTCGGTTTGTATACGTGAGCTAATGTTGCCTGTGACTCTCTGCTGTTGATTCTGATGAGAACAACGCTGTCACTGAAATTTTCACATTAACTCACTCTGCCCTATCTTTACTTCCATTATCTCATCTTCTGCTGGTATTGATATTACCCTATACTTGCCTGATTTTCAGGTCAAATTTCGAATGAAGATTAATTTTCAGGTACTTGGAGTATCTCACTGTCTGCCACAAGTTGTGGAAGCAGATGAGCACTGAGACACTGAAGATCAAGATATTCCACTTGCCACTCGATAAATGTGCATTGATCCTCATTGCATTTTAAGTTCACATGCTCAAAGGTTGAGAACTATGTAGCCAGGTTTCTGTTAAGGTCCACGGCATCTTTGCTTGTCACCAAAACGTTGTCATGGTAGTCTGCCAATCTAGAATATCACGAATGAAATGTTTGGGTTACCGCTGAAAGAGGGCATGTGCACTTGTGATTCAAAACATGTGTCTATTGTACCAATAAAGTCCAAAGTTGATATTAATGACCAAAACTTCAAGGGATATAGTGTCCAGTGAACTGAAAATGGACATTGTGAAGGTCGGTTGTAGTGAAAACCTACCCTAGTTAGTTTCCCCATAATGTTCTCGACGTTGAGAATAGGGTAAATGACTATTAATGACTGAGAATTAATCCTTGTTTTGACGTTACCAAAAAATTCTAAGCGGACCATTGGGTTTTTCGACAACTGCAATGGGTGTCGCCCGTCAGCTGTTGGAGACATTTCATTACAGAAATAATTTTGTTTCTTTGAAACAATGAATTCCTCTATTTTAATGTTCATATTGAATTACATTTTTAATATGAATTATATTCTTAATTATACTCTTAACAGAAGGAGATCTTCAGACATAAAAGTAACTTCAGGTGTGACGTCAAATGATACACATCAGGCCTGATGGCAACATGTACGGTGTATAAACATCGCACACGTTGACTCTTCCATGTGCAACATCCGGCCAGTCCGAGACAACAGACACCACACATATACACTACTTGCCATTAAAATTGCTGCACCAAGACGAAATGCAGATGATAAACGAGTATTCATTGGACAAATATATTAATAGAAATGCCATTACATTATCACGCAGTTTGGGTGCATAGATCCTTAGAAATCAGTACCCAGAACAACCACCTATTGCCGTAATAACGGCCTTGATACACCTGGGCATTAAGTCAAACAGAGCTTGGATGGCGTGTACAGATACAGCTGCCCATGCAGATTCAACACGATACCACAGTTCATCAAGGGTAGTGACTGGCGTATTGTGACGAGCCAGTTGCTCGGCCACCATTGATCAGACGTTTTCAATTGGTGAGAGATCTGGAGAATGTGCTGGCCAGGGCAGCAGCCGAACATTTTCTGTGTCCAGAAAGGCCCGTACAGGACCTGCAACATGCGGTCGTGAATTATCCTGCTGAAATGTATTGTTTCGCAGGGATCGAATGAAGGGTAGAGCCACGGGTCGTAACACATCTGAAATGTAACGTCCACTGTTCAAAGTGCCGTCAATGCGAAAAAGAGGTGACTGAGACGTGTAACCAATGGCACCCCATATCATCACGCCGGGTGATACGCCAGTATGGCGTTGGGATCCAGCACGGCGTTCCTTATTACCCTCCTGAACCCACCGATTCCATATTCTGCTAAAAGTCATTTGATCTCGACCAACGCGAGCAGCAATGTCGCGATACGATAAACCGCAATCGCAATAGGCTGCAATCCGAGCTTTATCAAAGTCGGAAATGTGATGGTACACATTTCTCCTCCGTACACGAGGCATCACAACAACGTATCACCAGGCAAGGCCGGTCAACTGCTGTTTGTCTATGAGAAATCGGTTGGAAACTTTCCTCATGTCAGCACGTTGTAGGTGTCGCCACCAGCGCCAACCTTGTGTGAATGCTCTGAAAAGGCTCTGAGCACTATAGGACTTAACATCTGTGGTCATCAGTCCACTAAAAATTATAATTACTTAAACCTAACTAACCTAAGGACATCACACAAAAATGGTTCAAATGGCTCTGAGCACTATGGGAATCAACTGCTGTGGTCATAAGTCCCCTAGAACTTAGAACTACTTAAACCTAACTAACCTAAGGACATCACACACATCCATGCCCGAGGCAGGATTCCAACCTGCGACCGTAGCGGTCGTGGGGTTCCAGACTGTAGCGCCTTTAACCGCTCGGCCACTACGGCCGGCGGACATCACACACATCCATGTCCGAGGCAGTATTCGAACATGCGACCGTAGCGGTCACGCGGTTCCAGACTGAAGCGCCTAGAACCGCATGGCCACACCGGCCGGCTAATCATTTGCATATCAGAGCGTCTTCTTCCTGTCGGTTAAATTTCGCGTCCGTAGCACGTCATCTTCGTGGTGTAGCAATTTTAATGGCCAGTAGTGTATTTGTATACACTCCTGGAAATGGAAAGAAGAACACATTGACACCGGTGTGTCAGACCCACCATACTTGCTCCGGACACTGCGAGAGGGCTGTACAAACAATGATCACACGCACGGCACAGCGGACACACCAGGAACCGCGGTGTTGGCCGTCAAATGGCGTTAGTTGCGCAGCATTTGTGCACCGCCGCCGTCAGTGTCAGCCAGTTTGCCATGGCATTCGGAGCTCCATCGCAGTCTTTAACACTGGTAGCATGCCGCGACAGCGTGGACGTGAACCGTATGTGCAGTTGACGGGCTTTGAGCGAGGGCGTATAGTGAGCATGCGGGAGGCCGGGTGAACGTACCGCCGAATTGCTCAACACGTAGGGCGTGAGGTCTCCACAGTACATCGATGTTGTCGCCAGTGGTCGGCGGAAGGTGCACGTGCCCGTCGACCTGGGACCGGACCGCAGCGACGCACGGATGCACGCCAAGACCGTAGGATCCTACGCAGTGCCGTAGGGGACCGCACCGCCACTTCCCAGCAAATTAGGGACACTGTTGCTCCTGGGGTATCGGCGAGGACCATTCGCAACCGTCTCCATGAAGCTGGGCTACGGTCCCGCACACCGTTAGGCCGTCTTCCGCTCACGCCCCAACATCGTGCAGCCCGCCTCCAGTGGTGTCGCGACAGGCGTGAATGGAGGGACGAATGGAGACGTGTCGTCTTCAGCGATGAGAGTCGCTTCTGCCTTGGTGCCAATGATGGTTGTATGCGTGTTTGGCGCCGTGCAGGTGAGCGCCACAATCAGGACTGCATACGACCGAGGCACACAGGGCCAACATCCGGCATTATGGTGTGAGGAGCGATCTCCTACACTGGCCGTACACCACTGGTGATCGTCGAGGGGACACTGAATAGTGCACGGTACATCCAAACCGTCATTGAACCCATCGTTCTACCATTCCTAGACCGGCAAGGGAACTTGCTGTTCCAACAGGACAATGCACGTCCGCATGTATCCCGTGCCACCCAACGTGCTCTAGAAGGTGTAAGTCAACTACCCTGGCCAGCAAGATCTCCGGATCTGTCCCCCATTGAGCATGTTTGGGACTGGATGAAGCGTCGTCTCACGCGGTCTGCACGTCCAGCACGAATGCTGGTCCAACTGAGGCGCCAGGTGGAAATGGCATGGCAAGCCGTTTCACAGGACTACATCCAGCATCTCTACGATCGTCTCCATGGGAGAATAGCAGCCTGCATTGCTGCGAAAGGTGGATATACACTGTACTAGTGCCGAAATTGTGCATGCTCTGTTGCCTGTGTCTATGTGCCTGTGGTTCTGTCAGTGTGATCATGTAATGTATCTGACCCCAGGAATGTGTCAATAAAGTTTCCCCTTCCTGGGACAATGAATTCACGGTGTTCTTATTTCAATTTCCAGGAGTGTAGATGTGTCTCGACGGGCCATAGGCTCTTTCAGTGCAAATGCGTACCATCGTTCGTCCGACTGGGGGAATACAGTGGGGCTGTGAGTAAAAGGGAAAATAAACGGTGCCACGTCAGTCGTGAGCAGCATTCGGGAATTTGTGTCAGACGGGAAGCGTGTCCAGGAGGCCAAGCGAGTTAACGCAGTCGTTCTAGAGAAACAGTGTATCTGAATTTGAGTCTCAAACCGGCACGAATTCTCAAGTGTAGTTCAATCAAGCCAACTAAAACAAACGAATTTCTCTTTAGTAACGTTAATATTGTGACTCCGAGTTGCAAACCACGCCACCCAGGCTTCCTTCAAGCAACAGAGGGTGAACGGGCATGAAGCATGCCTAGGCGGAGTGAGTCTGCTAGTATATCCTGACGGTCGGCTGCAGAGGTCGTTAGCAGCATGAAACTACGTTTTACATCACAAGTCACGTGAAAAAGGGCGGAGCTGTGGTACTACGGCGCACTTTCAAGTTATCTCGGCGCGAGTAACTGGCCTAGGTGAACTCAAGTTAATTACCGCACGAGTCCATCGTCACAGTATTAGAATCATTCTAAGAAAGGCTACGCTCAGTAGCGTTGAAGTACCCAAGTCACTTAATGCGACATTCAGCGAACGAATACAGACAGCCATGAATTCATGCCAGTTTGTACGGAAATACAGCCTTATGAAGTAGTTTTGAACATTTTTTTCAATAATTGTCTTGAGCAGCTAGCTCTGCAGCCCACGTTAAATGCAAATGTTTAGACTCTGTAGCTTCAGAGAGGCCTGAGGTTGTCGACAGTTTCGGTATATGGAGAGATGGATTCTTGATCATGACGTCATCATAGCTGCAGTAAACCCAAGGCTGGGCCCCTGCTGCTTCTGTTCTGGCCCTGTAGGATGCCGCTCCCCAGTCCCGTATGCTCTCCTCCTTCGGAGAAAAACACTTTGCCTCTCGCCAGTATTTCTCGCGTTGGTATTCTGTGCGGACTATAAAATTCTATTTACTGGCTCAACCCTAACAAACACAATGAGGGACCCCTACCATCGCACAAAGGCGGCGTGCGCAGAAATAACGGTGGCGCTGCTATGACGCGATGCACGGTAGTCCACGGATGTTCCGCCGCCGTGGTGTATCTAAGGCTTAGCCCACGCTCCAGCGGCCACTTGCAGTTGCAGCTCCACAACACGCCACTCACACCGGCGTCCATTGCGAGGGTAATCCCAAAAGTAAGGTCTATTTTCTTATAAGTACATAGACCTGTTTATTTCTACAATGGTTCCCATCAGTTTACAGCATGAACATTTAGCTATTTTTCGACATAATCACAATTTTTGTCGATGCCTTTCTGTAGACCCTGTGACAGTTTTTGTATGCCCATGTCATACCAGCTCGCCACCAGCTCCTCGGCTTTGGCGAAGAACAATGCCGCCACTGGCATGATTGCTGCTTGGTCTCAGGTGTAAAGTGGTATGCCCATGTTTCGTCACCCGTGACAATTGATTCCACAAAGTTGTCCTATTCGGCTGCGAGGCGGAGAAGAAATTCGCGGGAAGCATCAACTCGTGGACGTATGTGGTCCTCAGCCAGCATGCGTGGAACCCATCTCGCGCACACCTTCCGGTAGTTCAATGTTTCCGTTAAAATTATGTGAGCGGTGCTTCGAGAAACCTCAGGAACCAACGTGACGAGATCACCAAGGGTCATCCGCCGATTTGCTCAACTTTCTACACTGTTTCCTCAGAAATTGATGGTCTCATGTTCCTTTGCTCGTCGTGAATTTCGGTCCGACCAGCTGCAAACTCCGTACACCACTTACGAACATTTTTGACATCCATGCAAGACTCACCATACACTTCCGTCAATTGGCGATGGATTTCAATCGGCGCCAGTGCCCTTTGCGTTCAAAAACCGAATAACTGCGCGTAATTCGCACTTGGCGGTAACATCCAACGGGAGCTCCATTCTCAACGGCTGCCAAGCCAAGATTGAGCGCCTCAGCGCGGCGTGCGCATGTCTACACACAGCGCGTGAAGCACTCTTCATAACAGTGTGACCAAATTCCACACAAACAGAGTTATGTACTTATAAAAAAAATAGGACACCTTACTTTTGGGATTACCCTCGTACCTCCCATCCGTTGGAGTTTCAGCCGGCGCCACGCTGCGCCGCTCCGCTACGCCGCCTAGAAGCCATCACCCTTCTACCAAGGGCCCGGTGCCACAATGTAGTTGCGCAACAGTAATCATTCACGATCTACGGTACGACCTGCGTAACGATCCAGATAATGACAAACTCTTTGTGTTCCTACGTTCATATTGGTCAAGTCGATCATTTCTGTTATCATTTTCTTATGTGGAACTTTACGTTCCGGTAGTGATCCTGCAATAAAAATTAACTGTCAAACTATCTGCGGAATCGTCAGTCATATCGTGAGGCACAGACTGCCGTCCAATCTACGGACAGCAACGCTGGCTACTGATGTCGATAAATCCATCAAGAAGGCCTGGAGAGTTTTTTTTATACAGAAGACAGATTAGCAAGTTTTTAGCATCCCACTTAGATACTCAATATACTTCACTTAATTCCAATATAAAGGATGTACAGAAATTAAGGACAAAGATTAAAGTGACGGTAAATCGCGCACCACAGAAATATGTGCCGAGTAAGCGGATGAAGGACGAAAAAGACCCGCCGTGGCTTAACAAAAAATTCGGAAGATTCTGAAAAGGCATAGCTTGCTACACTCTCATGCAAATGTCTACAGCAAAATTTTAGTAGAAATTGGTACTTCTGTAACAAGATCGCTGTATGAAACACACAACAACTTCGACCGACATACTGTACGTTAGTGAAAGATCTTGCAACAAGCCGAGAAAATTTTAATCCTATGCCGAATCGCTGAGCAGGTCAAAGGCTTCTATCCAGTCACTCGTTTAACAGTCATGTGTAGCGATAGAACACAAAAAAAGGAAACCAGGCTTTAAATTTCGCGGTTAAGAAATCATTCAACCAGGAGCACTGTAGAAGCATACCGTCGTACGGCCGTCGCACAGACCTCCGTGTGGAAAAATTAATAGGCATCTCTGGCGTAGAGAAGCAACTGAAAGCGTTCAATACAAACCTGTAGCCGAGTCCGAATAGAATTCCATTTCGGTTTTGCAGAGAGGAATCTACGGCACTGCGAATGTCTAGCTCAGCGCAGAGTCCCAAGCGACTGGAAAATGTGCAGGTGCGTCCTGCATATAAAAAAGGGTTAGACAATTACAGATCAGTTATCTTTAAAAAACGGTTTTCTGCAGAACTGTTTCCATATTCTCAGCTCTCGAACACAATAAACTTCCATGAGATGCAAACTCTTCTGTTCACAAAAATCAGGACAGGTTATTTAAGCAGTTTGCCCTTTTCTCACACGATAACCTGCGAACCATACATTAAGGGCTAAAGGCAGATTTCATATTCTTCGCTATCCAGAAAGTGTTTGACATTTTCGGACAGTTAATGAAGGTCCAACCATACGGGCTACGTTATTAGATATGCAAGTGGTTAGAAGGGTTCTTGTCATAGAACCCGGTCGTCGTCCTTGGAGTACCGTCTTTGAGTAGTAATCAGAACGTTCTGGGTTCCGGGTTAGCATTGACCACTGCTTAAATTTGAAATAAAAATTGTCAGTAATGGCGACGGAAAACTTCCGGCATGATAAGTCACCCACGTCCCGCCAACGGACTTGTCAAAGAGAACGGAGAAGTGAACAGAGGTACAGGGCATGTTCTTTGGCTTAGAGTGGTAACGTGTCCCTAAAAGGTGGAATACTTAGCAATATTGAGGACGCAGTTGGCAATGTAAACTGCTACATTAAAGGCACGTACAGGTATCCATTTAATAAATGGTCAGCAGCTGAAAATGTGTCATGATGATCTCTCCATAGGGAAAAGATTCAGGACTAGTTCTCCATTCGGATCTCTGGGAGCGGATTGTCAAGACTAAGGTGAGTATCAAGAAAAGATTTTACGAATCAGGGAGTGAAACGTCAGAAGTTCGAACGTGGTAGGGAAACAAGAAAATCTAAAATGGGAAATGCTGAAGTTCAGTGTAGATGTCGTGGGAGCCTGTGAAGTGAAATAGAAAGAGGACAAGAGTTTCTCGTCAGACAAGTATAGGGTAATGTCAATAGCAGCATAAAATGGTATAATGGGAGTAAAGATAGCGCAGAGAGTGAGTTACTGCGAAAACTTAAGCGAATTTCAGTCAACTACTATTCTCACTTCATACCATATGCCACATCTCTGGCTGAACCATTGCACCAACTCCTCTGTAACAGGTAGTGCAAGTGGTTTCCATGGAAGTGGTTTCCTAGCTGTGACAAAGTCTTTTGGGATTTACATTAGGCGCTGTTATGGCCGAAACATGATTTACTGTGAATCCATCATGCTCTGCATAGTTGCTGTCGATGAATTTGACCACGGATTGGGTGCAGTTTATTCTCACATGGGGGACAGTGTGGAATTAGCTTTGGGTCTAAGACTGAATGGCTCTCAAAGAAAGTACAGCCAAATCGAAATGAAAATCTTTGCCATTATCATCATTCATTCAGGCAATTCCACACGGTGTATATGCAAGAACTTTCACACTCCTAAAAGACCACAAGCCCTGCCGCCATTGTTTAAGTCCTCCCAACCATGATGGTGTGTCGACTCAAACGCTGGGCATTGTTCCTTTACACGAAAATTTATGAAATACGGTTACAGAACGCACCACACTAATGGTGGCTTGTTGGCACGTCTGCCTGTAGGTCAAGAATCACTTGAAGACCCTAAAGTATGCTTCCACGTGGACTCAGAAGTGGAAGAAGTGGTCATCAAGCAGATATGAGATTCTCATCTTATGCAGCGTCACAGAGGGGAAGATTCGGTGCAGTGGGAGCTGCTGTACTACACCCATCAGGAGTAGCCCTCCAGTAAGAAGTCGTTGACTCATCTGGATGTTCAGATCTTCTGTTCCAGACCCCAGGAACTCTACAATTTGGAAGGGGTCGTCCTACGCAACCTAGAAAATTGCAGCGAAATGGCGAACTACAGAGAATCGACGCTTTGTTTCCGGACTATAGGTATAGATGTAGTCAGAGGATCAAGATTTACAGACAGCATGATGGAGTACTGATAGGAACCTTCAGGAACTAAAAGGGAAAATGAAAAAAAAAACGAGCGATTTTCGATAATAACATGCAGAGGAAGGGTAGAAACAAGAAGCATAAAGCGGAGTGCAAGGAAATAGACTGTCATGTACTGCAAAAACAATCGGATGTAAGTTGAGGAGGGCATATTAAAATTGTGAATAAGGATAAAGACACGGAATGTTTGAAACGTATTTATAATTCACCGAGAGTGCATTAGAGGAAACAAAGACGGAAACGGAAATTTAGTACGTGGAGAATCTTCCCCATAGCGAAGCGCAGCTATAGTGTAGAGATACGTGTAGAAATGGATAGTTACAGCAGTTGAGGAAGGCAATTCTCGAGTAGCAAGGGTCACAGATAAAGTAAGTCAACATAGAGTTGCTGAATGGACTTAACAGCTATGGGAACTACGGAACGTTATTGGAATCAATGGGAACAGAATATATCAGGAATTGTCATTTATATCAGTCTCAGAGTGAAGCGATTCGATTTGCTGCACTTGCAATGGTTCCCACAAGCAGGCTGTAGGCAGCGTAATCGGCAAATTGGGAACGTTTAAAAAGAGCAAGCTGAGTGCTAGCAGAAGGAATCTGAAATTAAAATGTCACTGTAGGACGATTCTAACAAAATAAGTAGAACGTTTTCTGGAATATTGACATTTCAGCAAGTTATCGAATGGAGAGAGAATGGAATGGTCAAAGAGGAGAAGCCCAAAAGCGAACTGAGCTAGCCGCAGAATGGAGAACTAAAACGCAAATGCCTGATGCGGCACCGGGCCGAGATAGTACCAAATAATGTCCTGAATCTTGAGGTATAAGGAATCGGGTTTATACTCACCACACAGGTCCACTGAGAACTGGCAGCAAAAAATACGAAGAAAATGGAAAACTAGAATTTGATACTGGAACAGATCATAATAAAGAACTGTCTCATGGATACACTGCTTAGGAAAGCAATATGAAAGACAGTTCATGGTACAGCCCTCTCTGAACGGAAGCGACAGGCAAATGTAAATATGAAAGTAGAAGTAACGGGTATAGAACAGAAACCAGGAAGAGAACAAGAAAGAGAAACTTCTGAAAAAAATGTTAATCGATATCAAATTAAATTCCCAAGAAATGAGACACAAGTCAAATATACATAGAAAGAATTGGGGAAAACCAGAAATATAAACACGGATAAAAGCTATGAAGAGTTTGAAACATGGCAGCAAGATTTTGATCACCTAATGCGCGATTTGTTGAGGTCAAATCAAACAGGCAAAGAATCGCTTACTCACAAAGACGGGTAACGACGTTGTAGAAAAATATGGAAGAAAAGGATACTAATATGAAATGATTGTTCTAAGAGGGTAAGCAAGGGATTAT
This sequence comes from Schistocerca americana, assembly GCF_021461395.2. NCBI lineage: Eukaryota > Metazoa > Arthropoda > Insecta > Orthoptera > Acrididae > Schistocerca > Schistocerca americana. Next base: position 535,199,476 of record NC_060123.1, read on the forward strand.
ACTTCGAAGTCAGTGTCATGAACAAATTGATGTTACTGGTACACTTGGTATGCTGCGAACAACTGTCAACAATGCTTTGTTACAGATCCAACATGTTGCTGAGTCGGAAGACCACACCGAACACGCGTTGTAACTCATAACCATATTATGACAAAAGTGATGGAACCACCGTTCTCATGTGTTTGATCGTTCCACTCCTTTTCCTGCACTGACACCCAATTCTAACTGCTCACAACACCATATGTTCACCTAGTGGTAGAAATAGAAATTATCAGTTTTTCGGCATACCCCACGGGTGCAACGATCAACATACCTACGACGTTTCTGCATCCCGCCGTCTATACAGCCCTCACTGCTTTAGATGGAACGTCGTTAGTCTGATTACACGCAATACATACTAAAAGGAGTCTGCGGCAAAACACAAAAGCTTGTCCGATTTCAGGCGTCATCATTTGAAACAGAACAGTAAAGCCTTACAGAAAGCGGTATAGAGAATACTGAGATGTAACATAAGTTATTTAATCGAGCAGTTAGAATGAGCGAACGACTAAAACGGGTAGGAGTCAAAACGATATCGATTGGATGAATTGTAAGGAATAAGATCTTGAAGAAAATTTCAAGTGTCAGAAAATAGGGGTGTACTGTAAAGAGCACAAAACAAAGTGGGTGCCGCTGCTCATGTTAATAAGGCGATGACAAATGGATAATCAATGTCCACCCAATAAGGTACATAATTAGAAAGGTAATCCTCTGGAAAACGTAAATGGGAGGATAAGAAGAATAAAAGAAGGGAAAGAACCTACAAGGAAAATAGAAAATTTGCCGTCTACTTGGCCAATTACACTAAGTTCCCGTCATACACATTATTAGGTTGATTGGCGACTCCATGTTGTCTTGTGCACTATGACCAGATAACAGGTATACTTGAAAAAAGAGACAGCATTGGTCGTCTATTTTTTACTATTGCAAAATCGATTTTCTGTCACTGAGTGACCATCTTCAGTGCTAGAAGTTAAAAAATTTTTTCACATTACGATCAGAGAGTACAACATAGAAAATCACAATTACATTTGCATATGAACATAACACTTGTTAGAAACAAACCTATATTGTATAACTTAAATTGGGATGCACTGTTGTCACTAAGCTTACGGCAATCACATAGACTGAGGTCGCTGTTTACCTGCACTTGTTCAGCAGACCTCGGTGTGACAGGGCTTGACACGCCCTCTATGTGACATGTGTCACGTGAAGACATAGTATTATGAATTATTAACACTAAATAACTCTTATACTTTTATGAATGGTGTAGTAATTCAAATTTAAAATGTACGTACAACACATAGCAGACGCAGGAGAATATCTAAAAAACATTGGCGTATTGTTTCTTAACTATAAAACATAAAATAGATCGATGATAAGTTGTAAGAGTGCAGAACATGTAAAAAGCAAAAGATAATGCCAAAGAATAAAAAATGAACAACATAAAAAGAGGCGCGACACAGGTCTTTCTTAAAAAACATAACACCCACCATCTGGCGTGGGAAGTCAAAAGTACAACGTTCGTAAATTATCTAACAAACGTTAATACCAAGGAGTCAAATATATAAAAAATAACGTTAATACCAAGGAGTCAAATATATAAAAAAATCACAGTACGAAACTGCCGTTACTTAAACCATTTGGGGGATAATCTGAGCAGCTGTCTTAGTTTTTTTGCAGACGACGCTGTCGTTTATCGACTATTAAAGTCGTCCGAAGATCAAAACGATTTGCAAAACGATTTAGAAAAGATATTTGAATGGTGCGAAACTTGGCACTTGACCAAAGTAACGAAAGATGTGAGGTCATCCACATGAGTGCTAAAAGAAATTCGTTAAACTTCGGTTACACGATAAATCAGTCTAATCTAAAAGCCGTAAAATCAACTAAATATCTAGGTATTACAATTACCAACAACTTAAATTGGAAGGAACACATAGAAAATGTTGTGGGGAAGGCTAACCAAAGACTGCGTTTTATTAGCAGGACACTTAGAAAATGTAACACACCTAATAAGGAGACTGCCTACACTGCGCATGTCTGTCCTCTTTTAGAATACTGCTGCGCAACGTGGGATCCTTACCAGATAGGACTGACGGAGTACATCGAAAAAGTTCAAAGAAGCTCAGGACGTTTTGTATTATCACGAAATATGGGAGATAGTGTGACAGAAATGATACAGGATTTGGGCTCGACATCATTAAAAGAAAGGCGTTTTTCGTGGCGACGGAATCTTCTCAAGAAATTCCAGTCCCCAACTTTCTCCTTCGAATGCGAAAATATTTCGTTGACACCGAGCTACACAGGGAGAAACGATAACCATAATAAAATAAGGGAAATCAGAGCTCGTACGGAGAGATATAGGTGTTCGTTCTTTCCGCGCGCTACACGAGATTGGAATAATAGAGAATTGTGAAGGTGTTCAAAAAAATGGTTCAAATGCCTCTGAGCACTATGCGAATTAACTTCTGAGGTCATCAGTCGCCTAGAACTTAGAACTAATTAAACCTAACTAACCTAAGGACATCACACACATCCATGCCCGAGGCAGGACTCGAACCTGCGACCGTAGCGATCGCTCGGTTCCAGGCTGTAGCGCCTAGAACCGCACGGCCACTCCGGCCGGCGAAGGTGGTTCGATGAACCCTCTGCCGGGCACTTAAATGTGATTTGCAGAGTATCCATGTAGATGTAGATGTAGATGTATTTCAACCTCTGCTTTCTTTACAGTTTTTTTCCCTCTATAGCTACCTCTAACTCCGTGGAATGATGTCTTAACAGATGTCCTATCATCCTGTTCCATCTCCATGTCAGTGTTTTCCGTATATTTCTTTCCTCTCCGATTCTGTGCAAGATCTTTTTAGTCTTTATCAGTTCACTTAATTTTCAGCATTCGTCTGTAGCACCACATGTCAAATGCTTTAATTCTCATCTGTTGCGCTTTTCCCACCGTCCGTGTTTCACTACCATTCCAAGCTCTTCGTTCTTGATCGTCCACTATTATTATTCATTCTTGGCTACTGCACATACTATATATTACCTGTCTCTCCCTACAGCTTACTGCTGTTTTTCTCAGAATTTTACAATGTTGAACGAATCTTGATTTTTCTTCAATCTCGCTTCCATTATCAACCGCAACGTCAGAATTGCCTCTCTCGTATATTTACGTTTTCTAAAGCCGAACTGATCTTCATCTTGCACACCCTCAGTTTTCTTTTCCGTACTCCTGTATATTATTCTTGTCAGCAACTTTGATGCATGAACTATTAAGCTGATTCTGCTATAATTCTCAAACTTATCAGCTCTTGTAGTCTTCAGAATTGTGTGGATGATATTTTTCCGAATGTCAGATGGTATGTCGCCACTCTCATACATAGGAGTACAGTCGTTTTGTTTTCACTTCCCCCAATGATTTTAGAAATTCTGATGGAAGGTTATCGATCCCTTCTTAAGTCCTCCAAAGGTCTCTTAAATTCTGATTCTAATACTGGATCCCCTGTCTCTCTTAAATCGACTCTTGTTTCTTCTTCTATCACATGAGACAAATCTTCCCCCTCATAGAAGCCTTCAGTGCAGACTTTCCACCTATCCGCTCTCTCTCCTCTGCATTTAACAGTGTGATTCTTACAGTTACTATCGTTGCTTTTAATTTCACCGAAGGTTATTTTGACTTTCCTGTATTCTGAGTCAGTGCTTCCGACAATCATTTCTTTTTCGTTTCCTTTTCATTTTTCATGCAGCCATTTCGTCTTAGCTTCCCTGAACTTCCTATTTATTTCATCCATCAACAACTTGTATATGTGTATTCCTGAATTTTCCTGAACATTTTTGTACTTTCTCCTTTCATTGATCAAGTGAAGTATTTCTTCTGTTACCCATAGTTTCCTCGCGGTTACCTTCTTTGTACTTACGTGTTAATTTTCAACTTCTGTAATAGCCCTTTTTACAGATGTCCATTCCTCTTCAACTGTACTGCCTACTGAGCTATTCCTTATTGCTGTATCTGTAGTCTCAGAGAACTTCAAACGTATCTTTTCTTGCCTTAACACCTCTATATCTAATTTCTTCGCATACATATTCCTCCTGACTAATCTCAAAGTTCATCACTACCACATTATGATCTGAGCCCATATCTGCTCCTGGGCATACCTTTTAATCTGATATTTGATTTCGAAATCACTCTCTCACCATGATGTAATTTAACTGAAATCTTTCCGTATCACCTGGACTTCTTCTAGTGTACCTCCTCCTCTTGTGATTCTTGAACGGAGTATTCGGTATTATTAACAAATTTATTACAGAACTCAATTAGCATCTCTCCTCTCTCATTCTTTGTCCTTAGCTCATATTCTCCTGTAGGCTAACCTTTTCTTATATTCCTTCCCCTGCAACTGCATTCCAGTCCCCCATGACTGTTAGATTTTCATCTCCCTTTATGTATTGTATTACCCTTTCAGTATCGTCATATACTTTCTCTATCTCTTCGTCTTTGCCTTGCGACGTCAGCATGTACAGTGTGATTATAATTGAAGTTAAATTTTCAAACCGCTGTAGAAATAACATCACTGGTCATAATGACGCCAAATTGCAAAGGAATATTATCGGAGAAGAGGGAAAACATGTCGCAGAAGAAAAATAAATAGTTACAAATGGTAGCAAGAGACAGCACTGTAAGCACCATAATTTAATAGTGGTAGACTACAAATAACGAATGAATCATACAACAACGACTAAAGCGTACGTCTGACGTTAAACAAACTGTACCACTCAGTATGCATGGGTGTAAGGGTATGATACTGTTAGTTACGTAAGCTCATCCACCACGGCAAGGTCATATCACATCAGATGGGAAAAATCGGTCTTTAATTGTCCTGAGGCCAAAAAGCGCATATCAAAAAATGGTTCAAATGGCTCTGAGCACTATGGGACTTAACTTCTGAGGTCATCAGTCCCCTAGAACTTAGAACTACTTAAACCTAACTAACCTAAGGACATCACACACATCCATTCCCGAGGCAGGATTAGAACCTGCGACCGTAGCGGTCGCGCGGTTCCAGACTGTAGCGCCTAGAACCGCTCGGCCAGTCCGGTCGGCTAAAGCGCCTAACAAGCATTGCTCACAGCTGTTTTTAATTTTCTTGAGGCCAAAACCCGCATAAGAACTATGAATCAAAATCAAATCGGGTTATTAATTTCCGTGTGACTAGCGCAAAACATGTTCAGTATGATGTCCACCGCTTTCTGCAATAAGTTGAAATCGAGAAACAGTATGTTCCACAAGTGTTTCTGTGGTCACGTTCAGAATGTGTTGCGCAATGTGTGCCTCCACTGCAGCTAAGTTTGCAATCGAAACACTGAACACCACATTTTACAGATAGCCCCGCAGCCAGAAGTCGCACGGATTAAGATCAGGTCATCGGGACGACCAGGCTGTAGGGAAGTGGTCACTGATAATTCCTGCACTTCCGAAATGCCGCTTCAGCAGCTGCTTAACTGGATTTTCAATGTGCGGAGGTGCGCCATCTTGCATAAAAATGACCCCTTGCACACATCCACGCTGTTGGAGAGCTGGAGTGACGTGGTTGTGCAAAACCCACTCATAACACTTACTAGTGATGGTACAAGTAACAGGACCGGAAAAACTCACTGAACTACAAATTCGAAGAGAAAGTTTGTAAAATGCATGATTTTGAGTTAGTTATTTCAATATAAAATGATGCAAAATCGTCCGGAGCTCGTGGTCGTGCGGTAGCGTTCTCGCTTCTCACGCCCGGGTTCCCGGGGTCAGGGATTTTCTCTGCCTCGTGATGACTGGGTTTTGTGTCTGTCCTTAGGTTAGTTAGGTTTAAGTAGTTCTAAGTTCTAGGGGACTGATGACAACGGCTGTTAAGTCCCTTAGTACTCAGAGCCATTTGAACCATTTTGATGCAAAATCATCATCTTCATAAATATTTAGCCCTAGTTTTTTTTTAAGTTAATCTACATTACTGTATAAATAAGTCACTAACTAAATATGCATTCATGTTCCAAGATTCAGCTTCACAAATTTTAAGTGAATAATTACTTGAATTATGTTGTGTGTTATGCATTGATAAATTTTAGTGCCATTCTGGAAAAAGTAAAATATTAAGTAAAAAGTAAAACATTAAGAAGAAATGAAGATAATATTACATGAATGAAAATACTTTGTAAGTCTACTTTGTACCAGAACCATGTAAAATACAAAAGAAAATATATAAATTAACTGGTGACACATGTATATAAAGGATTAAAATGTTAAATGTCCATATGTACAGTATATACAATTACATATTTTGTTGAGAGATAAATTCAGAAGATGACCGTTTTCGCTTGGCTTGACGTTTATACACATAACCGAAAACATTCCTTATGACAGTCCAGCAGTAATCTGCAAAAATAGTAGGGCTCCAGTTTCTGGCATACCTCTTCTCAAATGTTGCAATATCTTGATGAAATCGCTCGCCATGTCAATCACTTATTGCAGCACAATCTTTGGGGAAAAAGTCAAGATGACTCTGTAAGAAATGCATTTTCAATTACATGTTGCAACCAATTTTTTCATAAGATGACAACATGTTATCTACAGTCTCCTTGTAGTTCATTGCTCACTTGTTCCCTAAGAACTGTAAACAGAATGTCTTAAAACAGCTGGTAGTTAATCTGGAAACAAATTTGCAAAAATTATTATCTGCATTAAAGTCACTGAAGTTGAAGAGGAGGGAGACAAAAAGATCACTAAAATTGGTAACAAAATGTTTATATCCAAAATATTGCACACAAGTAAGACTTGGGACAATAATATAATCCATTGTTACTAGCTATTATGATTTGGGGTATTTTACTGAGAAGATGAAGGAACTAATATTTATGCCACACGACATCCTGGTCAGATCTGATATTGTTTCTTTGAGTACCATTGTGCCACTCAATGAATCTCTGGAGCATACCGGTTTCATACTCCTCAGTACATCACCAGTCTCTTTCTTTTATATCTTCGCAAGGGGTACTCCGTCTACAATAGCGATTTCTAAGAATAAGTGGATGGCACAGCCATAGGGAGTCCACTTAGTCCAGTGGTTACCAGTGTCGTAATGGAGAATTTCGAAATACAACATACTTTGTTAATAAGATTTACTATTTTCGCAACGAGACCTCAGAAACCTGTAATTTGATAAAAAAAAATTGTAGACCAAAGCGTGTGCTAAGAGAGAAGAGTTATGACTACATAGCGACAGTCTGCAGTACTAGCAAAACCTGTAACAAGTGAAGCGAACTGGCAGTGAGCGAGTGGAGCAATAGAAACCAAGGGAAGACGAAACGTACGAGTGCGCGACGGTGTGCGTTGTCTGCCCGTAGCTCTGGTTATGAAACGCGATGCTCTTCAGACGCTCGCTTCAATTCGCCCGTCAAACTTCGTAATACGGGACGCCATATCTCATTTCCCTCCACTTTAAAACAGAGTACAGTGGCGCCATGGAGTGCCTCTATGACATTACCGGATGAAAATGCGTTTTTTGAATCGAATTCTTTCGTAACGGCATTACACTGACGCAATCTGAAGCATATACGGCATACGCAGACAGTAGGAGAACAGTTTCTCCGGGTTGCCTCGAGGTGTTGAGAATTTAGAGCGGTGAACTAGGAAGTAAACACGTGAAACGGATAAACTGATGGAAATAATATTACAGTAATATGCATGGATATTATAATAATTTAAAAGCGAATAATCACATCAAACCTGCCGCTTTTTCAGTAGCCTTTTTAGGATGACAGGTTCTGCATATACCCTAGGTGCTAGAGAACTGTCACACAAGAGTAAAACTTTAAATAGGACCAAAAAAATCAGAGTATATCAGTGACATAAAAGCAAGCATTTCGATCTGAGTAGGAGACTCACAGAATGAAATCACTTAAACATCATCAGTTATAAAATAAAGGACATTCGAAAGTTTCAGAGAAAATTATATGTTAATAAAGAAATAATTCAAAGAGATCATTGCAAAAACTCTACACCTTCTTGGAGTATTATGAGAGTTTTCAGTAAGTAATGCAATACATTTTCTTTCTCGGCCAATTTCGCTTAAAAAAATACGGAATTTGTTGGGGCACATCGTTAAATATTCATATATTTCCTGTAGTTTCAAAATGACGTCTCTAACGCAGGTGCGTTCCGAGCAGAGAGCTTGCATTGAGCTTCTTTTGGCGGATAACTAGAGCATCTCAGATATTCATAATGTTTGGAGAGATATTGCGGTGAACACAAGCGCGGAGAGTCATTGGGAGAGGCGTCTGTCACCTCACAACAAGATAGCACAAAATCCTTTCTCGCCCATCCCAGAGCCTCCATCTCGCAACTTCAGATTACCATCTGTTTGGCTGAACGAAGGATGCACTTCGTGGGAAGCAGTACTTGGATGATGAGGAGGTTACTGATGCAGCAAGACGTTGCATTCGACGTCGACCAGTAGAATGCTACTATGAGGGCATAAAGACCCTCGCATTGAACGAAGATTGTGTTGGAAACTAGGGTTTTGTAGATGGGAATAATGTGATGTACCGGAATCCTGAATAAAACCTCCCTGCTTTCAGAAATAAATGTATTGGATTATTAATTGCACGCCCGTCGTAAACGTTGAATTACAAAAATCAAAAAAAGGGCAAAAAATAAGAAACTAAGTGGAAAAAAGAAAGAACTGCTACGGTAATTCATTTCAGGTTGGAAAAGTACGGTCATTTTAACACATAATGTAGGAAGGTCGAGTTATGCCTAGAGAAACTTCTACCAGCAAGTGTCGGAATAGGGCCGGCAGGACTGCGGCCATTCGAGCCTGCGGTTTATCGTCCCCCATATTGCTGCTCGTGACGATCCGTATCTCAGGGCACTCATGCCAACAACTAATGTGCGGGATCAGGAATTCAGTATCTCAACGGCCCTATGCGACTACCGCGAGAGAGGAACGAAATAAAAATTTATTACTGTATCTACGTCTACATCTATATTCTCCAAACCACCGTGTACCAGTTATTATGGTTTCTTCCTGTTCCATTCACGTACGGAGCGCGGGAAAAATGATTGTTTGAATGCCTCTTGTTTGAATCTTATCCTCACGATCCCTATGTGAGCGACACTAAGGAGGTTGTAGGATGTTCCTAGAGTAATCATTTAAAGCCGATTCTCGAAATTTTGTTAATAGACTTTCTCGGGAGAGTTTTCGTCTACCTTTAGTGGTCTTCTAGTTCAGTTCCTTCTGTCACACTCTCCCACGGATTAAACAATTAGCCGCGTGGTTTGAGGCGTCTTGTCACGGACTGCGCAGCCCCTCCCGCCGGAGGTTCGAGTCCTCCCTCAGGCATGGGTGTTCGTGTCGTTTTTAGCATAAGTTAGTTTAAGTTAGTTGGTAGTGTCTAAGACTTGGGACCGATGACCTCAGCAGTTTGGTCCCTTAGGAATTGACACACATTTGAACATTTGAACATTAAGCAATTCTGTGACCATTCGTGCTGCCCTTCTCTGTATACGTTCAATAGCTGATATTGACTGCAAGGTCGTTAACATACAACATGAACAGCAAGGGTCCCAACACACTTCCCTGAAGTATACCCGTTATTTCTACATGTAACGATGACTCTTCATCCACGATGATATTCTGTGTCCTCCATACCAAAAAGTACTCTATCCACAAATTTCACTTCATATCCCATGCGATCGTACTTTTGACAATAAGTGTAGCTGTGATACTGAATCAAATGCATTCTGAAATCAAGAAGTACAGCTATCGTGTGTCATGTGAGAAAAGAACGAGCTGGGTTTCATATGATCAATGTTTACGAAATCCATGCTGCTCGGCACTGTGGAGGTTATTCTGTTGAAGATAGCTGATTATGTTTGAGCTCAGAATATGTTCTAAGAGTCTACAACAAATCGATGTCAAGGATATTGGACGCTGGCTTTGCGAATCACTTCATCTACTCTTCTTGTAGACAGGTATGAACTGTGCCTTTTTCCAAGAACTGGGCACTTATTTTGGTTCGAGGGATCTATCATATATTATAGTTAGAAGAAGAGCAAGCTCAGCCGCAAATTCAATATAGAATCTGACCGGGCTCCATCTGACTCTGGAACTTTTTTCAGTTTTAATGATTTCAGATGTTTCTCAGCACCACTGACACTAATATTTCAGTCATCCTTTCAGCTGATTGAGGATTAAATTAGGGCAGTTCTGAGTTAAGCATTTCAGCTTTTGCTTTGCTACCCTCAATATCAGTTCATTTCTCATTCACTAGGGACTGGGAGCCAACTTTGGTGCCTTTAGACACGACCAGAAATTTTTTTGGTTTTGTGAAAGATCACGTGACAATATTACGCTGCGGTAGTCACTGAAGGCATCATTCATTGCTCTCTTGACGGTCAAACGCGTTTCGTTCAGCATGTCTCTATCTAAAGCCCTACTCTTTGTCCTACACCTATTAGGCAGTAATCTCTTTTTCTTTAGAAGTTTCTTTACAGTGATTGTACACCATGGAAGTTCCCTCCCATTACGAACAGTTCTGCTGGATACATATCTATCCAGTGGATGGTCAACTATTGTTTTAAACTGGAGCCACAGTACCTCTACATGATGACGTCCTGTGCTGAAACTTTCAACTTCCTCATTGGTATATGATACTACTTGTTTTTGAGCTATTTTATTGAACATATCTATATTTTTGTATGTTTTAGTTGTCCTTTGTACTCTGGTAATCATTGTTGCCACAGTCACGGCAGGGCCACTGATAACCGTTTTGATGTGGACATCAATTTTGTTATCTGTTATCCTTCCTGATGTCAATGCTATAATGGCCATTATGTATAAAGCGTTCTCTAATGTTGTGACAAGATTCTGATTATACAGTACATACATAATAGATCCCCCCCATGAACCATGGATCTTGCCGATGGTGGGGAGGCTTGTGTGCCTCAGCAATACAGATGGCCGTACCGTAGGTGCAACCACAACGGAGGGGTATATGTTGAGAGGCCAGACAAACGTGTGGTTCCTGAATAGGGGCAGCACCCTTTTCAGTAGTTGCAGGGGCTACAGTCTGGATGATTGACTGATCTGGCCTTGTAACACTAACCAAAACGGCCTTGCTGTTTTGGTACTGCGAACGGCTGAAAGCAAGGGGAAACTATAGCCGTAATTTTTCCCGAGGACATGCAGCTTTACTGTATGGTTGGTTAAATGACGATGGCGTCCTCTCGGGTAAATTATTCTGGAGGTATAATAGTCCACCATTTGGATCTCCGGGCGGGGACTACTCAGAAGGACGCGTTATCAGAAGAAAGAAAACTGGTGTTCTATGAATCGGTGCGTGGAATGTCAGATCCCTTATTCATACAGGTAGGTTAGAATATTTAAAAAGGAAAATGGATAGGTTAAAGTTAGATATAGTCGGGATTAGTGAAGTCCGGTGGCAGGAGGAACAAGACTTTTGGTCAAGTGAATACAGGTTTATAAATACAAGTCAAATAGGGGTATTGCAGGAGTAGGTTTAATAATGAATAAAAAATAGGAGTGCGAGTAAGCTACTATAAACAGTATAGTGAACGCATTATTGTGGCCAAGATAGACACGAAGCCCACGGCTACTGCAGTACTACAAATTTATATGCCAACTAGCTCTGCAGATGATGAAGAGATTGATGAAATGTATGATGAGATAAAAGAAATTATTCAGGTAGTGAAGGGAGACGAATATTCAATAGGCATGTGACTGGAATTAGAGAGTAGGAAAAGGGAGAGAAGGAAACATAGTAGGTGAATATGGATTGGGGGTAATGAATCAAAGAGGAAGCAGTCTGGTAGAATTATGCACAGAGCACAACTTAATCATAGCTAACACATGGTTCAAGAATCATAAAAGAAGGCCGTATACACGCAAAAATCCTGGAGATGCTACAAGGTATCAGATAGATTATATAATGGTAAGACAGAGATTTAGGAAGCAGGTTTTAAATTGTAAGAGATTTCCAGATGTGGACTCTGACCACAATCTATTGGTTATAAACTGTAGATTAAAACTGAAGAAACTCCTAAAAGGTGGGAATTTAATGAGATGGGACCTGGATAAACTGAAAGAACCAGAGGTTGTAGAGAGTTTCAGGGGCAGCATAAGGTAACAATTGACAGGAATGGGGGAAAGAAATACAGTAGAAGAAGAATGGGTAGCTCTGAGGAATGAAGTAGTGAAGGCAGCAGAGGATCAAGTAGGTAAAAAGACGAGGGCTAGTAGAAATCCTTGAGTAACGGAAGAAATGTTGAATTTAATTGATGAAAGGAGAAAATATAAAAATGCAGTACATGAAGCAGGCAAAAAGGAACACAAACGTCTCAAAAATGAAATCGACAGGAAGTGCAAAATGGCTAAACAGGGATGGCTAGAGGACAAATGTAAGGATGTAGAGGCTTGTCTCACTAGGGGTAAGATAGATACTGCCTACAGGAAAATTAAAGAGACCTTTGGAGAAAAGGGAACCACTTGTATGAATATCAAGGGCTCAGATGGAAACCCAGCTCTAAGGAAAGAAGGGAAAGCGAAAGGTGCAAGAAGTATATAGACAAGGGGGATGTACTTAAGGACAATATTATGGAAATGGAAGAGGATGTAGATGAAGATGAAATGGGAGATACGAAGCTGCGTGAAGAGTTTGACAGCGCACTGAAAGACCTTAGTCGAAACAAGGCCCCGGGAGTAGACAACATTCCATTAGAACTACTGACGGCCTTGGGAGAGCCAGTCATGACAAAACTCTACCATCTGGTGAGAAAAATGTATGAAACAGGCGAAATACCATCAGACTTCTAGAAGAAAATAAAATTTCAATCCCAAAGAAAGCAGGTGTTGATAGATGTGAAAATTACCGAACTATCAGTATAATAAGTCACAGCTTAAAAATACTAACGCGTATTCTTTACAGACGAATGAAAATACTGGTAGAAGCCGACCTCGAGGAAGATCAGTTTGGATTCCGTAGAAACGTTGGAACACGTGAGGCAATACTGACCTTACGACTTATCTTAGAAAATATGTTAAGGAAAGGCAAACCTACGTTTCTACCATTTGTAGTGTTAGAAAAAGCTTTTGACAATATTAACTGGAATATTCTCTTTCAAATTGTAAAGGTCGCAGGGGTAAAATACAGGGAGCGAAAGGCTATTTACAATTTGTATAGAATCCAGATGGCAGTTAAGAGAGTCGAGGGGCATGAAAGGGAAGCAGTGGTTTGGAAGTGAGTGAGACAGGGTTGTAGCATCTCCCCGATGATATTCAATCTGTATATTGAGCAAATAGTAAAGGAAACATAAGAAAAATTCGGAGTAGGTATTAAAATCCACGGAGAAGAAATACAAACTTTGAGGTTCGCCGATGACAATGAAATTCTGTCAGAGATAGCAAAGGACTTGAAAGAGCAGTTGAACGGAATGGACAGTGTCTTGAAAGGAGCATATAAGATGAACATTAACAAAAGCAAAACGAGGATAATGGAATGTAGTCGAATTAAGTTCGGTGATGCTGAGGGAATTAGATACGGAAATGAGACACTTAAAGTAATAAAGGAGTTTTGATATTTGCGGAATAAAATAACTGATGATGGTCGAAGTAGAGAGGATATAAAATGTTGGTTGGCAATTGCAAGAAAATCGTTTCTGAAGTAGAGAAATTTGTTAACATCGAGTATAGATTTAAGTGTCAGGAAGTCGTTTCCGAAAGTATTTGTATGGAGTGTAGCTATGTATGGAAGTGAAACATGGACGATAAATAGTTTGGACAAGAAGAGAATAGAAGCTTTCGAAATGTGGTGCTACAGAAGAATACTGAAGATTAGATGGGTAGATCACATCACTAATGAGGAGGGATTTTTTAGAATCGGGGAGGAGTTTGTGGCACAACTTGACAAGAACAAGGGACCGATTGGTAGGGCATGTTCTGAGGCATCAAGGGATCCCAAATTTAGCACTGGAGGGCAGCGTGGAGGGTAAAAATCGTAGAGGGAGACTAAGAGATGAATACAGTAAGCAGATTCAGAAGGATGTAGGTTGCAGTAAGTACTGGGAGATGAAGAAGCTTGCACAGGATAGAGTAGCATGGAGAGCTGCATAAAACCAGTCTCAGGACTGAAGACCACAACAACAACATAACAGATAAGGGCGGGTACGATTGGCGCTGTCAGCGTTCCGCACAACCTTAATTATGTATAAACAAGAAATAGAAATGTTGAAATGAGTATGTTTCGTGACAAAAATATTTATAGAACGGTATATTAATTTGTAAGACATTTTTCATTTTTCTTTTTCATAAAACTTTAGGACCCACGAAATTGTGTGGGCCATCTTAGATTTATTTGAGTCGTTTCATACTTATTTAAATCATTTTTACAATGATATCTCTGAAATCGGTTACTGTCTTTTGACAAGCTCCGATAAATATCGTATTTGAAACATCATATTCTTTTCCTCTTCTAGCAATTCGTTTGCTTACAGCAACGACTGACGTCAAATCAACGACAGTACACTAGTGTTGATATCTGTCTAGCCTCTCATCATCACATGGTGTGTTACATGGGCTGTAAATTCAGGCTGGTGGCTTTTCACCAGCTCCATTTAAGTTTTTGTGACCTGAAGATGAAAAAAGAATTGATTCTTCAACAACTTTCGGAAACCCAGAAAATCTAAAGTATTTTCTTTTGTAGTTTTTGAGCTTCACATTCACCTCTATATTGTACCCATGCATTAACACAAGCCAAATCAAATAAATAAATCAAAACCATCCACTCTTTCATTTTCAAGGAAGTCCTGTAGACCTCTGCCTTTCGATCACAGAGAGCAGCTCCACATGTGCGATGTTGTACCTCACTGGAGCTGCAGGACATGGCACTGGTATGAATTGCTTTTCCGTTTCACTCCGTCTCTGAACACTGTTTACAGGTCCAGACATACTGTACAAGTGGAAGCAAGGGTAATAGCTTTTTAATCTGCAGAATTAATTCATGTCTCCTCTCTTTACCCGCTTTTTTTCCGTCGTGCGAACATTTCTCAATCTGTTTTTCACTATGGTTCCTGTTCCTTGCACATCACATTCAAGATTCTGTTACAGTAATGGCAAAGTTGTAGAGTACATGGCAAAGTACGGTCTAGTGTCTGCACTTAGGATAAGCACCATGTGTTTCCTGAATGTTCTTTCTGGGGAAATTGTACTGAACTTCTAAAGTAACTGGTACTTTTACAGATGCGTTGTTGCCTTCATTAGAAGGTTCAGAGATTTCTCCAAGTCTGTGTGTGTCCTACGGAGAAAAATTCGCCATCTTCAGTGAGATCTCCCACTTTGGAATCATTTAATAAGACTTCGATTTCCTCATCAGTAAGCCCTAAAAATAATAAAAAATAAATGCCCTATGAAAAAATGTGTAAGGCCAGTTGTGACATGGCATGCCTAATCCATAAACTGCCCCGAATGCTAACCTCAGATATCGACTAAAAACGAGCATACGCTAATAACATAGTGTCGACATGCACAATTGTGAGTGTGGGAGCACAGTCACTGTAGCTCTGCAAGTACCGAACAGTTTTTGGTAGATTAATGTTTAATAAGAGAAATTTGTTAACATCGAGTATAGATTTATGTGTCAGGAAGTCGTTTCTGAAAGTATTTGTATTGAGTGTAGCCTTGTATGGAAGTGAAACATGGGCTATTAATAGTTTGGACAAGAAGAGAATAGAAGCTTTCGAAATGTGGTGCTACAGAATAATGCTGAAAATTAGATGGGTAGATCACATAACTAATGAGGAGGTATTGAACAGAATTCGGGAGAACAGGAGTTTGTGGCACAACTTGACTAGAATAAGGGATCGTATGGTAGTATGTGTTCTGAGGCATCAAGGGATCCTCAATTTAGTACTGGAGGGCAGTGTGGAGGGTAAAAATCGTAGAGGGAGACCAAGAGGTGAATACACTAAGCAGATTCAGAAGGATGTAGGTTGCAGTAGGTACTGGGAGATGAAGAAGTTTGCACAGGATAGAGAAGCATGGAAAGCTCCATCAATCCAGTCTCAGTACTGAGGACCACAACAACAACAATGTTTCATTACTTCCATAGACATTTCAGATTCTGAAAGACATTTTTATAATCTTGAAGCACGGTAAATAATGCTCAATTAGGAGTAACTTGGACGTAGAGTCTCGCACCCCGCCATGTTAAAATTTCCAAGGATTAAGAAACCCTATATCTTATCTGGAATAAGATATCGAAACAAGATATCGATATGCTTCGAATTGCATCCGATTCAACGATTCATACACAGTCGTTTCACTTAGAATGTAACTAAGCAGCGCAATAATACGACGCTACACTGCAAGTAAACCGCAACCACGCAATCGTATGTGGTGGGTCCGAAATGGCTGTTTGACAGACGGACAACAAATGGCAAGAAAAAATTATTATCTGACGTAACTACAACAATTTTTAGGATTTTTCCTTCACTTGTTCTGTGAAACCTAGCATCTTTCCAAATTTCATGAAGATTCTAGGCCAACGGGAAGTGCCCTACAGGTTTTTATGAGTGAGTTTAAAAGTATTAAAATACGTGAGACAAACTGCCGTCTTTTTCGATTGGATTTACTTGGAGCTTAACTTTTTAATACCGCAGATATTACTATTTAACTTATACTCCAGCTTGATATCTCTACTCATCCCCAACGAAAATAGGTTTTAATAGATGGACAGATAGGCAACAAATTGCAAAAAAATACGTTTTCTATGTGAAATTTTTGTAAATAAACAATAAATTACAATCTTCGGTTTTTTTCCCTGTTCTTGCACTTTGAAGCCTTTCTTGGTGACAAATTTCAACCTGAAGTAACCTATAGATTTTGATGAATGAGTTTACAAGTATCAAAACGACCTGCTTAAATGGCTATATATCATCATTGCATTGACATAGAAGCTTACATTTCTATACATGACCGTAAATAAGTATTTGACGTTAATTCAACTTTATACGTTCCTGTTGGAAATGGGTGTTAACACACGGATGGACAAACATTAAACAAAGTGATCCTATAAGGGTTTCTGATTGGGTACGGAATCCTAAGAAGAAAATTTATGAGGATTTCAGCTTCATGTACAAAAGGAGTTTCAGAAATATTGCAAAGTCTATATCGTACACCGTTTCTATAGCCTTCGAAAGATATCCGGTTCAGTTTCTCAGATAACTTCGTTACACTTCCGTATCAGCTATACATCACCGACATGTTGTGTTGTTAGCAGCTCATATCTATATTCGATCGACTTAAAGCGTCCTACCTACTTGACAAGGGTTGTCAACACCGAAGCAGTACTCTAGAATTGGTCAACTATCCAGAATCCTCCAAAGTCTAAAATACATACAACTCGCGACATTTCGCATATTTATCCCACTTCATGTCGCTTTGTACACACAGTAGTGCAAGATGTTATAACACTTCAGAAAAGATAGCTGAATGCTATAGGGAAAAAGGTGGAATATATAGCAACAGACCGGATACAAGTGCTTAGATAAAAACAGTTGTAAAACTGTTCAACTTATATATCATACAATCAATGACGGAAATAACAGATAATTTGAGAAGTGGGATTAAAATTCATGGAGAATATATATCAATTACAAGAGTAGCTGATGACACTATTATCGTTTGCGAAAGCGAGGAATAACTACAGCACCTGTTGAGTAGAATGGCCTTAGTAGAGAATATGAATTGATAGTGAACCAACAAAAATGACCAATATATTGAGGCCCAACAGAAATGAGAATATATAAGCACGTAATATTAGTGTATGTTTCTCTCTCACTCTCTCTTTCTCTCTCTATGAAAGTGTGTGTGTGTGTGTGTTTGTTTGTGTGTGTGTCTACGATACTACACAGTCCAGAAATTTATCACAGATCTTCGAGTAATTAAATACCTTGCTCTTTGCTTTGGGAAAATGAGTTTAGTATTTAGGTACTCTGTCATCTTCAGTTTCGATGTCATTATAGTGACTAAGTGTCTGGGCAGATGGTTTGATCCTTGACTGATTGAACATAATCCTTCTTAGGATTTTCAGCCAGATCGATAGAGAGAAGTTTGCTTTCTTATTCGTTGAACCACACATGGCTGTCCTTAAGCCATTTTTGGGTTCGTTTGGTTTTTGTTTGAATATGAGGCTCTGGCCATAGTTAAATCTGTCGTGACGGCCACTTTGCTTTTAGATTATCTGTCTAACACCGCTATTTAACCACGCCTTGTTTCCCGTTCCGAACTACTTTGCTCTGCACATGCCTTTACAATGCGTATTGTGCAATACATAAAGTCCTATTTGTACAATACACTTGAACCTTGTTCATTTATGCTCAACTTTTCTCTCCTGCCGAAGAATGTTTCATGTTGATGGTTCAAATGGCTCTGAGCACTTTGGGTCTTAACTTCTCAGGCCTCAGTCCCCTAGAACTAACCTAAGGACATCACACACATCCATGCCCGAGGCAGGATTCGAACCTGCGACCAAAGCGGTCGCGCGGTTCAAGACTGTAGCGCCTAGAACCGCTCGGCTTTCTTGTTGACAGCAAAGGTAAACATAAATCTGTTTTTTGTTGAACTCATTAAGGAGAAATGTCTTTCTACTTGTCTTTACAGCTGCATTAAGTGGTGCTGTGACGGCCTTATGAGCCCTGATTCCCTACTCACGTCTGTTGAGTCGGAAAGTTCTGGGTTGTCGTTTCCTGATTAACCACTCAAGCTTATTTTCGGGTAAGGCATTTAGAACCATTTCATATAATTCCATGTCCCCATACCATCCTGATCACTTTTATCTCCCTGTCTATAGCCTGTAAATTGAAATCTCCATTAAATTCTATAACATCACCATAAATTTAGGCAAAAATTTCTCCAAGTTTTCCCTCAAATGGTTCGCCATTACTGCTTTTGGGGCTGGTGGTCTATAAAAGCAATCAACTGCCACGTTTATTCTGCCTTTACACATACCTACAGTTGAATTATTTCGAGTTAAGAATATGTGCTACACTCACTAGATGATAGTATTGTGTTACTTGCGGCCATAAACAGGTCTCTATCACGGGCGTTCATTTACCTTTGCGATATACATACACGTCGGACTTTAGAATTCCATTGCTTTTAGCGTCTGGTTCGAGACAGCTTCCGCTCCATACCACTACCGTTTACCTGCAAGACTTGTCAGGTGGTCATTCCGTGAACGCTCAGGCAATCCGCTAACACTAAATTCACATTTTATTTCTCCGTTCTGACATGAAAAATGCTACTTTCTTTAATTAACGTTGCTGACATTGCCCCCTGTCTGAAAAATTAATGTGAAGCGTCTGTGGAGGGTCACACTGTCCTGAAAACTCGCGTACACTCGCAACCTCCACTACCTCAGCAAGCACTTCAAGTTGAGTAGGAGAAGATACTATCGTTTTTGGCAGTAAATGTACAGTCCCTTTCTCTTTCTGCAGTAAATCGAAACCAACTGCCTTATTTCGGAACTGTCGGACTTGCGGTAACATGTTTACCGTTCAGTAAACAAAATTCTTCTGGGTATGTGACCGCTATGTCCATGGTAGCGCAAAACCCCTGAGCAAGGTCATTTACAACAGTAGCCGAAACGTCGGAGAGTTTTTCCTCATTGACAGTGCCATCACATGCCCAGAGGACTTTTGTTTACTGTGACAACGGGCGCGGAATCTTATCGTGTTTTAGCCGATCTCTGTTTCAGGTGTTCTAAGTACATTTCGTAAAATGTCTGTTGTATAAAACTGTAGTTACTCTTTACAAAAATTTACTAATTTCTCAGATACATAATTATTGAGAAAGCGGTTAAAAATTATATTATGTATCACTAGACCTTCTTACCTATGATTTCTCCTGTTGTAAACGGCCTATACATGATACATTTCTCTGTTGGAGAGCCTGTAAATCGTTAAATTAATGGAAAGAGGCCTAGGCTGATTCGCCTAGCAATAGTGTTTGTCTCGGTAGCTGCAGATTCAGCGCAGCAGTTTGCTAACCGATACGGCACGTGTTTGATTCTCAGAAGGGTCGGAGACATTTTTCCACTCAGGGGCTCGGTGTTTTGTTGTCCCTACATACGTATCGCCATTAATAACACGAAAGTCCCCCCCCCCCCCCCCCCCCAAACACTCTGCCTTATCGTCTTACCAGTGTTGAGATGGCTGCATGGGCACAAATTGAAAGCCAGTAAACTGAGGAGGAGGAGGAGATTAGTGTTTAACGTCCCGTCGACAACGAGGTCATTAGAGACGGAGCGCAAGCTCAGGTGAGGGAAGGATGGGGAAGGAAATCGGCCGTGCCCTTTCAAAGGAACCATTCCGGCATTTGCCTGAAGCGATTTAGGGAAATCACGGAAAACCTAAATCCGGATGGCCGGAGACGGGATTGAACCGTCGTCCTCCCGAATGCGAGTCCAGTGTCCAGTAAACTGAAAAAAAAGAAAAAAAAAGGCTAACGATAAAGTCGGGAAACATCGATTTCTAATTAGAATATTAGCTTTGCTTGTAGTATCAATGTCAATGTACGAAGGGACATGGTTTCCCTTTCGCTTCAAGTGTATTACCGGAGCCGGCGGTGTGGCCGAGCGGTTGTAGGTGCTTCAGTCTGGAACCGCGCGACCGCTACTGTCGCAGGTTCGAATCCTGCCTCGGGCATGGATGTGTGTGATGTCCTTAGGTTTAAGTAAAGTTCTAGGGGACTGATGACCTCAGATGTTAAGTCCCATAGTGCTCAGAGCCATTTTTTTCTTTTGTATTACCGGATAGAAAAACAGAGGCATGCTAAGGGTGGTCTTGGTATAACAAACAAAAGCATGCAAACCGATCGGTTGTTTGCAGTTTTGAGGTTCAGAGTAATCCAGGACAGTGAAATCAAAATAACACATTCAAAAATGTTCAAATGTGTGTAAATTCCAAAGGGACCAAACTGCTTTGGTCATCGGTCCCTAGACCCACACACTACTTAACCTAACTTATGCTAAGAACAACACACACACACCCATGACCGAGGGAGGACTCGAACCTTCGGCGGGAGGGCCCGCGCAATCCGTGACATGGCGCCCAAGACCGCGCGGTCATCCCCAGTGGAAAAATAACACGTTAGCGTAATAGCTACTTCATTAATCGTCAAGATAATCATAGTGCCTTTGATTTTATTATAAAAAACACATATCGAACGTAAATGCAGCCTGAACCATTGACACTGGTGCTACTGTATGTGACGCCAGTATGTAGTAAATGGAAATAATCTTGAAATTACGATTGAAAAACTGCCTACAGTCTCAGATTACGGAAACCAAGAGATACATTGGACTACAGCTGCATGTGTCAACTAGTGTCTTCTAAGAAGGCCCAGATCTGTGTGATGTTAAGCGATTTGCGTGCCAAGTGCTGTTTCGAAACCCTAGCTTATCACCACAATACCAAAATACTGTTCAACAAAGGCTTTATGACGAAAAATAGGTTTCTTTTGGTTGTGAACTTATCCTGACAGACGCTATTTTTAGAAGGAAAACTAAAAGTTATAGTGAGTTTTGAATCGATTTCACTACATCACTAGGAACAGTATACGAAGAACTAGAACGAGAATGAAATGACCGAATCAGTTTCTTGTATATCATGAATTTGCAATAAAACAGTTGAAGATCAGATTTTTTTAAAATCAATTTAACCCGGATCCGCCCCTGTACATCAGCCCATATATGTCACCATCTTTTTCATGGGAGGAAGCGGGGAGTTGCCATTCCTTCTTTATCCTTCCCACCAAGGATCTCTGAACGAAAGTATATTTGTGCAGTCGAGCTAGATGGCACTGTACAATATCCTTCCAGCGACTAATGGCAATCTCAATTAAATTAATGAATTTGCAAACAGAAATTAGTATTAAAAAAGCAATAATATTGTTACTGTGAACAGTTCAGTGACCGGGTTGTTCTTATCAGAATCGACAGCAGACCAACACCGACAACGATAGTTCAGGTATACATGCCGAAGTCGCAAGCTGAAGATGAACAGATAGAGAAAGTGTATGAGGATATTGAAAGGGTAATGCAGTATGTAAAGGGA
Source organism: Schistocerca americana (assembly GCF_021461395.2). Classification (NCBI taxonomy): domain Eukaryota; kingdom Metazoa; phylum Arthropoda; class Insecta; order Orthoptera; family Acrididae; genus Schistocerca; species Schistocerca americana. The sequence goes on from NC_060123.1 coordinate 535,221,680, forward strand.
GACGAAAATCTAATAGTCATGGGCGACTGGAATGCAGTTGTAGGGGAAGGAGTAGAAGAAAAGGTTACAGGAGAATATGGGCTTGGGACAAGGAATGAAAGAGGAGAAAGACTAATTGAGTTCTGTAACAAGTTTCAGCTAGTAATAGCGAATACCCTGTTCAAGAATCACAAGAGGAGGAGGTATACTTGGAAAAGGCCGGGAGATATTGGAAGATTTCAATTAGATTACATCATGGTCAGACAGAGATTCCGAAATCAGATACTGGATTGTAAGGCGTACCCAGGAGCAGATATAGACTCAGATCACATTATAGTAGTGATGAAGAGTAGGCTGAAGTTCAAGACATTAGTCAGGAAGAATCAATACGCAAAGAAGTGGGATACGGAAGTACTAAGGAATGACGAGATACATTTGAAGTTCTCTCACGCTATAGATACAGCAATAAGGAATAGCGCAGTAGGCAGTACAGTTGAAGAGGAATGGACATCTCTAAAAAGGGCCATCACAGAAGTTGGGAAGGAAAACATAGGTACAAAGAAGGTAGCTGCGAAGAAACCATGGGTAACAGAAGAAATACTTCAGTTGATTGATGAAAGGAAGTACAAACATGTTCCGGGAAAATCAGGAATACAGAAGTACAAGTCGCTCAGGAATGGAATAAATTGGACGTGCAGGGAAGCTAAGAAGAAATGGCTGCAGGAAAAAATGTGAAGACATCGAAAAAGATATGATTGTCGGAAGGACAGACTCAGCATACAGGAAAATCAAAACAACCTTTGGTGACATTAAAAGCAACGGTGGTAACATTAAGAGTGCAACGGGAATTCCACTGTTAAATGCAGAGGAGAGAGTAGATAGGTGGAAAGAATACATTGAAAGCCTCTATGAGGGTGAAGATTTGTCTGATGTGATAGAAGAAGAAACAGGAGTCGATTTAGAAGAGATAGGGGATACAGTATTAGAATCGGAATTTAAAAGAGCTTTGGAGGACTTACGGTCAAATAAGGCAGAAGGGATAGATAACATTCCATCAGAATTTCTAAAATCATTGGGGGAAGTGGCAACAAAACGACTATTCACGTTGGTGTGTAGAATATATGAGTCTGGCGACATACCATCTGACTTTCGGAAAAGCATCATCCACACAATTCCGAAGACGGCAAGAACTGACAAGTGCGAGAATTATTGCACAATCAGCTTAACAGCTCATGCATCGAAGCTGCGTACAACAATAATATACAGAAGAATGGAAAAGAAAATTGAGAATGCGCTAGGTGACGATCAGTTTGGCTTTAGGAAAAGTAAGGGGACGAGAGAGGCAATTCTGACGTCACGGCTAATAATGGAAGCAAGGCTAAAGAAAAATCAAGACACTTTCATACGATTTGTCGACCTGGAAAAAGCGTTCGACAGTATAAAATGTTGCAAGCTGTTCGAGATTCTGAAAAAAGTAGGGGTAAGCTATAGGGAGAGACGGGTCATATACAATATGTACAACAACCAAGAGGGAATAATAAGAGTAGATAATCAACAACGAAGTGCTCGTATTAAGAAGGGTGTAAGACAAGGCTGTAGCCTTTCGCCTCTACTCTTCAATCTGTACATCGAGGAAGCAATGATGGAAATAAAAGAAAGGTTCAGGAGTGGAATTAAAATACAAGGTGAAAGGATATCAATGATACGATTCGCTGATGACATTGCTATCCTGAGTGAAAGTGAAGACGAATTAAATGATCTGCTGAACGGAATGAACAGTCTAATGAGTACACAGTATGGTTTGAGAGTAAATCGGAGAAAGACGAAGGTAATGAGAAGTAGTAACTTCATTGATGGTCACGAAGACAATGAAGTTAAGGAATTCAGCTACCTAGGCAGTAAAGTAACCAATGACGGACGGAGCAAGGAGGACATCAAAAGGAGACTCGCTATGGCAAAAAAGGCATTTCTGGCCAAGAGAAGTCTACTAATATCAAATACCGGCCTTAATTTGAGGAAGAAATTTCTGAGGATGTACGTCTGGAGTACAGAATTGTATGGTAGTGAAACATGGACTGTGGGAAAACCGGAACAGAAGAGAATCGAAGCATTTGAGATGTGGTGCTATAGACGAATGTTGAAAATTAGGTGGACTGATAAGGTAAGGAATGAGGAGGTTCTATGCAGAATCGAAGAGGAAAGGAATATATGGAAAACACTGATAAGGAGAAGGGACAGGATGATAGGACATCTGCTAAGACATGAGGGAATGACTTCCATGGCACTAGAGGGAGCTGTAGAGGGAAAAAACTGTAGAGGAAGACAGAGATTGGAATACGTCAAGCAAATAATTGAGGACGTAGGTTGCAAGTGCCACTCTGAGATGAAGAGGTTAGCACAGGAAAGGAATTCGTGGCGGGCCGCATCAAACCAGTCAGTAGACTGATGACCAAAAAAAAAAAGTTTCATTAAATTCCGATATGTGGCGCATTCAAAACGGCGAGTAATTAATTAATTCTCCTCAGGTATTAGACTTTAACTGCTTCATAATGACTAAATAATTCTTAAATTCTAATTTAATTCAAAAGGTAGAAAAAAACAGCGAAATAATCTGGGTTTGACCAGCACAAGAATATATGTGTAACTAATCATTCGTCAGTCGAAATGGATGTTTGCGATGTAGTGTTACAAAAACAATTTCTCGATCAGATCCACGAACCCTTTACAAACCAATAATGAGATTAACTCGTTCCATCCTCTAGAAAGTCTGCCCTAAATGGGCTAGAGACCCTTGAGCCAAAACTCAAAACCGTCCAGAAGTTTTGACGTTATCAATATGAACGTATTATAATAAACGGATATCAAAACTTCATACTCAGTATTAAAAAGTACGACAAACATGGGATTGATTGTAAAGTACTCACAAGATTATGATTATGTATGGATTACAAAAGCTCTATATGTCTACCAGGATCAGCACGAGCAACATCTGGACGACAGCAAAATACGTCATAAATTTTTTGCAGTGTATCTGCTCTTACAGTATTCATGGGAGCTATTATGCTGTTTTTCATTTCTTCTTCGAGAGGGTAAAGGTTAAAAGGAAGTGAACCGCTTTCTTTAACAAATCGCCACAAGATAAAATCACACGGTGTCATGTCTGGAGATCTTGCAGCCAAGAATGCAGGGTAGTGTATTGAAGTTCTGCGCACCCTATCCACCACTGAGGCAGGTTTCGTGAGAAACAGTCGTACATTGTTGTGCCTGTTTGGTGGAGCTCTATCTTTTCGGAGTCCTCCTAAAGTTGTCGAAAAAAACCATTCCTGCAGCGTATGAAGATAGCTCATTCCATTTGCTGTGTTTTCCTAAAATAAAGAAAGGATTGTATACTTTTTCACGAGAAGTGGCTCAAAAAATTTTCACCTTAGGTAAATCTCTGTCGAACTCAATAATGTCGTGAGGGTTCTCGATACCCAAAATGCGCACGTCAAGTCTGTTTATTTTACCGCTAACATGACATCTAGTTTTCCTCACGGAATATTAACCAAGGTAAAAATATCCTGTAGCGGAAGAGTGCTGAAGTCAAACCATTTCATTTCATTAGCAATAAGAACAGCTCGCACTAATTGTAGTCCGTCTGGTTTGTAGACCAAACGACGCCTTAACACGCACCGATTAGTTATATGAGGTAATGCCAGTTCCCTTCTTGCGTGGCGACTAGGTTTCGGTAGACTCCACTCAGACATTTGCCGAATTTTTTCCACCAAGCCCTCAGAACTACTAGTCTGACCTGGAATCTTATGTTTGTAAAAGCAACCTGCTTCTTCAAATTGGCGATACCAACGACAATAGTTTTTGGGTACAGGCGGATCAATGCCAAAACGCAGATGAAAAGCACACCAGGTCGAAATCACTGACTCACCTGAGCACTATGGGACTTAACTTCTGAGGTCATTAGTCCCCTAGACTTAGAAACTACTTAAACCTAACTAACCTAAGGACATCACACACATCCATGCCCGATGCAGGATTCCAACCTGCGACCGTATCGGTCACGCGGTTCCAGACGGTAGCGCCTAGAACCACTCGGCCTCACTCGTTGCAAGCTGCAGCACACAAAACGCCTTCTGTTGAGCGTAAGCTATCTAGCTTTTGACTAACTGAAAACTGAGAAGATGCAATGGCTGACATCTAATATCAATTTTCTGAAACTTTAGGCCACGCCCATTCAAACAACACACATTAGCTTGCCGGCATGTCCCATTATTACCGTTTAAAATCAGATTATTCTTTTTGAAACAGTCTGTTTAAGTCTTACATATATTACGTTACAGGATGCTATGATAGAACAAAGTGAGATTCTTGCGAGTGTTGCAACAACTGTGCATTCATGCCTGAGGAGGAATCCTTCTTAATTCATTACTAATAAAATGAACGACAAAGCTGAGTGGCAAATTAGAAAGCAATAGCTTTTGTACTCCAAGACAGCAAATGGTTACTACCACGATATACGAAACACACACTTCTGTTCTCTGCGATCTCGCGTATCAAGTAATATACTGTTCGTGTCTCTGAACCACAAACGCGCTTGTATGTTGCCTTTATCTGTTGCTCGTGGTGAGTAACGCGCTAGCAGGCGTTCATACGAGGCGTGAAATTCCCGTGGAACTGGTGGCCGCCTCACGTGAAGCGTAATCCTCTTCAGGGAATAAGGGCCGCTCCTCGCCTGCCGACAGGTCTCTTGACTCCTGCTGCTGACAGCCTTGTTTGCAGTGTCTCGGCAACAGTGCGAGGGGGTGGGGTTGGGGCGGTGGAGGGGGCGGGCTCTAGAAAAGGTGCTTCCGAAGATGCCTCGTCTAAACTGGAGCGAAACAATACACTGACCGACACAAGATGATTTTGAGACCATGTGCGTCGTAACAAACTGATACATAACAGATTTTTGATTCAAGTGAATGACTTTAAAAGGTGTCTATTAGTTCGCTCTTTCATTTCCTCGCCGCCTGTTTCAAATTTTTCAGGAATTATAACTCTTATTTTACTTCTAACTATCCAGCTTTTATATGTGTCAGTCCACCCCCGTTAGCTGAGTGGTCAGCGCTTCGGTATGCCACGCCAAGGGGCCCGGGATCGATTCGCGGCAGGGGCAGGAGATTTTCTCCACTCAGGGACTGCGTGTTGTGTTGTCACCATCATCATTTCATCCACATCTCCGCCTCGCAAGTCGCCCAATGTGGCGTCAAATACAATAAGTACTTGCCCTCGGCGGCCGAATTTCCCCGAATGGGCGACTCCCGGCCCACAATGCCGTACGCTCATTTCCATTTTTTTTATATGTATCGATTCAGACACTTTCGCAAACTCTTTGTTCATAAGGGACGTCTCTCGGCTCGAACAGGATTTTCAATACAAACATTTGTACACAGACCCGTCTCACATGTCCTACCACCCCTGCGACGGCGAGTGAATGTACTGCTCTTGGTCCATATACTAATAACGCTTTTTACATCTACATCTACATGACTACTCTGTAATTCACATTTAAGTTCTTGGCAGAGGGTTCATCGAACCACAATGATACTATCTCTCTACAATTCCACTCCCGAACAGCGCGCGGGGAAAACGAACACCTAAACCTTTCTGTCCGAGCTCTGATTTCTCTTATTTTATTTTGATGATCATTCCTACCTATGTAGGTTGGGCTCAACAAAATATTTTCGCATTCGGAGGAGAAAGTTGGTGACTGAAATTTCGTAAATAGATCTCACCGCGACGAAAAATGTCTTTGCTTTAATGACTTCCATCCCAATTCGCGTATCATATCTGCCACACTCTCTCCCCTATTACGTGATGATACAAGACGAGCTGCCCATTTTTGCACCCTTTCGATGCCCTCCGTCAATCCCACCTGGTAAGGATCTCACACCACGCAGCAATATTCTAACAGAGGACGAACGAGTGTAGTGTAAGCTGTCTCTTTAGTGGACTTGTTGCATCTTCTAAGTGTCCTGCCAAACGCAACCTTTGGCTCGCCTTCCCCACAATATTATCTATGTGGTCTTTACAACTGAAGTTGTTCGGAATTTTAACACCCAGGTATTTAGTAGAATTGACAGCCTAGAGAATTGTACTATTTATCGAGTAATCGAATTCCAACGGATTTCTTTTGGAACTCATGTGACCACCTCACACGTTTCGTTATTTAGCGTCAACTGCCACCTGCCACACCATACTGCAATCTTTTCTAAATCGCTTTGCAACTGATACTGGTCTTCGGATGACCTTACTAGACGGTAAATTACAGCATCATCTGCGAACAACCTGAGAGAACTGCTCAGATTGTCACCCAGGTCATTTATATAGATCATGAACAGCAGAGGTCCCTGGACGCTTCCCTGGGGAACACCTGATATCACTTCAGTTTTACTCGATGATTTGCCGTCTATTACTACTAACTGCGACCTTACTGACAGGAAATCACGAATCCAGTCGCACAACTGAGACGATACCTCATAGGCCCGCAGCTTGATTAGAAGTCGCTTGTGAGGAACGGTGTCAAAAGCTTTCCGGAAATCTACAAATACGGAATCAACTTCAGATCCTCTGTCGATAGCGGCCATTACTTCGTGCGAATAAAGAGCTAGCTGCGTTGCACAAGAACGATGTTTTCTGAAACCATGCTGATTACGTATCAATAGATCGTTCCCTTCGAGGTGATTCATAATGTTTGAATACAGTATATGCTCCAAAACCCTACTGCAAACCGACGTCAATGATATAGGTCTGAAGTTCGGTGGATTACTCCTACTACCCTTCTTAAACAATGGTGCGACCTGCGCAATTTTCCAATCAGTAGGTACAGATCTATCGGTGAGCGAGCTGTTGTATATTATTGCTAAGTAGGGAGCTATTGTATCAGCCTAATCTGAAAGGAACCTAATCGGTATACAATCTGGACCTGAAGACTTGCCCGTATCAAGCGATTTGAGTTGATTCGCAACCCCTAAGGTATCGACTTCTAAGAAACTCATGCTAGCAGCTGTTCGTGTTGCAAATGCTGGAATATTCCATTCGTCTTCCCTGGTGAAGGAATTTCGGAAAACTGCGTTCAATAACTCCGCTTTAGCGGCACAGTCGTCGGTAACAGTACCATCGGCACTGCGCAGCGAAGGTATTGACTGCGTCTTGCCGCTTGTGTACTTTACATACGACCAGAATTTCTTCGGATTTTCTACCAAATTTCGAGACAATGTTTCGTTGTGGAACCTATTAAAGGCATCTCGCATTGAAGTCCAGCCGGCCAGAGTGGCCGAGCGGTATTATTGTGAAATCAAAGATAAAAAGGTATTATCAATCGGAAGACGGTACAAGACACAATGATAACACTTTCGTAGTGGTTATGGCGGAACTGATTTTTCAGAGACATCAATATTCATTTGACTGCTCAACTGAAATTGCATTGGTAAAACAGGGTTCGAGATTGTAGTGCCAGAGCCAGTGGCGGAAAGAGTACTCCTCACTGAGAAGTTAACAGCTCTTGTGACTATGAACCTACGAGAAAAAAAGAAATCCAATACTATTAGTATTTTAACAAAATTTTCGGAAGATCGTCTTGAACGTATTTTTGATGGTTATAGTTAACCTCCACGTAAAGTTGCGACCTACAGTTCGTTACTGAAAAGACATCTGTTTATAAAAGTCAAAGTGAAAAGTATTATGGAGCTGCCTACTCCTGTGTAGCAGCATTTGCTTCAATATACCTGGCAGGTGATTGGGTGCAACACTCCCGCAACCCTTTGCCTGAATTCAGAAATGTGATTCAAGTGGCATTTGACAGTGCAACTCAAAAATGAGATTCTGAGCATTGTCCAGCTATTAATATCGCCAGGTGTGTCTATTATGATACTGCATATTGTCTATGCATTTTGTTGAGGAACATTATGCTCATTTTTAAAGCCCGGTAGTGGCCAAACTAAGAGTAATGCTTTCACCATCCTAATCACAGCATTAAGCAAAGCTTCTAAAATACAGTTGGAACATCGAATTCCTGTTCGATCCGAGAGACTTCCCTTATAAGCTCTGTTAATTTTTTCATGTGTGGTTCCACTGCCTCGACATAGCTTCTGACTGATAAAATCATTTAAAGAAACGAAAGGCTGTCGAGCTCTTGTGGTGCAAAATGGCCATTGTAGCACCACTGCTAAGTCACTGCGTCACCAGTGAGTATTTGGAGAGATGGCTGGCCAGTGACGTGGCGATCTAGAATGTCGTAAGATCCCTTGTTCGAAGGACGTTAGCCATTACATTAGTGTACAGTTCCTTGAAATGTTACGACGTGTGTAGTTCGGGGATCATATTTGAGCATACATGCCTATTCTGATGAAAATACATTTGTTTGACGTAAAGCTATGGTTCTGAACACTCTTCACAATGTATGATCCAATTTACAATCAGTGCTGAAATACAGTTGATAGCGTAGGTTAGTTGGGTTGTTCACTTGGATTCTTCCACTCGCTAGTATCCATTTGCGTGTTAGGTGCAATGGAGTAAGGTCGGAGAGGCTTGATAATTCTTAAGAGCCTGGAGATCGGTTACTGAATCATTCTTAACTTCGTGTCGTTCTGGAATAGCTTTAATTTTCATATGTTATATTTTGGACTACTTTTTCACGATGATAGAAATTTGGTATTGCAATGACTATTGTGGATAGAATCGCTACTTGTGTACACGTTCTCAGTGGTGAATATATCAATTGTTGACTAAAAGGTCAAAGAAGAATTCCGCCACCTGAATTTCACATGTATAATGGTACATCAATTTAGTAAACGAGTTATTGATGCCTATCAGCTGGCACCACTGTCTGTGCATGTCGTCTCGCTTTCCAAGCGAGAGCACGATAAGCAAATCTACAGCAACAGATATTTATTCCACACAAGTACACATCGAATCTAACGTCACGTAAGATGGCTCGTCAGTCCCTTCGATACAGATGTGTCAAATGTGCTGATCGTCAGCCATCGGAATGGTGCTACCTCATAATTCATCAGCAACCTATTTGTGTCAGATGCATGGGCGTAGCCAAGGAACACAACTACATGGCGTCCTGTAAAAGGTGTCCAGAATATCAGAAGGCCTTTCGGCCATAGTACATCCTCCCCCCCCCCCCCTTCAAAAAAAAAAAAAAGACCACCTAGGACTAATCGGCCATCCGCAACATCTCAGGGAATGGTCGAGCAACGGCAGCCCTGAAAACAGCCTATCATGGATCTCGAAAAAGTTAAATTCTCACAATCGGAGACTGTATGATCCCACACACAGTGTGGTAACCATCGCCACCACCAACCATCGTGACACCTATACCTAGTGCCAGACGGAGAGGCCATCGCCGCGCGGGATTAGCCAAGCGGTCTAGGGCGCTACGGTCATGGACTGTGCGGCTGGTCCCGGCGGAGGTTCGAGTCCTCCCTCGGGCATGGGTGTGTGTGTCTGTCCTTAGCATAATTTACGTTCAGTAGTGTGTAAGCTTAGGGACTGATGACCATACCAGTTATGTCCCATAAGATTTCAGACACATTTGACTTTTTTTTTTTTTTTTTGGAGACGCCATCTGCAATGCCACTGACAGTTAGTCGCCGACAAGAGAGATCGTCCACCATGCCCACGTATGCAACGGAATATAATCACATCTCCTTCCAGAAAATAGTCAGCATCATCACGTTGTTCAGTAAACGAAATGTCAAGACTATCATCAGGGAAATCAGTAACAAAATCTGTCAGTCGGCGGACAGCCAATCACCCTGCTCAGGGGGCTTAGCAAAATTATCACATAATTGCTCATCGACCACATCAAGGAAACCATCTTCCTTGAAGTATCACCATCTGCATTTTCAACAACAACGGAGTTATTCTAAATAAAAAGAGCTGAACACCTTCATCAAACAACACAACGTAGCAATTTTACTAATCACTGAGGAGCACCTAAAGCCTGCGAATGACTTCCCATTGACGGAATACAGTCGGTTACTCACAACACATCCAACGTGGAAAACGTGAAGAAACAGCTGTTATCCCCTGACGGTCACTTTTACACACCTATGACGGAATCCAAACGATAGATCACACAGAGGCGATGCTGTTATAGTCAACACTCGCTTCGGTGCTGTCACCACTGTGTATCTCAGTCCTCGACAGCCGTAGTTGCCCACTCAAACGCTAAGAACCCGACTTCGCATTCTCGGCTTACCAGCTGGAAATATAGGAATCCACTCGACCAAGAATACACACTGTTATTATTGATTTATGGGTGGCAGCGCTAACGCACGTACCAGTGAAATCAAGCTATCAATCGGACGTGCTCGACAAAGCTATTTCCCAAAGCCTGTCAGTGAATTTCACCCTGGACACCATCCACTTGCTATCATCCGACCATAACCTGCGCCTACTTGAACATAACAACATGGTGTTACCCGCCAACCATGGCTCTCTGAGATACTCAACTGACTGGGGTAAATACATCAATATATTTAAAAATCTAGACCTTTCGTCGCCTGCCTGCATTGTCAGAGAAATTATCTCACGACTAACATTCGCAACGCTGTCGAAAAATCCACCACGAAAATTCACAGTGATTTGTCGTCTTTCGACCAACTGACACCTCTGCTTCTGCAGCTCGTCCACCAGAAGGTTCGGCACCGGAAGGAATGGCAGCAATACCGAGACCCCCTAGACAAGTCAAAAATGATCCACCTTTTAATGGAATCCTAGCAGCACCTGTCTGAGTTAAAAATAGGGCAGTGGGACGGACTGGACAGTCCAATATCCCCTTCACGCCCAGTCTGATTTGGCTGTTGTCATTACACTTTGACGAAGTAAGACTAAAAAACTACATGCCATCCAAGCGGTTGCAGCATTTACAAATTTGCCACTACAAATTGCTGAAACTTTGACAGGAACCTTCGAAAAACAAAATCAGCTCCTCGCACCTAACACCTTACACCAAATGAGTGTCAGGAGGAAAAATGAGGACGGATGCAATCAATGTCTTCAAAATTATTCCGCCAACTGTACGTCATCCTGTGGCAGCGAGTATTATCAGCACCAGTCTGGGATGGAATTACAAACGACCATCTCAAACATCTTCCGCACAAGTTCCAGGATTTGCTCACCCGGATATTCTGTCTCTGTCTTCTCAACAGTGCCCTTTCCCTGGAACGGAAAAGTGTACAAACGATTGTCATACCCAAGCCTTTCAAGAACGCAACAGTTCCCAGAAACAATTGCCCCACAAGCCTTCTTAAGAACTTGACAAAGGTGACGGAGTTTCTTCTGCTACACCAAATCGCACTGATACAAGTATCAATGAGGACTATACGTGCGTAGCAGTCTGACCTTACACGTCATCTCTCGGATTACTCTAAGTTCTCTATAGTACAGAACACGTTACCATAACTTTTAACTTCACTTTGTTACTAGCAATAATATTTCTAGGCCTACATAATTTGGCAGCAGCCTTAAACTTACAAGATACTTTCGCAGACGCCCACATCAGACAAATTTATTGATAATTTCCTGCGAAACAGAATTTTTTAAGGCCCAGTATGACCTAAAAGATGTGGCACATGCAACGCCTAGAAAACAAACAGCCAACTCACTCTTCAGTACAGATTGTCAGATTCGATTGGCTTAAGTGTGAAAGCACATTCTGAGACAAAATAGATTACTCATTACCGGAGCTTCGTCGACTTTCTTTGTGATTACACTTATTTTGAAATATTCCAGTCGATCAGTTTGTTTCTACCTTTCTCTCAAGTACATCAGCTTTCACATAAAACAGCTCCAGTAGGGTTAAAAAGATACAAGCTGTCTGTGAGCCGTGGCGCCCGTTACTGGCGCGCCAGTGTCTTGGATGTCCATTATCGATCCTTCGATGTTTCTTATCTTTGCTTGCCTTGTTGTTTTCCACACTCGCGGGGCTAGAGGCAGTTGACATTTGATCGGGCTACCTGCTGAGACGCCGCGAGGTACGAGGTGGAAGCAACCACCTATATGTGGAGTTGGCTGTACGCGGTCTGCCGGTTCAGAATGGAGGATATGTGTTGGCTGCCTGCCTGTCTGCTCTCCTGATTTTGCTCGCCGTGCCTTGCGACCGCCTAGCTTGGGTTGCTGCCTGGTGTATTCTACACGAGCCAGCAGAAGCCAGCAGAAGTTAAGCAGCCTTGTGTTTCTTTAAAGAAAAGGAGCAAATGTATAAGACCTTTTGTAACCAATTTTGGTGGCCTCTTAAGTGTGGCTTCGCGCTTACACTGCCTTTGGGGAGAGCTAATTCTTTTAAATTTAAATAGTTGGGGTTCCCTGTCCTTTATCATCTTTTGGGGGTTTTATTTGAATTTTCTCTTTGGGGTTCCTTCCTTGTGCTTGGTTAAATGTTAACTTGTATAGCGGGAAGCGACTCCTGGTTAAAACTCGGAGAAGGTGTTTGATGTTACTGCCGCTTGCGGCATTTGTCTTTTCAATTAAGTGTGGTCATCCCTTCGAGCGACCTGGTGTCATTACTTGTTAATTAATGCAGGTTTATGTGTACTTAATTTTGAACTGGCCATTTGAATTAATATTTTGGAGCGCAGTTCTAACATTCTGCGTGGAGTCTGTTTGTTCTATATCGTGTCTCCCTACCACTTTCGCGCAACGACGCTCTGAGCGTGTTTTTTAGGGAATTGACTAGTTTGAACCTGGGACCTGTTGCTGGTAAGGAGACGCCGGACCACACATGACATGTAGAGTTCAGTGAGACTAGCGACGATATAACCAAATACTTAATGATTTCAGCGTCAGCTCCACTGCACTCCCTGTAGAAGAATCTTAATACTAACTAAATTTAGTGGAAGGGGTTCAAGGCTTTCCTATTTTTAGTTAGCTGGTAAAGTAACGTCGAAAAAGCAGTTAAGTTTACCATTGGAAATTTTATTCTACTCACAAAACATTGTTTATAAATTGCACTATTGATAAAAGGAAACGTTTTAATAAAGGATGGTAAAAACCAACTGCGTTCAACAAAAATGTGAACGAATATTCCCTGAATGGGTTTCCAAGATCGAAGGATGACCTATGCCATATCACATCTATAATCTAGGTTAAAATTAAGTTTAACAAGAGAGAAAACTATCAAAATGGTCTACAGTGACCCTCAATTATCTTTAATTACTTATCTAACTTGTCGTAAATTACAGTGGCTGATGTGGCTTCTCAATAACTATATAACAGAAAAATCATCACGTTTCAGATTTTTACTTCAAGTGCCAAATGTGAACACCATGAGCTTTAATTGACGATCGACACTAGTATTACGCAAAAAGGGGGTGTAACAGATGAGACTTCCGCAGTTCTGAGTGAAGCTTTATGCGCTGTTACGCGGCATCGCATGCGTTCATTACCTTGTCTGTGTTCGTCTGGGGGCAGCGGACAGCACAGCTCTGCTCACCTCGCCATCTCGGAAGCAACTCTCCCCTAACTTCTCCTTACTACAATTTACCGAAGTTGGTTTAAAAAAACTATCTGGCTGTGTTCTCATCTGACCAATCAGGGTCTCATTGTTAACCTTAAGCTCTGCCTACAAAAATTCTGTCTATCCAATGAGAAACGTTATACTTTTCGTCGTGAGGCAATGTTTTTAAAGTTTGGAACGTAACAGAGACGCGAAAAAGTCTCACGCTAAAACGTGCAGCTGGTGTGGTCCTTTTAGTGTTATCGTAAGATCTATACTGTTCTTCTGGAGGGCTCTATCTTTTAACATGGGCTGGGGGGTGGTCCTGACGTAACAGAGACGCGAAAAAGTCTCACGCTAAAATTTGCGGCTGTGGTAGCCCTTTTTGTGTTATCGTAAGATCTGTATTGTTCTTCTGGAGGGCTCTAACTTTTGACATGGGCTGGGAGGTGGTCCTAGCGTTTAGCTGGAGACGTGGGTGTCCGTCCCTTATCGTAGGGCTTTCAGCTTAACACGGTTCTGCTCTCGGCTTCTGTTCTCGTTTCTCCCCTCGGAACTGCGTCTGTTCACGGTGGGAAGGTATGACATGCATTTAGGCATTCTTGTGTTAGTCTGTGGTATTCCATTTGCTCACTCGTTACTCTTATTACTTTGGTTAATTTAATGTCACGATTTATTCGGAGCTATGTGACATACTACTGGATTTGCTTATCATGTCAGGGTTTTCATGGAAGGTGTTGGATTTGCCTGACACCTTACACAGTATAGCACTAAGGCAACCTCATTGTAAACCACCTTGTGCCCCAGTCTAGTACCTTAATTTTCAGTGGCACGAATTAGCTCCACTACCGGTTTAACTATGTGCTCCCTTCAAAATCTTATCTTGTATAAGTTTGCCCCAAGTGTGTCTGGGAACACAGAGATGAGCTATAGTGTGATTTCAGTGATAGTCAGTTAATGGAATCTTCATTTTGGCTTGGCTTCCACTGAAGAGTTTGAGTGGAGCGTAGTGTGTTTGATTTGTTATTCATTTAATTACTGTAAATTTGTTTATTTAATGGGGAGCAAGACATTTAAAGACTTAGTATTAACGTTGTTGTGATGCCTCGTGTAAGGAGGAGAAATGCGTACCATCACGTTTCCAACTTTGATACAGGTCGGATTGTAGCCTATCGCGATTGCGGTTTATCGTATCGCGACATTGGTACTCGCGTTGGTCGAGATCCAATGACTCTTAACAGAATATGGAATCGGTGGGTTCAGGAGGGTAATATGGAATGCCGTGCTGGATCCCAACGGCCTCGTATCACTAGCAGTCGAGATGACAGGCATATTATCTGCATGGCTGTAACGCATCGTGCAGCCACGTCACGATCCCTGTGTCAACAGATGGGGACGTTTGCAAGACAACAACCATCTGCCCGAACAGTTCGACGACGTTTGCAGCAGCATGGACTATCAGCTCGGAGGCCATTGGTGCGGTTACCCTTGACGCTGCATCACAGACAGGAGCGCCTGCGATGATGTACTCAACGACGAACCTGGGTGCACGAATGGCAAAACGTCATTTTTTCGGATGAATCCATGTTCTGTTTACAGCATCATGATAGTCGCATCCACGTTTAGCGACATCGCGGTGAACGCACATTGTAAGCGTGTATTCGTCATCGCCATACTGACGTATCACGCGGCGTGATGGTATGGTGTGTCATTGGTTACACGTCTCGGTCACCTCTCGTTCGCATTGACGGCACTTTGAACAGTGGACGTTACATTTCAGATGTATTACGACCCGTGGCTCTAACCTTCATTCCATCCCTGAGAAACCCTACATTTCAGGAGGATAAAGCACGGCCGCATGTTGCAGGTCCTGTACGGGCCTCTCTCAATACAGAAAATGTTCGACTGCTGCCCTGGCCAGCACATTCTCCAGATCTCTCACCAATTGAAAACGTCTGGTCAATGATGGCCGAACAACTGGCTTGTCACAATACGCCTGTCACTACTCTTGATGAACTGTGGTATCGTGTTGAAGCTGCATGGGCAGCTGTACCTGTGCACCCCATCCAAAATCTGTTTGACTCAATGTCCAAGCATATCAAGGCCGTTATTACGGCCAGAGGTGGTTGTTCTGGGTACTGATTTCTCAGGATCTATGCACCCAAACTGCGTGAAAATGTAATCACATGTCAGTTCTAGTATAACATATTTGTCCAATGAATATCCGTTTATCATCTGCATTTCTTCTTGGTGTAACAATTTTAATGGCCAGTAGTGTAGCTACGTGTTTGAGCTAAATTGATATAAAACTTACATTGTCTCCTTAAAATTTAGAGTATTGAATTTTATAAAAAATTTCTGGTGCTGTCTGTCTGTATTTATGTCACTTCGGCTAAGAGAATTCGTGGGACCCTTGCAGTACCTTCCCCCAGTAGTTGGGTAACATACGAGACGCTCCACTCTGGGAAAAACGGGGCACTCCGTTCGCCACTGAGAGTATTGAGCCCCTGGCTCATCTCGGTGGTCACTCCACTCGAATGTGGCTTTTGGCACTCTTGTGTCACTTAAAGAAGGACAGGATATTCAGTGTTGTGGCGTATGGCGTTGTTAGATACCCGACTATCGGAATTTGGATATTAAGGCGGGCCCGCTACCTAATATCATTTAGAGAAACTTCACTATTCTTCAAGAGACCATGCTTACTGCTGTGGAGACCTGGTGGAGTTCCCGTCGCGCTCGCTTGGCGTTTGGGAAATTCTGAATTGTATAAACAACGCTCTGATTCGTTTATCTCCTTTTGACGCCATAAGGTAATCATCGCACCAGACTTTGAGAGCAGAGTGTGCTCTGATTGCTCTTCTACTTGATACGTTTCGAGATGGAGGTGCACGCCGTTGGGAAAACGTAAAGAACATTTTGAATATTTGGTATTTGCTGCCGTACCGATGAAAACGGTGAACTGGAGTGCACGGATGCACCAACAAGGACACTAAGTTAGTTCGTATTATAGGCGACTTCACATGCTACATCGCTGAGGAAGCGATCATTCTGGTAGTCTGCGCATGGAGGTCTTGAAGACGACTTAGCACAATCCTTGTAGAGCATATTGTACACCACCGACTCGTTAGGTGGGAGTTTATCAGTTTTATAGGGGCGCATCGACGTCATCGCATCGTTAGACTCCAGTTAAGGACGTAGGTCCTTTTCAGTTTAGTTCGCACAATGAACCACTGTCACTGAAGGAATGTCGAACTTGAATCCTTTATCCTTCCCTGCACATTACACCTGCGCTGATTAAATGTTTTTCATGTTACATTCGTATTGTCAATCTCATGGTTTTCTTGTGTACGAAAACGAACGTTTTTAATAAATTACTATTTTATTTTGATTTGAATATCATTTAACGTAGGCAGTCTTCCCATTCCCTCATGTTACTATCATTTGTTTTTAAAATTTAGTTATTAATTAATTTTATAGCAGTTCCCCACCTTAGGATCTTATGTTAGAGCAAAATTCAGTTAAATTATTTCCTTTGTGTTAAGTGTATCAACATTGGGTCTGTCGGGTTTTACAGGAGTCTAGTCTCTGACTCCGATAACGATTTCTTAGTTGACACATGAGGGGTATTACTCATTACTTGACTGTCTAAGCAGAGAATAACTAGACAAATAACTTCGGATCGTTTAGCTCATTTTATGTTGTTGTTGTTGTTGTTGTTGTTGTTGTTCTCTTCAGTCCGGAGGCTGGTTTGATGCAGCTCTCGATGCTACTCTACCCTGTGCAAGCTTCTTCATCTCCAAGTAACTACTGCACCCTACATCCTTCTGAATCTGCTTAGTGTATTCATCGCTTGGTATCCCTCTATGACTTTTACCCTCCGCGCTGCACTCCAATACTTACTTGGTGATCTCTTGATGCCTGAAAACATGTCCTACCAACCAAGGCCTTCTTATAATGAAGTTGTGACACAAATTCCTCTTCTCCCAAATCTGTTCACTAGCTCCTCATTAGTTACGTGATCTACCCATCTAATCTTCAGCATTCTTCTGTAGCACCAAATTTCGAAAGCTTCTATTGTCTTCTTGTCTAAACAATTTATCATTCATGTTTTACTTCCATACACGGCTACACTCTCTACAAATATTTTCAGAAAAGACTTCCTGACACACAAATCTTTATTCGATGTTAATAAATTTCTCTTCTTCAGAAACGATTTTCTTGATATAATCAGGCTACATTCAATATCTTCTCTACTTCGATCATCATCAGTTATTTTGCTCCCTAAATAACAAGACTCATCTACTACTTTAAGTGTCTCATTTCCTAATCTAATTCCCTCAGTATCACCTGATTTAATTAGATTACATGCCATTATCCTCGTTTTGCTTTTGTTGATGTTCATCTTATGTCCTCCTTTCAAGACAGTGTCCATTCCGTACAACTGCTCTTCCAGGTCCTTTGCTGCCTCTGACAGAATTACAATGTCATAGGAAAGCTTCAAAGTTTTTGTTTCTTCCCCATGGATTTTAATTCCTACTCCAATTTTTCTTTTGTTTCCTTTACTGCTCAGTAAATAGAACCACTGCTTCCATTTCACACCCCTCGTTTCTTGTAAGTGCTGACTGGTTTCTGTACAAATGGTAAATAGCCTTTAGTTCCCTGTATTTTACCCATGCCACCATCATAATTTGAAAGAGTGTATTCAGGTCAGCACTGTTAAAAGCTTTCTCTAAGTCTACAAATGCTAGAAACGTAGGTTTGCCTTTCCTTAATCTATCTTTTCAGATAAATCTTGGGGTCAGTACTGCCTCACGTGTTCTAACATTTCTACGGAATGCAAACTGATGTTCCCCCAGGTCGGCTTCTACCAGTTTTTCCATTCGTCTGTAAAGAATTCGTGTCAATATTTTTCAGCCGCGACTCATTAAGCTAATAGTCCGGTAATTTTCACACCTGTCAACACCTGCATTCTTTGGGACTAGAATTATTATATTCTCCTTGAAGTCTGAGGGTATTTCGCCTCTCTCATACACCTTGCTCGCCAGGACTGTCTCCCCAAGTCTGTCAGTAGTTCTAATGAAATGTCTACTCCTGGCGCCTTGTTTCGACTTAGGTCTTTCAGTGCTCTGTCAAATTCAATCAGTATCATATCTCTCATATCATCTTCACCTACGTCCTCTTCCATTCCGGGTTCGATTTCCGGCGGGGCCAGGGATTTTCTCTGTCTCGTGATGACTGTGTGTTGTGTGATGTCCTTAGGTTAGTTAGGTTTAGGTAGTTCTAAGTTCTACGGGACTGATGACCATAGATGTTAAGTCCCATAGTGCTCAGAGCCATTTGAACCATTTTTTTCTTCCATTCCCATAATATTGCCCTCGAGTATATCGCCCTTGTACAGACCCTCAATACACTCCTTCCGAATTTCTGCTTTCCCTTCTTTGCTTAGAACTGCGAGCCCATCTTATACTTGATACGATTTTCATTAATACACATATGTATAATAGCTTTTCTGTAGTTTGTTGGACCAGCTCGGGATTGAGTACGACTTCCTTTTCTTCTTTCTCGCTCTTTCTCTCTCTCTCTAACACACACACACACACACACACACACACACACACACACACACACACACAGTTTTTATATTTTTGTTTTTCCTCCCACGGATTTGGCCCGATATTTTAGCGCCTGAGCCCACCAGCAGCAGCGGCAATTCGTATAGGGGGCGTTCTATTTGTGGGCTTTCGTGTAATATTGTAGGCGAAAGCGGACGCACGCAGCGACAGTAAATATCGATAAGCGGATTGGCGGATATAGTCCGTGCTCCTGACGCAGGCCTCCGTAGAGGGCACCGCAAGCGCCTTCGCAGCCGCGCCCCCACATGTTGCGACACACCAGTAGTCTACTACAGGGGTAGTTAATACCTGTCTAGCACCCCTTTCGGCGTTGCGATGGTAAACTGTAATCTGTGTCCTGTCGCTGAGCCCAGTTTAATATGTCTGTCCCTGTCTCTTTACTTTTGATGAAGTATATCTGTTTCAAGTTTAATGGTATCGCTGACAGACCACGCTTCTTTACAAAACAAACCTGGCCATGTGCCTAATATGAAAACACGTCTTTTAAATATTGCAAATATTAAATTATTTATTTAAGTAATGAAACATGTCACTTTGAAATGACAACAGTGCGAGTAAAATTACTTTGGTTTCATGTTCCTTCTGCACGCAGAACACTTCCTTAACAATGCCTACGCTCATCCAGTCTCGTGTAATAGCCACGTTCGTTTCACATTCACAATGAGCTAACAGTTGCTATGTTGCGTGTCCACATTAATTAAACAGGTAATCACAGATCACAGAACCTTTTTCATTTACATTCTATCAATGTGTTTCTTCAGGAGAATTACTGATTCTCAAACGCGACACTATACCAGACATAAATCTCTTAATTAGTACCGTGTACCTTCCCGAAAGCCGACCGAGGTGGCTGATTGGTTCTAGGTGCTACAGTCTGGAAGCGCGAGACCGCTACGCTCGCAGGTTCGAATCCTGCCTCGGGCGTGGATGTTTGTGATCCCCTTAGGCTAGTTAGGTTCAAGCAGTTCTAAGATCTAGGGGACCGATGACCTCATAAGTCCCATAGTGCTCAGAGCCATTGGAACCATTTGAACCTTCCCGAAAAATAACTCAAATACTTATCTTCTACAAACCGACGTAATACTTTAATTATTAATTCCACTTCCTCAATTTTCTGCACGTTTATCATCAGCGGCGCAGCAACACGCAACTCATCCGTGCGGCAGGTCAAAACCAACTCTTCTGTACATAGCAAGACGGCATGTGACCACTAGCATTGGGGAGTTGTTGTCAGTAAACACCATGACATTTCTCCGTCATACAAAAAGACACGGTCGAGTCCGAAAGTTCCAGAAGCCAGCGATATGTAAGGAGTACAATATCGACACTTTATGACCTCAGAGATTGCAGTGCTCCTTACACGTACCTGCTCTGAAATCGCCCTTCATTTCACAGCTAACCACAGGCATTTATGATCCTCGAGAATCCTTTTTGATACTGATGAACTTCAAAGACCTGATGAAAATTTAGTTTTCAGGACACTATGGAAAACAACCGCCACGTAAGAGTACTCTACTTAATGACATTACCTTGAAGCGTTTTGATTTTATTTGAGAACATGGATATTACGAAGAATCTAAAGACAGAAAGAGAGGGATGTAGACACGAAAGATCATTCTCAACTTTCAATAATGCACAGTTTCACTGCCTAGAAAGAGAAATCCGCAGAGGCTAATACTACAACATATATTAATACCATTTAAACAATATTTCACGCAGTCTTGAGGACCTCAGTTGAATCTGCCACTGTATAGCGAAACTATGATCTATGGCTGTGAGAAAACCATTCATATACATGGTTCACTAGAAGGACGGATGTGTAAATCACAATAGCGGTTAGAATTACCTTCACATGCGAAGCACGTGAGATGTATCTAGAGTTTCCATGTGGCATTGCACCCTGCAAACCGAAGCAACTGTCTTCTGCAGAAAGTCGATAGTAGACCAAAAAAGGCGTACTCAGCAAGATTCGTTATAAAACGTGAACACTGCCAAAACAGAAGTACGCAACTCTGACGCAAATGTAGAGACAGGAACTGTGAGCAGAATATGTGCTGGCGACTGTATACAAACGGCCGGTCGATGTGGCCGAGCGGTCTAGGAGCTTCAGTATGGAGCTGCGTGACCGCTACGGTCGCAGGTTCAACTCCTGCCTCGGGCATGGATGTGTGTGATGTCCTTAGGTTAAGTTAGGTATAGGTAGTTCTAAGTTCTAGGGGACTGATGAGCTCAGATGTTAAGTCCCGTAGTGCTCAGAGCCATTTGAACCATTTCTGTATACAAACGTCTTATGATCGGAAAGGGAACGTGCAGTTCCACAGTCAACAAGCGTAGCAACAGATCACACTGACTGTGAGCACGTACAAGCGGTTGTCCCTCAGTTTTAAATGTCGCCAACAAAAAGTTACGTCTCAAATTTTTTCCTTCTTAGTAATAGCATGTATGCAGTCCTGGTCGACACTGAAAAGCGTCCGTCACAGAACCATAGTATACCGCTGGGGGATCATAAACTAATTGGGGCACATTATTAATAAAGAATATGTTGCAGCAATCTGATGCCAAATCAGGTGACTGATCTAGATGGAATAGAAAAGCCAATTAAGAATGTATTAGATGACAAGCAGTTTTCCTGTATGAAAGGTAAAGGCACCAAAGGGGCAGTTCTGACTTTGCGGTTGATAATGGGAGCCTGACTGAAGAAAAAATGGTTCAAATGGCTCTAAGCACTATGGGACTTAACATCTGAGGTCACCAGTCCCCTAGACTTAGAACTACTTAAACCTAACTAACCTAAGGACACACACACATCCATGACCGAGGCAGGATTCGAACCTGCGGCCGTAGCAGCCGCGTGGTTCCGGACTGAAGCGCCTAGAACCGCTCGGTCACCAGGGCGGCGACTGAAGAAAAATAGAGAAACTTTATCAGAATTTGTCGACCTGAAAAATGATTTCGAGAATGTAAATGGTGTAAGGTGTTCCAGATCCGTGAGAAAATTAGGAGAAAGGGGTTAAATACACAATATGCACAAGAACCAAGAGGGAACAACAACGCTGGACGACCAAGAGTGCGCGGATTAAAAAGGGTTTAAGACAGGGCTGTAGTATTCCGCCCTTACTGTTTAAGTGATACGTCGCAATAGCAGTGACGGAAAGGGAAGAAAGCATCAGGAGTGAGACTGAATTTCAGGGTGAAAGGATATCAATGACAGTATTTGCTGACGATATTGCCATGTTTAGTGAAAGCGAGGAAGAATTATAGGGTCCGTTGAATGAAAGGAACAGTCTAATGAATCCTGAATATGGACTGAGGGTAAATCGAAGAAAGTCGAAAGTAATGAGAAGTAACAGAAATGAGAACAGTGAGAAACTTAACAACAAAATAAGGGGTTACGAAGAGGCGAAGTTACTGATTCCTGCTACATAGGCAGCAAAACAATCGATGATGAACGAAGCAAGGAGAACATTAGAAGCAAATTAGCAGTGGCGAAAATGCTGTTCCTGGCCATGAGAAGTCTACTATTATCAAACATAGTTTTTAATTTGTGGAAGGAATTTCTAAGAATGTACTCAGACGCAGTACATTGCACAGCAGTGAGAGGTGGACTGAGAGGAAATAGGAACAGTAGAGAAAAGGAACAGATCTGAAGATGGCCACTACAGACCGCAACCCGATAGTTGAGAGACCTAACAAGTTCGTGATTACAGACGAAAATAACGAAATGTATTCTACATTTGAGATGAGGTGCTACAAAAAATGTTGAAAATTAGGTGGACTGATAAGTTAATAAAACAGGAGATACCCTGCAGAATCGGAGAGGAAAGGAATATGTGGAAATCCTTGTCAATAGGAAGGGACAGAATGGCAAGACATCAGCGAATAGCTTTCATGGTTCTAGAGGGATCTGTAGAGTGTAATAACTGTAGAGGAAGGTAGAGACTGGAATAAATTCAGCAAATAAGTAAGGGCAAGGTTTGCTCACGACAGGAGTTCGCGGCGGGCCGCATGAAACCCAAACAGCTTGAACATCGTCAACGATATTGCTTCTATGCGTTTTCCAGTACGACACTTATAGCTCAAGATCACCTCTGTAAAGACGTCAATTGAAGCGATAGATGTTGGTTAAAGAAAAGTGTCAGTAGACTTGATGTTTCGAGAGAACCAGATGTGCCTCTGCTGTGGATCTTGTCCGTTTGTACATGTTCCTTTATCTAAGGACTTTATTCTACACTACTGGGCATTAAAATTACTACACCGTGAAGATGACGTGCTACAGACGTGATATTTAACCGAGAGGAAGAGGATGCTGTGATATGCAAATGATTAGCTTTTCAGAGCATTCACACAAAGCTGGCGCCGGTGACGAAACCTACAACGTGCTGACATGAGGAAAGTTTCCAACCGATTTCTCATACACAAACAGCAGTTGACTGGCGTTGCCTGGTGAAACGTTGTTGTGATGCCTCGTGTAAGGAGGAGAAATGCGTACCATCACGTCTCCGACTTTGATAAAGGTCGGATTGTAGCCTATCGCGATTGCGGTTTATCGTATCGTGACGTTGCTGCTCGCGTTGGTTGAGATCCAATGACTGTTAAAAGAATTTGGAATCGGTGGGTTCAGGAGGGTAATACGGAACGCCGTGCTTTATCCCAACGGCCTCGTATCACTAGCAGTTGAGATGACAGGCATCTTATCCACATGGCTGTAACGGATCGTGCAGCCACGTCTCGATTCCTGAGGCAACAGATGGGGACGTTTGCAAGACAACAACCATCTGCACGAACAGTTCGACGACGTTTGCAGCAGCATGGACTATCAGTTCGTTGACCATGGCTGCGGTTACCCTTGACGCTGCACCACAGACAGGAGCGCCTGCGATGGTGTACTCAACGACGAACCTGTGTCCACGAATGGCAAAACGTCATTTTTTCGGATGGTTCCCGGTTCTGTTTACAGCATCATGATGTTCGCATCCGTGTTTGGCGACATCGCGGTGAACGCACATTGGAAGTGTGTATTCGTCATCGCCATACTGGCGTATCACCCGGCGTGATGGTATGGGGTGCCATTGGTTACACGTCTCGGTCAACTCTTGTTCGCATTGACGGCATTCTCAACAGTGAACGTTACATTTCAGATGTGTTACGACCCGTAGCTCTACCCTTCATTCGATCCCTGTGAAACCCTACATTTCAGGAGGATAAAGCACGGCAGCATGTTGCAGATCCTGTACGGGCCTTTGTGGATACAGAAAATGTTCGACTGCTGCCCTGGCCAGCACATTCTCCAGATCTCTCACCAACTGAAAACGTCTGCTCAATGGTGGCTGAGCAACTGGCTCGTCACAATACGCCAGTCACTACTCTTGATGAACTGTGGTACCGTGTTGAAGCTGCATGGGCAGTTGTACCTGTACACGCATCCTAGCTCTGTTTGACTCAATGCCCAGGCGTATCAAGGCCGTTATGACGACCAGAGGTGGTTGTTCTTGGCACTGTTTTTTCAGGATCTATGCACCCAAATTGCGTGAAAATGTAATCACATGTCAGTTCTAGTATAACATATTTGTCCAATGAATACCCGTTTATCATCTGCAATTCTTCTTGGTGTAGCAATTTTACTGGCCAGTAGTGTAATATGAGATAGTTTCCTACAACCAAAGTATGTATCAAATTGTCATGCTATCCATTCAGTACGATGAGTGATAAATAAGTAATGCCACACATTGTTTTTCTCGGTCAGTTTCGCTTGAAAAAACGCGGATTTTATTGCGGGATATTGTGGAATATTCCCACTTCACCCTGAGCCGTGGCGGGGATGCTGGTGTCCCCTTTCGAATTCCTGTTGCCACTGGCTCGATCTGTCATGTGATGCCGCTTTCGTTTGAGGCCACTAAGATACGAGGTGCGGCTAGAAAAAAACCGGACTGATGCTGGAAAAACATTTATTTACAACTATTTACAATTTCATGTTATCTCCTTCAATGTACTCTCCTCCTCGGTCTCTACACCGCTCCATACGAATTTTCCACTGTTCATAGCAATGCTGCAGATCATTTTCGGTAAGTCCATACATTACTTCCGTCGCTTTTTCTTTTACTGCTTCAACAGTCTCAAATCTAGTTCCTATCAAAGCTGACTTGACTTTAGAGAAAAGAAAAAAAGTCACAGGGGG
This sequence comes from Schistocerca americana, assembly GCF_021461395.2. Lineage (NCBI taxonomy): Eukaryota > Metazoa > Arthropoda > Insecta > Orthoptera > Acrididae > Schistocerca > Schistocerca americana. Next base: position 535,246,947 of record NC_060123.1, read on the forward strand.
CCAAATCAGGTGAGTAGGGTGGATGATCTAAGATGGGAATGCTGTGTTTTGCCAAAAACGTCTTCACTGACAACGCACTTGGTGAAGGATCCATGACTTTTTTCTCCACAAATCGTTCCGTTTTCTCCGTACTCGCTCACGTAGGGTAGCCAGGACGCTAATGTAGTAATGCTGATTCACTGTTTGTCCCTCTGGTACCCAATGAATGTGCACAATCCCTTTGACGTCAAAAAAAAAACAATCATCATTGCCTTGAATTTCGATTTTGACATTCGTGCTTTTTTTTTTTTGTCGTGGAGAACCAGGAGTTTTCCAATGCATCGATTGGCGTTTAGTTTCGGGATCGTAAGTAAAAAACTACGATTCATCGCAAGTAATAACATTTTGTAAGAAGGTGGGATCACTTTCAATGCTTTCCAGGATGTCAGAACAAATCATTCTTCGGCGTTCCTTCTGTTCAATTGTGAGACACTTTGGAACCATCTTTGAACACACTTTGTTCATGTTGAAACTTTCATGAAGAATCTGCCTAACACTTTCCTTGTCAACTCCTGATAACTCAGACACTGCTCTGATTGTAAAAAGGACGATCTTGTCGATCAAGTTTACCGATTTTTTGAATGTTTGCATCCGTTTTTGCTGACAATGGTCTGCCAGTGCAAGTGTCATCACTGGTGTCTTCGCGGCCATCTTTAAATCGTTTAAACCACTCAAACACTTGTGTTCGCGAAAAAACAATCATCGCCGTACACTTGTTGTAACATTACAAACGTTTCACTTGCAGATTTTCCTAGTTTGAAACAAAATTTGATGTTAACACGCTGTTCTTTCTGTACACTCAACATTTTCCGACGCACAGACAAAACGTCAACTACTTAAAACAGACGCCACGGGCAGACTGAGTGCAGGAGGCAGATGAAACTCGAGCAGTAGGCGGAGCGAGAGTCACGTGACAGGCCACGCGACTTTCAGCCTTATTGCATTCGTTTTATTGTTTCACCAGTACTAGTCCGGTTTTTTTCTAGCCACACCTCGTATTTGCTCGAGGCGGTTGATGGGGCGTGGCGAGTTGGGGAGTGGTAACGGAGCGAGAGAGAGAGATGTCTGTCCGGCGAGTAAGGCGAGCACTTGCGCAAGCGTCTTGGGCACGGAGTCTGGCGAGTGGTTGCAGGGCATATTCGTGGGCCGGTTTGAGTACGTGACAGACTTCGTGCATAGACTGGCTTGCCAGCTCTAGGACGTGACACACCGATGGGAGAGTTGAAGACAGTTTCGTTGTGCTGAATTCTGGGCCGCCTTTTGAACCGGAAAGCTTCAGCTTCAATTCGTGAACTTCAGTTAAGTTTTGGATTTTGAGGTCGTAAGTGACACATGACGGTACATGGGCCCTAACCTTTCGACTTACATCCCTTTATTCATGATTGTAGGTTCCAACTGGTATTGACAAAGTATCGTTGCGTTCTGTTGGAAGAGGGAGGTGATTCAGACATGTCTACCCTTTCTCTGGTCATTCGTGGCGATAGCTGCTGGACTTGCTTTCCAAGCCTAAGAACGCTGCTTGGCTCTGCAAATCCGTCGGTCGATCGCTCAACTGCCCCATCCTGGTAACTTCAGGCTGGCTAAGTTGCGAGGAGGTAATGTCCCTCAAATGATTCCCCAAATGTACTGGGCGGGCCTGAATTCTACCAGTTTGCCTAACAGTAGGTTGGGTGTCCTCCAGAATTTGAACAGCACCTCATTCAACGCCGCAGAAATATTATCGAAAGAAACACCGTTCTCCATCGTCAACTTCCGTCCTATCCTCAGCAAATGCACTGCATCATTTGCGGACGTGCTGAACGGACTTGCACTGTTCACCATAAACGTCATTCAGTTGCCGATTAATCTCCATGGGTGGTGACTTCCTTACGTGGAGAAAACGTGCTACTGCTCAAGCCTTGCACTTGGCGGGAGCAGCGATTAGCACTTCCATCTCTGGCGGCGGCCAAGCCAACACTGAAGGACGGAGCGAATCGCGAGCGGGCGAGCTCAAGAGTGGGGGAACCACTGCGCACGGCACTGTTGTCGGATTTAGCCTAACACCCTCCCTCGAGGCTGTAGGTCACTGGGAACTTTAATTTTGGTACACTCTTCGTATGTCAGTTAAGTACTAACAGGTAAGAACAAATGATAGTACATGGACGCTAAACTTTCACTTTACATTCTTTTACCCACAATTGTAGATTTCAACCCCAATTCCGATACGTGGCGCATTCAAAACGGCGTCTGTAAAGGAAATGCGTTCCAAGCAGAGTGCTGTAATTTAGTTTCTTTTGGCGGGATACCAGACCATGAGAGATATTTGTAGTCATGTGCAGAATGTTAACGAAGACCTAGCAGTGGACAAAGGCATGGTGAGTCCCGGGCCCAGGCGTCTGTCATAACCGCAACAAGGTCGTGCTAACCTGTCGGATCTCCCGCGTGTTAGCTGGCCACACACAGTTCTGACTTCTGCAATGGTGGCATGTGCAGACACGATTGAGGATTCGAGGTGATCGATGGATCACAATCAAACGCCTTGCTGCTCAACTGGATGTCTCTGTTTGTAGTGCTGACACACATGTCCACCAGTTGGGATGCTCAAAGCTGTGTGTGCCCACTGGGCATTTCGCCGCCTAAAAGAAAACCATAAAGACCAACGAAGGACAGAATGACTTGGGCGTTAACAGGCTGATCGTGACATTTTCTTGTCCAACATCGTCACAGGCGATGAAACATGGGTTCATCACTTCGATCAGGAAGCTAAACTTCAATCTATGAAGTGGCGACACACTACCTAGTACTTTGAGGAGGTTATTCTGTTTGATGCTCTCTGTTTTGGTGCCACGATCAAACATGAAGTGTGTTGCTCTACCCTCATGAAACTGAACAACCGAATTCCGAGTGTACGGCGCCCCAAGAATGCAAACTATCTTCTCGCTCTCCATGACAACGAAATGCCTACCATACAGCTCTGCGCATCGGAGAGGAGTTCACTAAGCTTCATTGCCCGCATCTCGTGGTCGTGCGGTAGCGTTCTCGCTTCCCACGCCCGGGTTCCCGGGTTCGATTCCCGGCGGGGTCAGGGATTTTCTCTGCCTCGTGAAGGCTGGGTGTTGTGTGCTGTCCTTAGGTTAGTTAGGTTTAAGTAGTTCTAAGTTCTAGGGGACTGATGACCATAGATGTTAAGTCCCATAGTGCTCAGAGCCATTTGAACTAAGCTTCATTGAACAGTTCTTCCCCATCTGCCCTACAGCCCTTCATACTTCAGTATGTTTTGCCCAACGAAGGAAGCACTCTGCGGGAAACACGATATTGGGAGGCTACTGATGCCACAAGACCTTGGCTCCGATGACGACTCATAAAGTTGTACCATGGGGGTCCTCCCAATAAGGTGTAAGGCCGTCGCAATAAACAGAGATTGTGCTGAAAAATAGGGTTTTGTAGTCAAAAGAGTGGGGAATAAGATAGGGTATTGGAATCCAGAATAAAACCAACCTCATTTCCGAAAAAAGTGCTGCATTACTTATTGAACGCCCCTCGTATTTTCTTAGCTTGCTTCCTCACTTGTCAAATTCTATTTGTTTCCTGTATTTTAATTTTTCTAGTGTCACTTACGTGACTAAGACACTGTCACTACTATCTGAAACTTACAAACCTCTCCGTAGCTAACCTATATAGGGCAAAGTGGTTGACGAAACTGCAGAAGTTGATCATAGAATGAAGGCTTTCACAGCAGGAGTTAACATCACTTAACATTTCCGGGCTGAGATGCCACGGTCCATACATAAGACTCTCCCCTGACGTTTCGCCTTCGACTGCAGAAGGCATCCTCCGAGGACAATCGGCGAATTGCAACGAGAGCACTAGTGAGCACCGTATATATAAGCCATCCAGAGGGCGCCGCTGTCAATCACGTGACGTCGGCTGTGCTGTGATCTCTGATATTGCCAACTTTATCAATTGAAACTAATCGATTGTCACGCTGTTGCTGTAATGTTGACATCCATATCTTATCCAGCTTAATGGCTTCATCTTGTCAATTAAAATTATTGCAGTGTTTGGCAATATCAATGGCCTCTCTGTACATTCGAGTATAATAATGCGACGTCTTTGATATGACGGTCGTCTCACTAAGCTTTATTTCATGATCGCCTCCCTGAAACACATGTTCCGCTACAGCCGATTTATCAATATGCCCGAGGCGGCAGTTCCTTTTATGTTCACCCAGACGAGTGTTGACGCTTCTTGTTGTTGTGCCTATATAGACCTTTCCACAACTGCACGGAATTTTATAGACACCTGGTGTAGCTAGAGGATGTCGTTTATCTTTTTGCGGATTTTAAACATTCTTTTATTTTCGTAGTGGGTCTGAAAAGAGTTTCCACATCGTACTTGCTTAAAATTTTTCCAATACCATCAGTGACCTTACTGATGAATGGTAAGAACACTTTCCCCTTGGGTTGGTGTCCATCCTCTTCCGTCCTAGTTGTCAGTCTAGGGTGTAGTGCACGATCTATCTCTCTGTTGGAAAGATAAACGACATCCTCTAGCTACACCAGATGTCTATAAAATTCCGTGCAGTTGTGGAAAGGTCTATATAGGCACAACAACAAGAAGCGTCAACACTCGTCTGGGTGAACATAAAAGGATCTGCCGCCTTGGGCATATTGATAAATCGGCTGTAGCGAAACATGTGTTTCAGGGAGGTGATCATGAATTAAAGTTTAGTGAGACGACCGTCATATCAAAGACGTCGCATTATTATGCGCGAATGTACAGAGAGGCCATTGAGATTGCCAAACACTGCAATAATTTTAATAGACAAGGTGAAGCCATTAATCTGGATAAGATATGGATGTCAACATTGCAGCAACAGCGTGACAATCAATTAGTTTCAATTGATAAAGTTGGCAATATCAGAGATCACCGCACAGGCGACGTCACGTGACTGACAGCGGCGCCCTCTGGATGGCTTATTATACAGTGCTCACTAGTGCTCTCGTTGCAGTTCGCCGATTGTCCTCGGAGGATGCCTTCCGCAATCGAAGGCGAAACGTCAGGGGAGAGTCTTACGTATGGACCACAGCATCTCTGCCCAGAAATAAGTGGTGCAGGAGTTGAGTTACCCGAACTAAATACGCGTGTAATAAACTAGTATGACAGAAGTCATGGAATACCTCCTAAAATCGTGCCGATCCTCCTTTCGGTCGGCGTTGTGCAACAACTTGACGTGGCATAGACTTAACAGGTCGTTAGAAGCCCCTGCAGAAGTACTGAGCCATGCTCGCTCTCTAGTAGTCCATAATTGCGAAGGTTTTGCGGCTGCAGAATTTTGTACACGAACTGACCTCTCGGCTGTCCCCCATAAATGTTCCACAGATTAATGTCAAGCGATATGGGACGCCAAATCACTCTCTCGTACTGTCTGTAATGTTCCGCAAACCAGTAGCGAACAATTGTGGCCCAGTTGTCGCTCAGGGTTATGGCACAATGGCATCCTCAGAAATTCCGTCGTTGTTGCGGAACATGAAGTCCATGAATGGCTGAAAATTGTCCCCAACTAGCCGATCATAACCATTTCCAATCAATGATAGGTTCTGTTGAACCAGATGACTCGGTACATTGCATGAAACACAGCTCACATAATTTTGGAGCCACCATCAGCTTGCAAAGCGACTTGTTGGTAACTTTGGATGTCAGGTAAGAACATGGAAGTCTAAATATGTTCTTGCAGTAGCTGAGTGAAATGACTCAATGGTGAGCTTCATGGGATCTGCGACACTCTAGAACCCTACCATCAGCTCCTGGCAACTGAAATCACGGTTTTACAGTCGTCTGGGTCCAACCGATATGATCATCAATATGTACAAATTCACTTAATCTAGACAACGTATTAAGAAAAATATTTTAATTCTCTGTCGATACTTCAATTATTTAACAGTACCAGAGGCTGAAGCTACCGCTTCAGTTGTAACACCCCATATGGGCATGTAAGTGCCCGAAACCAGTCGTGTTTTACATAAAAAGGACGTTGCAACTGAAGCGGTATTTTCAGCCTCTGCTAAAATGCTCAGTTGCGGATGTTACTCCAGCAGGATTGTCTGTACTTACAGTACTTTAAACATTCTATTTCGGTGAAACTGTTGAAAGATTACCGTCAAACCTCCTTGCCTAGAGACGCCAGATGTAAGTTGATGTCGTCAAGCCTTGAATCAAACTTGCGCAACGGATAACTGGGGAGGGGAGCTTGAGAGCGCTACCTAGAGAGCGTGCCCTTTCTGTACAATACTAGGCAAGGGCCTGGAGGGCTCAAACGCTGATGTGTGGGTCCCTGCATTCTGTATCTTCTATTTCTAAATGAATTCCTTTAACTGGACTCCTATGTGATTTTTTTAAGGTATGTTAAAGATTGATGACAATTGATTACCTATTTATTTTAAACATTATCACTTGATTTTACAGCCATTGCAGCAATTGTTCCAGTTTACAGATATTACAAATTTACAACTTATAGCTCGTGTACATTATGTACTAATCTGCACGCACATTTCTACGGGCAAGACGGAATTGCGTTGGGCAAATGTATACCACGAAAGCCTCCCAATATTTTACATGGGACATCCACTATGTGAGGAGGATAACGGGCAAACTGGGGACCAGATACATTAACCCAGGGGGCCAAATTTCCGGAATTAAACGAGAACATTCATTTCCTTACACAATCCAAAGCTGGAAATAAAAGAATTAGTGCAAATATTCAAATACCTCTCTTCCATGCGTGAACATTGAGACAGACGCACTGAGGGCACGTCTGCTCACCTACCCGTCTTCTGTAACACTCCCCGAAAATGGCGGTCACCCGGAGGTCTTCCTGGGCTCTGGTGGAGGGGGTGGTCGAACCACTTGCCCATGACCAACCTCTCCACCCCAAATCTTGAGACACTGGTAAGTCTTTGACTTTTACCTGTCTGTGCTGTCTCTCTGATCCCTTACCCAGGAGTAAGGCTGGCACTACTGAACTACAGAACTACTTCCCAATTAAGATTTGGCCACGCTTTACGGAAAGGTGTGAAGAGGATTAGGAAAGTTCATCTGCAGATCCACATGCACGTAGAAGAAATGCATAATGCACGACACATATAAATACGCATTATGAAGCTTGACACATTTCTTTCCACCCGTCCAAAGGGGTTCTGTTGCACCAGCGGCCGGCCGCGTCGTGTAATAAAATTGTCGGCGGAGTCGCCTCTATTTGTATTTCCCGGTGCGAGCGAGAAGCGAATCCTGCTGCTTATGGAGAGGAAACTACTGTACCGTTTCACTGTGTGTCAGAAGGAGGTATTTTCATCTCCTACTTCGACTGAAATACGTCATTCGCTTGAGTCACAGTTAAGATGAACAGTGTTCTTTCATTAAACTTTGCACAGTTAGTTGTTTCGAATTGCAATAGGAGTTTGGAACGTAACCAGTGTTCTGATATTATATGTTACGACGAAGGAAACGATCTATTGACACATACTCAGCACGGAGTCAGGAAATATCGCTCGTGTGGAATACGACTAGACGTTTATTCTCATGAAGTAACGAGTGGTATCGCCAGGGGACCTTAAATTGTTTCCATATCTCTGAAGTTGCGGAGAGCTTTTGATATCGTTCCTCCCTTTGATAAAGTCATCACAAGATCAAAACAGTTTACAAAGTGATTTAGAGAAGAAATCTATATGGTGCGGAAAGTGGCAGTTGACATCCAATAATGAAAATTGTGAGGTCATTCACATGAGTTCTAGAAGTAATCCGTTATACTGCGGTTTGACGATAAATTGCACAAATCTAAAGGCTTTCAATTCATTCTGATAGCTAAGAAATGCAGTTACCTACAATTTAAACTCGAACGGTCACACAGGTAATGTTGTGGGTAACCTGAACCAATGTCTGGATTTTATTGGCAGCTAAGAAGATGCAAAAAAATCTGCTAAAAACTAGCTACGTACCCTCGTCCGTCCTCTGCTACAGTACTGCGGTATTGGAATCCTTACTACATTGATGGAGAATATCGAAAGAGTTTAATGAAGGGCAGCTCGTTTATTGCTATCACAAGATAGCGGAGAGACACAGATATGATACGCGAGTTAGGGTCGCAGTCATCAGAACAACGACGTGTTTCCTTGAGGTCATTTGACGAAATTCTATCACAAACCTGTTCCCACATATATAGGGAGAAGTGACCATCGTAGTAAAGTGAGGGAAAACAAAGCTGACATGGAATTATTTAAGTTCACGGAATCTATTCCTCACAAAATTTATGATGTCATGCGAATTAGAGATGGTTCTGACCTCTGATACTTGTTAGTAAGACTGGGCCAAATTTCTAAAACGGAACACTTGAAGCATACGATGAAAACTGATAATGTGAATGTCAGTAAAAGGCAGCGTTCATAGGAAGCACACGTCCACCACGGCGCTCGGGGGGTAACAACACAGTTGCGACACCTGAGGATGAGCTTATGAGAGCCCGAAACCGGTCGTGATAGTAAAAGAAATTTACAAATGAAGCGATATTTTCCACCTTTGGTCAGTAAAAGAATCGACATGGAAGAATGTGGATAATTTCAAGCAAAGTGTCTGTTACGTTATATCAGAACCTACAGTCATTACTTAAAAATTTGGTTATGACGAAAAAAAAGATTTTCATCTGTACCAAATGATTTGGAACAGGTAGATTGGTCGCAATCGATATAGGTCGGGTCTATGAAAAACGTGGTAAGTCTCGCAGAACTACACCGCAACATAAAGAAAGACGCCGTTAATCATGATTACATCACCCTTCCAAATGGTTAAATGTTTACCCTTCGAAGGTGATGAACTACAAAATCTGGACAAAATCTGAGTTTCGAAGTGTAATCGCAAGAAGATCCCCTCAATGAACTGTGATTGTCAGCCAGTGGATCGTCCATTATTCTGCCAGTTATCTGCGATTAGGCAACAGGTCACCTCATCAATCACCCTTTCAACAGCACTTATTTACGTGTAATTGCTGTCTGACAGCGGTCACACCTTTGCACGTGTAATCCAGTACAGTAGATGAGCAAGCGACTAAGAGGATGGAACGTATAATTTAATTCAGTGACACGGCAAAAATATTTAGACGCGCTGTGAGGGCTGGACAGGTGTAACCCGCGTGCGCTTTTTTCAAACCTCGGCCGCATGTCTGGAGGGAGGGCCCGAGGGCTGTTTTCGTTCCGTGCCGTTGGCTCGCGGGCGCGGGGGCTGATGGGAGATTGCGGTCGCAGGGAGTGGCCGAGTGCCGGACAGGTTCGCTTTTTACGCGTCGCCGGCCAGTCCGCTCGCGTGTCCACATTAAGCCTGCCCGCCGTAAAGGGCGTTATTGATTACGGCCGCGCCAGAAACAAGGGAAAGTCCAGTGGCAAAAATACACAGTATTTTAGCGCGCCCCTAGCATGCTAGATCGCTTTAACGCTGATAGAAAAAGAGAGAGTCGTAATGAAAAACCAATTTCTCGCACAGACGCATAAACAGATACGGCAGTCGCCACGGTACACCGAAATCACTGCACATTTGTTGGACGAATCGGGGTTTCTGACTCTGCAGTAGTACTTTGCATGGTGCGATGGTGTTTGTGTAAATTACATAGCTGTGCCTTCGATAGCCTTGCTGTTGTAAAGACGAGCACTGTACAGAACTTTGGGTGTCACCCACACGAAGTCACCGTAGCTGGTCCAAAGAGAAATTTTAAAAATCTTAGGCAAATAACTGTGACTCCTACATGCGTCCAAAAAAAAAAAAAAAAAAAAAAAAAAAAAAAAAAAAAAAAAACACCGTCATGTTTACACAAGCTGTCCCACTCGAAAGAGGCCTCACATACATGTGTAGCTACTCCGCTGAAACTGCAAGGTGTAATTTGTGACGTTTCACGTGCCAACATTGCACTTTGTAACACTTGACGCAACGGCGTTTTTCCGCGCGTCACTGCATCTAGAGATCACTGTTCAGTGTTTAGTGACATTGTATCCCTATTCTGTCAAAGAGCCCTTGTTTCTTCTGAAACAATATTGGCTTACTAGTTCCTTTAAGGGGGGACGTTGATGAAATTGACCAAAAATTAAATTTTAGATATATTTTTTATTTGTTAGTACAACTCATGGACAATAAGTTTCCAAAGTATCAATGTTGAAATCGCATCCGAAGCGCCTGAAAATTAATTAAAAGTGTGACACGGCCTCCCTGCCACGCCCACGCTTCAATACCAGCTCAGTGAACAACGATTCTGTGTATTACTTTCAACCGAACGTGTGCGGGATACATCTAGAATGCCGTCAAGCCTACTTACAGGTTTCTGGCCCATCCTGCGTTATCAAAAAGTGTGTTCATAGCAAATTCAAAATCCAGATGAGTCTCTAAATTCACTGATATGGAAACGATGCCCTAAAGAGATATTTGCACCTGATATAGTTGTCAAAATTGCAACTTATGATGCAGTTATTGCATTTAATGATGCGAACGTCGGGAGGAAGAAGGTATTTGAAAGAATGTGCGTCAAGATTCAAAATTTTACTCAAGACATCCCGAGAAAAATAGATTTACAGCGCGCCTCTGCAGCTGAGAAGTCAGTTGAAGACCTGGTAAAGGAAAGAAGACAGACAACAAGAAACCAGAAGAGAAGCCTTGAAGAGAAAGACGACCCAGAGTACAAATGTGGTGCCTTCTGAAGAAGTGACATAAGGAAAAAAGTTAGGTTGAACTTTACATTGTGTTTCCTTAAAAGTTTCTTTTTTTAATGTTTATGTAACTTTTCCTCAGATTCCATGAATGCTAGAATTATGAAATTTTGTACACATATTTCTGTAAACCTAATAAGCGCAAATTTGGAAATTCTTTTTGCAAGCTGAGATATGGGGCAAAGTGCTTGGAATTTTGCATGAATTTAAAATTGTACTTGTGGAATTATAGCTAAAAAAATTAAGAAAATTCTCCTATTTGACCTATTCCAAAAACCTCATGAGAGAAGCTCACAACCTATAAGAGATTAACCAGAGACATTTTTGTAGAAATCTCTTGAATACTTCCTGAGAAAAAGGAACATACATTATTTTTTTGAAATCAAATTTCATTTTAAAAAGTTGAATATATATATATATATATATATATATATATATATATATATATATAATTTCATATGTAAATGTGTTACTTTCATGTAAAGTGTGGTACAAAATTTCATTCCCATACCTCCTATGCCGTGGACTTTGTGCATTTTTGAAATATTGTGTGTTTTTCATCAACGTCCCCCCTTAAGATATGTCAGCGAATGTATATTGAACGGTTTGGTGGCCGGCATATACTGTCTTAACTGCTGAATACAAAAGTTGGCGAACAAGATGGAGAGAACTGACTGACATTAAACGACGATTGTTGCCTCTCCTGAAAAGTCTGATCGGCGTTACCTTAGGAATGTGGAATGTCACGGAGCACATGTCACGGAGCTGCAAAGAAAGTCACAGCTGTTCAGGAACTGAATGTCGGTGAGAAAGACGAACGCATTACATTTTGCCGTCTCTTTCAGCACTTTATTGTTCAGATGCCAGGAATACTGCAGTACACATGGTTCAGTGATGAGGTGGTTCCAACTCTCTTTCTACATTAACTCTCAGAATACACGTTTGTGGTGTAATGAAAATCCAAATGCCGTGATCGAGGAAACCCCTGCTTTCACAAAAGATTGGCGTGTTGTATCCAACATCACAGTGCCGCGTCATCGGATCAATTCTTTTCGAGTCTTGGGTGACAAACGCAATTTACAACGAAATGTTTCGGAAATCTGTGAAATAATTGGACGATGAAGAACTTACCCTCGGCAGCGTTTAAGAGTAATTGAAGCTCATGTTTGTTTGTGGGCCTCTTTCGAGTTGGACACCCTATACATTCTTATGCATTTGCTGAAAATGTGTGAAAATGCACGGTCCTCAACAAATCTAAGGTCTCAGTGTTACACAGTGATCTGAAGATGATTGTTTGCTACAATTGTAACAGATCATGTAAAGGTATAAATACAATTCTGTTAGAAAATTAATCACTTTTAAAAGATTAAACTTCTATATCTTCAGAGCAATGGTGTCCCTTCCTGGAAATGAACTGTGCTACGCCATGTACAGTCAGTATGACAAATTGCATTGTAACGTCTGCCGTGTCTGCTTCGACAAACTGAGCACCAATCCATGGAGGAGAATGAGGAAAGAAGGGAAGTACCTTGCTGAAGTCCTCAAACCCAAATCTGGAAGCCTATGGAGATGTTACACTTTTGTGGGAAACTTAAGAAAAAGTAACTTCCCCATGGCGCATCACTGCCAAGTAAAGCAGCTCATGAATACAGTATAGTACAGAAGCTACCTGTCCCAAATGTGCAATGAGACCAACAGAAATTACACTTTTGTTCAAAGACTATAATTACAATGAAGTCACCGCAATTCAAGATAGCCTCCGGATATCGGAAAAGGCTGGATGTTGTTCTTAATAGGGTATATGATCACCACTCATGGGAGTGCACTCCCTGAAACGTGCTCCCACCTTCGCCATAAGGTAAATTTGAACGTGCTATAATACGTCTCCCTAAGGCATCCCATACGTGCTCGAAGCGGTTTTATTCGGGGTAACGGACAGGCCTGTCCATTCGCCGAATATCTTCCTAGTGAATCTCCAGGAGCACTTCGCAATGAGTAGACGTACTGCCATCCATAATAATGAAGTCCGAGCCGAATTCACCATTGAGAAAACGTATATGGGAAAGGAGTCATCTCACACTGAAGTTAACTGGTGAGCATACCAGGCCAGTACACCTGTGGTGTCACCGCCAGACACCACACTTGCTAGGTGGTAGCCTTTAAATCGGCCGCGGTCCGTTAGTATACGTCGGACCCGCGTGTCGCCACTGTCAGTGATTGCAGACCGAGCGCCACCACACGGCAGGTCTAGAGAGACTTCCTAGCACTCGCCCCAGTTGTACAGCAGACTTTACTAGCAATGCTACACTGACAAATACGCTCTCATTTGCCGAGACGATAGTTAGCATAGCCTTCAGCTACGTCATTTGCTACGACATAGCTAGGCGCCATTATCAATAGAAATTTAACTTGTGATGCCTGTACCGTCAGACCGATGTTCTCCAATTGTCGATTAAAGTTAAGTATTGATACTAAAATGTAAACTTTCACGGCCGGAAATATCATGTCCATTATAATTATCCGGGCTGTTATGCCGTGGTCGGTTGATGAATTCTGAGGTGATTCCCAATCACGGGAATCACCTCAGAATTCATCAACCGACCACGGCATAACAGCCCGGATAATTATAATGGACATAAAGTTAAGTATTACATCAACTACGTACTTTATTTGCTACTATTAATTCCCTTAACTGTTCCAGACCTCACGCCAGTCTGCGTGAGCTAAAAGCGTGCATTTCGACCTCCTCTAGCAACACGGTGTTGGCTCTTCTTCCAACACTTCAACACCAATGCAACCTTACGCTTCCGGATGGCGTAGCTACTAGAGGAAAAAAAAACGATAATATTCGACAAAGATCCTGGATACATTAGGTGTTACGACCTCTCATCACACTACGGTACAATGTTACTTATAAACCGTCTTGATTGCAAAATGTTTATTCATATGACTGGTTTCGGTTCCTCTAGAAACGTCTTCAGGTCTGATATTTGGGTTACAGGAGTAACCCGTCCAAACACAGCAACTTCCACATGTGACACAGCATGTGAAAGTTGCTGTGTTTGGACGGTTTACTCCTGTAACCGAAATATCAGATCTGAAGACGTTTATAGAGGAACCGAAACCAGTCATATGAATAAACATTTTGCAATCAAGGTGCTTTATAAGTAACATTGTAAAATCACTTACTGCGGCTATCCAACCAGGCATTTTTGCAAAACACTACTGCTCGTCCGCCCATTCCTGAACGTTTTTGTGGTCCAGACGCATTTCGTGTGGAGGTATAAAGTTGCGTGGACGTACTGACCTCTAAATCTTTGAAAATGGTGCACTCACCCGTCAAAGTTATTCAAAGTTATTGTGAGAACTCAGTGTTTTCAGGGGTGTGGTCCTGACTTTATTTTTACGGATGAGAGTGCGAGACCTCATCGAACGGCGCAGGTGGAGTCGCTGTTGGTCCATGGAAATATTCAGCAAATGGACTGACCTGTCCATTACCCCAACTTAAATCCCATCGAGCCCAAATGGGTTGCCTCGGGGAAACGTGTAACAGCACGTCTACATGCGCCGATGCCCATCGACCAGATGTCAACCGCACTGGTGGAAGAACGGAACATCCTACGACAAGAACTCCTTGCCAAACATGTGGCTAGCATGGAATTATGTAGTAGAGCGAGGATGTCCGTCCGCTACGGTTATGCGCCCTGGTAAGAACCGCGTCCCACCATTTGTAATGTCCAGGGATCCATCGTGAATCGCAGTGACTTCACTGTAATTATTGTTTTGAATAGAAGTCTCACTGCCATTCGATTCTTTGCGTTTTTCTTTCAGTTACATTCCGTACTACGCCGCAGCGGTTCTTCCTTTTGTATGGTTCATGTTTCATCGAGCTATGCATCATGTGAAAGTTACTTTTGCAGTTATACTTTGCGCACTAGTCTATAATCATACTGCTAGGTTACGAATCTAATGAAACTTCCTGGCAGATTAAAACTGTGTGCCAGACCGATACCCGAACTCGGGACCTTTGCCTTCGCGGGCATCTGCTCTGCCAACTGAGCTACCCAAGCACGACTCACGGCCCCTCCTCACAACTTTACAACTGCTGTACTGCCTTCGCAGCTACAAGCACCACAGGGTACATTGAAGTTTCAAGTTACTGATTCGAGACACTTAATTTGATTCGAGACACTTAATTTCGATGTACGTTAGAGTCTTGATGCAGAACTAAATGCCCCTTTTCAGAATGATTTTTCTCTCTGTAGCGGAGTGTGCGCTGATTTGAAACTTACTGGCAATTTAACAGTGTGTTCCGTAGGTATGTGTAAGTCAAAGATATGTTGGATGTATTATGTAAACTTCGGAAAGCAGAAGAGGAAGTACTGGCGGAACTAAAGCTGTGGCGGATCTTAAGTCGATCATGGATATCTCAGTCGGTAGAGCAAATTCCTGTAACGTGGCAACTGTGAGTTCGATTTTTCGGGCTTTTTTCACTTTTTATGGCTTTAAAAAAATAGTTAATATTAGGAAATTTTATTTGTTGTAAGTATAAGCTGCCAAGAAAATTGTTTTCTTTTCGGGGGAAAGGATATCTTTATATATATAATTTTACTGTACGTGTGTATGTCACTGAACTCCTCCTAAACGGCTGGACCGATGTGAATGAATTTTTTTGTATGCGTTTGGGTGGCGCCCTGGATGGTTTAGATTCGCAAATCAGCCCGGCAGATGTCGCTGCAGTCGGTACTTAGGTTATTTATCTTTACTGCAACTAAACGGCTGGTTCGACTTGAATGAATTTTGTGTATGCATTCAAGTGGGGGCCTGGAAAATTTACTTTCTTAAATCAGCACGGTGGGTGGTGTTAAATTTTTGTGTGCAATATTGAGCGTATTATATTCAGATATAAGTTACGTGCAAAGGATTTTGTTTATTTTTAGACACTTTAATTTGAGTGTATTATATTACGTATGTTTCGTTATTTTTACATTTTAATTTATTTGTACGGTGTCTTTTGATATTTCACGTATCGCATCTCAGTGAATATTAAGTGTATTATATTCACATATAAGTTACGTACATGAAACAATGCCACGTCTTCGTGGACGAGGAGGAAATATTGGTCGACAAACTAGGAATTCACAATTAGCACCCAAGTTGCCGTTGAACATTCACACAAATCCAGATGCAGCGTGCAACATAAAAAACATCGACATATGGCTAAAGTTTTGCAAAAATGCAAAATTACTATCTGGGATGAATGCACTATGGCCCACAAACATTCACTTGAAGCTCTGGATAGAATGATGAAAGATCGAAATAATAACACCAGGCTTTTCGGTGGTGCCTTACTGCTGCCGTCAGGTGATTTTAGACAGACATTGCCGGTTATCCACGCGCTACATATGCGGATGAAATTTACGCATGTATAAAACAATCTTATCTATGGCAAAATGTCAGTGCATTACGTCTTAACACAAATATACGTGTTCATCTGCTAAACGAACCATTAGCACTATCATTCGCCAAGCCATTATTCAACATTGGAAATGGAACAATACCATTGCATGAAGACACACAATGCATAAAATTGCCAGATAATTTCTGCAACATGGTAAATACCCATTAGCACTATCATTCGCCAAGCAATTATTCAACATTGGAAATGGAACAATACCATTGCATGAAGACACACAATGCATAAAATTGCCAGATAATTTCTGCAACATGGTAAATACAAAAGATGCTTTGATTGAAAGCAATTTTCCAGATCTACAAGCTAATTATATTAAGCATGCGTGGCTTCGTAAACGAGCTATTTTATCCGCAAAAAATATCGATGTTGACGCTATTAACTTCATAATGTAACAGTCAGTGCCAAGCAATGATGTTCAAATCGATCGACACTGTTACCGATCCTGACGAAGCAGTCAACTATACTGTTGAATTTTTTAATTCGCTGGATTTACCAGGAATGCCACCACATAACTTGCGATTAAAAATTGTCTCACCTATCATTTTGCTTCGGAATTTAAATGCACCTAAGCTATGCAACGGTACAAGATTTGTCATAAAAAAAATTATGGGCAATGTTCTTGAAACTACAATTTTGAACGGCAAATTTGAAGGTGAAGTTGTTCTCCTGCCACGAATCCCAATGATCCCTTCAGACTCACCCATTCCATTCAGACGTCTGCAATTTCCAATTCGCTTGGCATTTGCCATGACTATTAATAAATCACAAGGTCAAACACTCTCAATTTGTGAGTTGAATCTAGAAAATCCGGTCTTTTCACATGGCCAATTATATGTGGCGTGTTCTCGCGTTGGAAAACCGTGAAGTTTATTCATTTATACTCCTCAGGAACTGACTAAAAATATTCTTCAGCAACTCGCATTAAGATAAAATTAAACAAACATTATTGATTATAACGAATTGTTTTTAGAAAAATTGCTGTTATTTCAAAATAAAGAATATTGAAATTATTATATTATTTGTCTTTCATTTCATACTTTCTTTAATATCCTAATCGCTTGAAATATCATGCAGGACAACGTCTGTCGGGTCTGCTAGTTGCAATATAAATCATTTTGTGAACTTGCGTCACGGCACGACAAGGATTCTGTCTGAACCAGGCGTCTTTGGCTGAGAGCGTCGCATGGTGGCAGTGACATTGCTTTGAACAATGGGGTTTTGTAACGCTCGGTTTAAAAAACCTTTTCGTCCCAACATTCTAGATATTAAAAAATGGCAATAAGAAATCGAATTTTCTACCTGGCCTTATATCCGTAATTGTAACTGGCTTGTGAATAGACAGCTGTCATGTTCATCTGGCGTGATATTCTCTTCGAATATGTTTAATGGTGGTGGCAGTTAAACGAAGGGGGTCGTCAATATTTACAGCACTATCTGAATACAGCTGCTGCACGCCAGCCTGGGTGGCCGAGCGGTTCTAGGCACTACAGTCTGAAACCGTGCGACCGCTACGGTCGCAGGTTCGAATCCTGCCTCGGGCATGGATGTCCTTAGATAAGTTCCAGGGGACTGATGACCTTAGAAGTTAAGTCCCATAGTGCTCGGAGCCATTTGAACCATTTTTGCTGCTGCATAGTGGGATGAAGAACGCAGCTCGAGTTGTCATTAGCTACCAACTTGCAGCTGTAAACACAATTTACTCTGATTACTTGGTGGAATTACGTGTTAATTCTTCGGAACCACAAGTGAATCAGCTCACAGTTCTGTGAAACGAAAGGTTAGAGACGATGTATAGATTACTTGTAAGTCTCTGAAACACAGAAAAGAATTTGTCGTGAGATTTTGTCAAAAGGCGGTTACTGTAAAGCGCACATACGATACTCATATGTCCTGAGCAGCCACTTGAAAACGAATAAAGAGCTTTCTATTTACAACTTGTAGATACTGTAAAAAATGAAATGTGTTATATGTTCACGATGTAATTTTAATTCCTAAATTTTTAATTTGGTACCTTATATCTCTCAGAACTAATTATCCTGGGATGTCTCGTGGGCAATCAGGTAAATGAATTTAAACACAACGTCGAGCATGCAAATTCGAATCACTAGATGAAGAAAGGGGACGCAATAAAAAAATGTAAGGAGGAGCCTTAAGAAACCGGTAAAACGGAGAAATTAAAGAAAATCCGGGCATCAGCTTATTCAGAGAACGAGTAGGACAGTAACTACAGCATATCCTTCGCGCAGTAACGAAAATAGAATACATAAATCCACTAGAAAGGCCAGTCTCTATTTTTCAGTTGTTGAAACACTTTATCGAAATTTGAGACGGAAACTGAGTGATATGTCGACGGAATTAATTTGATCTGAAAATGGCGTGTTCCTTTACTTTTATTAAATATTATCCGAAAGTGTTAGCCAATACATGAAGCACTTGCAGGTGTTTCATTTCTTGAGAATTACGTTTAGCTGGGCTGGCAGTTTCAGAGAGATACAGCAGGTGGATGTGGGGCGACTGGCACCATTAAATTAACGTAGGTTGTAAAGGTGACGCCGTCGCCATGTAGGAGAGCGTTCGGCGAAGGCTGTTGTGTGGACCGGATGCGGCGAGCGGATGCCCGTCGTGAGTCGACACAGTGCTGCTGACTGCAGGTTAGGCTGTAGTCGGAATTCTGCGCGAGGTGACCGCCGCTCCCGCCTCCCTAAAGAGTTTTTCTGTGCTAAGGGCATTGTAAAGTAGAGAAGAGGTCCCGGAAGGCCGGCAATAATGACCCTTGGGCTTAGGAGAGCAATATACCGGTGGACACTACTCAGGCTCTGTGGGAAGCTACACGTACTGATGGCTCTATGCTGTCGGCAGAACACTGCAGGCAAGGTTTGAGGATTCTTAAAGTTCCAAAAATACCTGCAGCTGGGTGCTCATATACATAAAGCAGAGAGAAATCTCTGGACGGGTTTAGGAAATAACATGTTAAACGCGCTCCTTACACACACCTACAGGACAAAGCTGCAACACATTCCTTTCTTTTGTTGTAGGCCTCCGGGTGCGAAAATGCCGAAATTTCATGGGCCAGTCAGGTCTGATGTAGCAGTTTTGGAAAATTATTGAGAAGAGAGAGGACGCTCCAAAAGGATTGAGTCTTGTGATCGAATGACTAACTCGTTCCGGCCGGTGTGGCAGAGCGGTTCTAGGCGCTTCAGCGTGGAACCGCGCGACCGCTACGCTCGCAGGTTCGAATTCTGCCTCGGGCATGGATGTATGTGATGTCCTTAGGTTAGTTAGGTTTAAGTAGTTCTAAATTCAAGGGGACTGATGACCTCAGTTGTTAAGTTCCGTAGTGCTCAGAGCCATTTGTGACTAACTCGTGAGAGTCCATATTTCATAGCCATCGTCCGACATGGTGGCCGCTGACAGCAGCACCAGTGGACAGCACAACACGAAGTTGTTAAGGAAAGAAAAAGAAGAAGTAAGATCTGCATAATTTTTACGAACTCAAATTTTGGCAATCATTTTCATCAGGTCGCAGAAATGGTTCCGTGTGCTAATAATAATAACCTACCCATCGGTTCCATGTCTTGCATCTCTACCAGCCTTAGCTACTTCCAAATATTTCATGTTCTCGTGATAATTTGTCAGTGAATACGACGTTATCAAACATGTTCGTGCTAAACTTCAGCGTAACTGTGACTGAGGAAGTCCGGATGAGGGGTACAATTAGCATGGAAGGTCAAGGCCAATACAATATCACTTCTTAAACACAACAACTACCAAATCAACAAATTAACAATATATTCAAAGGCAAAGTTTATAAAACAGCTAAGAGACCATCAGCGCGTGGCCATGTTTAAGACAATACCAGCGTATCCTCAACCAAGGCAACAAATTACAATTACCAAAACTGACTTAAAGAGATGAGCCACAGAGAGTTCAATACTTAAAGGAACAATAAATTACAATCAGAAAGTGGTTTAAAGAAATGTGACACAGATAATTTAATTAAATGAGCAATAATTCGCAATATGAAAGTGATTTATGAAACGCACACAAGTTCGTTAAGAACCCAAATAACACAAACAGCACAAAGTTACAATTTAATACAATTCATTCCCAAGCAAATTAAAAAACTTATATACATTTTTAAATATACATGAAACACGTTAAATGTTTACCAAACGGGCAGTGACGTCAGGCTGCCCTGGGCAAAGGTGACGTAACTTAAAATGCAGGAAGCAGCACACCAGCCATCAAAAACAACACATAAACCCCGGGGCCCAACCGGGAGTCACTTCCCATTAGATGGCACGTCACAGCTTCCGTGCACCGAAGCGGAACGTGGCGCCACTCCCACACACCCCAACTCGCAGAAAACTGGAAGACAAACAGACCACAGAAGACAGGACAAACACCAACCAAACATCAATTTATACAAGTTAAGAGATCAATAAACAACAAATAAATGAAGAAGTAATGCTCTTTTACTAATACTGAGTGACTACATTCAAATAGCCGGCCCGGGTGGCAGAGCGGTTCTAGGCGCTACAGTCTGGAACCGCGCGGGCGCTACGGTCGCAGGTTCGAATCCTGCGTCGGGCGTGGGTGTGTGTGATGTCCTTAGGTTAGTTAGGTTTAAGTGGTTCTAAGTTCTAGGGGACTGATGACCTCAGAAGTTAAGTCCCATAGTGCTCAGAGCCATTTCAACCATTTTTTTGCATTTAAAAAAATGCATGCGTATAAAATTCTACGTACAAATGATTGCCTTTTACGGAATACGAGCCTTTAATAAGAAGTAAGTCAGTGCTTTCAAATAAATGCACGTATATAAAGGAACTACGTACAAATGTCTAGCTTTACAGAATACGAGTCTTTACTAATAACTGAGTAAGTGCTTTCAATAGAAGTGACCCAAATTTTACAGAAATATACAAGGTACGTCGATATGTTGGCAATCAAAATACACTGAAAATCTCATACAGACAATACATAAGCTTCTGGATACTGTCCCAAAAAGCAAAATATAACACGTACACCTTCGAGATAATCAGCTTCCTAATAGTAATCCAACCAACGGATTTTTAAAAGGAAATAGTAGCTGCTGGTCTCCATCTACATCCATACTACGCAAGCCACCTGACGGCGTGTGGCAGAGGGTACCCTGGGTACCTCTATGGGTTCTCCCTTCTATTCCAGTCTCGTATTGTTCGTGGAAAGAAGGATTATCGCTATGCTTCTGTGTGGGCTCTAATCTCTCTGATTTTATCCTCATGGTCTCTTCGCGAGATATACGAAGGAGGGAGCAATATACTGCTTGACTCTTCGGTGAAGGTATGTTCTCGAAACTTTAACAAGAGCCCGTACCGAGCTACTGAGCGTCTCTCCTGCAGAATCTTCCACTGGAGTTTATCTATCATCTCCGTAACGCTTTCGCGATTACTAAATGATCCTGTAACGAAGCGCGCTGCTCTCCGTTGGATCTTCTCTATCTCTTCTGTCAACCCTATCTGGTACGGATCCCACATTGCTGAGCAGTATTCAAGCAATGAGCGAACAAGCGTACTGTAACCTACGTCCTTTGTTTTCGGATTCCATTTCCTTAGGATTCTTCCAATGAATCTCAGTCTGGCATCTGCTTTACCGACGATCAACTTTATATGATCATTCCATTTTAAATCACTCCTAATGCGTACTCCCAGATAATTTATGGAATTAACTGCTTCCAGTCGCTGACCTGCTATTTTGTAGCTAAATGATAATGGATCTATCTTTCTATGTATTCGCAGCACGTTACACTTGTCTACATTGAGATTCAATTGACATTCCCTGCACCATGAGTCTATTTGCTGCAGATCCTCCTGCATATCAGTACAATTTTCCATTGCTACAACCTCTCGATACACCACAGCATCATCTGCAAAAAGCCTCAGTGAACTTCCGATGTCATCCACCAGGTCATTTATGTCTATTGTGAATAGCAACGGTCCTATGACACTCCCCTGCGGCACACCTGAAATCACTCTTACTTCGGAAGACTTCTCTCCATTGAGAATGACATGCTGCGTTCTGTTATCTAGGAACTCCTCAATCCAATCACACAATTGGTCTGATAGTCCATATGCTCTTACTTTGTTCATTAAACGACTGTGGGGAACTGTATCGAATGCCTTGCGGAAGTCAAGAAACACGGCATCCACTTGTGAACCCGTGTCTATGGCCATCTGAGCCTCGTGGACGAATAGCGCGAGCTGGGTTTCACACGACCGTCTTTTTCGAAACCCATGCTGATTCCTACAGAGTAGATTTCTAGTCTCCAGAAAAGTAATTATACTCGAACAAAATACGTGTTCCAAAATTCTACAACTCCATGCGGTTACACTCTCTGCCGGCTGCTCTTATTTCAACAACACGTGCATTAGGGCAGCCAAGCAACAAGTACACTCGCTGCAACGCAAATCGTTCAACGAAACGAAGGCACCAAAATCACTTACACCTTTGATGTAGAGCGTCGTTCTGGATGGTCTCCAGTGATGGGTCTGTCCGATAAAACAGGCACCAAAGCAATGCGACGAGCAGCGCCCGGAGTTGACATCAGGCAGGTCCACCACAAACTCGCGACCGCCTTACGAGGTAGACCCGCCGTGCCACTGCTGGCCGAGCACGCCTGTTTTCCTCTTTCGACCAAGCAAGCACGTCCTTGCGCCACATAGCGAGTCCTACACCAACTGTCCCGAGCGCGAAAACGCCCGCGAGATCTCAAGAGGGGAAAGATCCTAGTACAGCCGGGTAAACGAGTGTACCGCCAAAGGGCTGGTGAGCGAGAAAAGGCGCACCACAGCTCAGTAACTACTGCACTCGTTTTGTTTCAAGACTTATAATAAACAATAGATTTTCTGCTCATAAACTTGCTCACAAAATTAAACCACTGTGTCACAATTCCACCATCGTTTTGAAGTCTATAGCACCATAATTTAACGTTAATTGAAAAGCAATTTAGTGATATGATGACATAGACGATAAAGTAGATAAATAACAAAAGATTATCTTATCCAAACACAAAAAGAAAATTGAAGCCTTAAAATCTATGAACAATTCAGAGTTTGATAAAAACAAACAGCTAAGCTAACACAATTTTTTTTTGATAGAGTCATTAATACAACTGACATCCAATTTAGCAGCAGTGAACTCATTCTATTAAATAATGGTCTGAAACATAATACTGGAACAAATCTCAAGAATCACAGTGTTAAAAACCTCATAGCCTGCACAAAACTTGCTTGTGACACAGCAAAACTAGACACATGTGAGAAAAATCCAGTTACATACAAGACAAATAAACTGATAATGAAACAACTTCAAACAAATAATACCCACAAAAACACTGAACTAAAAGATTCGAAAAATATTAACAGCAAACTGTCTGAAAGTAAAGCACTCATAGTAAAAGCTGACAAAGTAAATTCTTTAATCGTAATGCATGAAAGAGAATATGTAGAGAAAACCTTGCAATTTTTCCATAGCAACAATATTACTGAAATAAAGACAGATCCTACAGTAAAATTCCAAACTAAACTCTGAAAGCTACTACAAAACTATAATTTTTTACTGAAGAAATATGAAATACGCAACTGCATAACAGTGAATCCCTCGGCACCAAAACTGCGTGCACAGCCAAAGGTTCATAAAGAAAATTGTCCCATTCACCCAACTGTTAACTCAAGAAACAGCCCTGCATACTTCATAAGCCATAAATTAAAAGACCTCATTACTAAATACTATACATTTGAAAATAACTACACCGTACATAACATACATGAATTCATAAGCTTAATTAAAGACATCCACATCCCACCAACAGCTAAATTAGCACCACTAGACATAGTCAACATGTACACGAACATCCCTGTCAAGGAGACTATTAACATTATAAGAAACAATCTGCTTAAATATAAGAAAATTAGTGTTGCAGAGATCTGTGAACTCATAGAATTACTTTGACTTATTCTAGAGCGCAATTACTTCAGCTTCAACAACAAACTGTACCAACAACATGATGGTTTGGCAATGGGAAGTAGCTTAGCTGGGATATTGGCTGACATTTACATCAACCATATAGAATAAAAATACTTCTCTGCCAACCAACACACCTCAAACAAAATAATATACTACAGAAGATATGTTGATGATACAATCCTGTATTTTGATGGTACAAGCAATGAAATAGGTACATTAGCAGCAGATCTTAGCAAAATGCACAAAAATATTAAATTCACAGTTGAACATGAAACTAATAAAAGCATTAACTTTCTTGACCTGAAAACAATAAACATCAATTTAGTACTTACAGAAAACCTACCACCACAGATGTCAGTATTGGCCACTCATCTTGCCACCCCCACCAACAAAAAATGGCATTTCAGAACGATGCTACACCGAATTAAACAGGTACCAATGAGTGACACAGACCAACAAAATGAAATCAATATAATTAAAACAGTTGCTCATAATAATGGATATGAACCCACAATAATAGAAAAACTCCATAACAACATGCAGACAAAAACCACAGATCCACTTCACAGTAGTCACTTCAAGCCAAATCAGTGTGCCACTGAAGCCAAACCTAAATATGCTACTCTCCCATACATAGGCCCACTTTCATACCAAATAGCAAACTTATTTAAAAAGAAGAAAAATATCACAATCAGCTTTTCCACAAAGAATAAATTACAACAAAAAGTAATACATGATGTAAATACCTCCAAGAGTCCCTACCGTAAATCAGGAATATACAAACTCAAATGTGATACATGGTCAAAATTCTACATTAGACAGACAGGTAGAAGGTTTGAAATTGGATACAAAGAACATATTGATGCTCTAAGACTTGGTAACTTGAACAAATCGGCTTTTGCAGTCCAGTTGAAGAAAACCATTCAGTGGGAAACATTGAGGACAACTTAAAAATTTTGCATCTAGCAGAAAAAGGAGCCACTATGAATATATTAGAAGAATTAGAAATACACACACAGAAAAACAGCACCCCAGACTATAACCTTAACGAACAAACAGAGTTAGCTTACACCACTTTCCTGAAAAATTTACAAAAATTACTTTTCAGCCTCAAAAATCAAATAATATTAAAACACCTATCTACACATCAAGTAGCAAGTTTATATGTTACTATAATTCTCATGATGCTAAATGTAATAAAATGATATACTATTTTACCTATACAGTTCTAAATATATATTAAAAACTTTATAACTAATTTAGCAATATCAACTCAAAAATTCAATGTCTCTGTACTAATGTAAAAGGCATTAGAGTTTCGTAAATGAATATATGATCCTTTCCAAACATAGGACATCATTGTCAAATGCTACGATATATCATAGCATCTGTGATACTCATATGTTTGTAAGCCCTTTGTATGTATCAAAACACGTGGTGCGTGGTTGAAATGATCTCAGCGACAAATTTAAAGTGTACAATGAGAACTATTTACGTGTGCAACAACGAGAATGCAGTGGGGGAATGCATTTACATCGGTTGGACGAATGTTATGAAAACAAACACTCGAAACCGACGTTTCACGTAAGTCACATGCAACGAAAATCTGTAACGCAATCATCTGTGTGTGGCGTGTTTATAATTATGTTTTATTTATATTTTAGGACAATTAATCTACAAAAACACACCAAATGTCATAAAGAAAGCGTGTAAACCGTCTGAGGATGAATCACAACGATTCGAAACCAGTACGGTTACCTTTTAATAAAGGAACTCAAAGTAAATTTGTGGCTGTTTGCTGTCCTAACACCATCAACATTTGTTAATTGAAATCCTTGCGCAACAAATTGATTGGGCACCTACATACCGATATAGATTAATTACCGAAAGGTGAAGACCGTGGGGTGTTAGAATTGAACGAGTCAAGCGGAATGTTTAGTCAATTCGATTTGAACTTTGATTTAACTAAAACAGCTGCGAATTGTTATTGCGGTGCACAGCTTAAATTTAGGATAGGATGCGCGAAAATAACATCTTATTCACAGCTGCTGAACTGGTGGGTTAAGTGTTAGTCATCATAGGATTTTGGCAACAAATGAGGTGTCACCCAAGTCCACATTACTCTCTAGATTGAGGTCACAATGTTAATTACATAACACTGTTCGTAGAATATGCTGCTATTTGTAAAAGATCACCATGACGAGAACAACAAAAAACACAAAACAAAAACCATGGAGTGAAAATGATTATTATTCCAATTCGGCTTACAAGGAAGAAAATTGTTTCACCTGTTTCATTTACTCTTAATTTTCTTTTATAACGTAATACAGCTTTCCCAAAATTCAGCATGGGACATTACTTACGAAATGAAACAATCTCTTTCACAGTACCTCTTATGCTCATTAAAAAAGCTAAGTTCATAAAATCGAAATGATATAACTGATTCGCAGAAAGTTCTTTCTACTCGTCTGCTTCCCTTCGATAGCATAGGAGGGGGTCCAGCCATTGCGAAATGAAGACGGTATCCAGCGATATTCAGGCGCGAACATTGACATGGAAGTACCAACATGCGTGCTGAAGTTCAACCTCTAAGGCCTACCGCTAAAACGCAGGCGCTGACATCAGAGCGGAACGGGATCGAGTTCTAGGCCTCGCAGCATATAGTCATACCACCAGCTGTATCATATTCCTCTCGCTTTCGTCTAGAGATGCGAGTTCGCTGAAGCGCACACGCAAATATTTTACAATGGGAGTGCGTGCATCAGGCCGCGACCAACCAGCCCACAAGGGAAACACGCTGCCTGACTTTTACAGGGCGCTACGCAACCAGCTGGTGCTGGTGACGTCATACGCAAATTTTTCGTAGGAAAACGATACGACACCAAGTGATAGTCGGCATTCAGAGAGACACAGGCATTAATAAGCAGCTGGACGAGGGAACATGTATAACTTGAAAAGGCTATAATAAACGATCAACGAAGAGACGATATCTAGAAAGTATAACTACGTACGTTTGAAGTATTTTTTAAGTATTTTTGGAAGTGTAAAGTGACATGTCCGATGGCACGTCACGTTTTTGTTAACACACCTTTTTTTAAATATTTCATACCTATATTAATACCTGATTTTCACCTTGATATCATTCTATGGTTATGAAAGTACCACAAAAAAGGAATCGTTCAGCAGACTACTGTGCGCGTCAGAACATCACGTGCGAAAGGCATGTTTTGCTACTGTGAACTCATAGGCGGTGCGAAGTGATGAGGGCGTGTCACGCAGATTGAGTCACTGTGCTGAAGGGACGCCCGAATGGCAGTTACGAAGGTGCGAATTTTGAAGGAAGGAAAGATCGCAAAGTTAACAGAGAAGTAGGAGGGAGACTGGGCGTTGGTCACAGCCGAGACCTGTGGTCGCAGAACTCACAAATTTATTTTTAAGGAAGTTTCGTCTTTAGGATGCAAGGAGGGAACGAGTATAACGAGTGAATAGTAGGCAAAGACCTGGGTTCATTACAACTTTCGCTAAAGTGTCTAACGTGATTAGGAAAGACTGTGCAGTCGATACTAGTTCTGTATATTAACAGCTGTTTTCCAAAGTGTAACTGATTCATAATACCGTAGAACTCAAAAAAACACGTACAATTATGGATTTCTTATTTAACACAGTTACCCTTCACAAATATCAACTTAAAGAATAAAAGAATTTTCGGTGTTACGCTTCGTCATTATACAACTAGCGTAACTTAACTCTTGACGTTTCGATCGTCTTCGCAGCGGTTCTCTTCAGAGCAATTGTTTGGTTTTAGTTGAACTGTTTGCAGCCGTCGCCATCTTGGCTCGGTTCCATAGGGCATATTTCAAGGAGCTGTTGCCGTGGAAGACGTCGATTCGCACCCGCCCATCGGCGTTATGAACAAGGTATCGGGAGTCACCAGACCATGCAGTGCTCTGTCACTGGGCCAACGTTCAGTGCCGAATGTCACGTGCTTTTTTCAGCCTTGGTTGCCGATGATATGATCAATTTTAACATTGGTATATACATGGTTCGTCAGCTGCGGATGCCCGTCGTTAGGAGGGTTTGGTGGACTGAGTGTTCAGACACGTTTGCGCTCTGGCCAGCTTTATATCGTGATGTTAGTTCCGCTACAGTTCTCCGCGTGTCCTGTTTTAGCAGTCGGTCCAGCCTACGACGTCCGACTTTTATAATGAGGGTCGGTCACCCAAATCCACGACGTCTGGACGTGGTTTCACCTTGATTTCGCAACGTGTTGAAGACATTCATGACATCACTCCTCGAACTTCCTACAGGTCATGAAGTTTCCGAAATACTCGTGCCGAGCCTCCACAAAATCAAAATCTGTCCGCTTCAGACTGTTAGATCTCGCGCCTTCCCCATTCTACACATGGACAGCACGCTGATATTGCACACGCTGTGCGTGTGTCTGACTAGAAGTCATTTTTCGCCAGGGGACGCTGCTATCACCTGATCACCTGGACGGGTATACATGGACAGAAAGTTGGCGGTCAATATGTTGTGACTGATCAATATATATATATGTATGTATATGATAGTGGTGGTCCCAACACTGGCACCTGAGACATTCCCCTCTCCAAACTACTTAACCGCGCCCTAATTATACGCCACTTCATAGCCTTTCTCTTCCGTGTGGACAACGACCGATTGGTGTCTATACTTAAAGAATTGGAGAATCCAGCTCTGAAATACTCTTCTTAATCCATAATGCTCCAAGTTCTGCAGTAATATTGTTTGATCAGCATAATCAAATGCCTTTGTGAAATAAAAGAAGACGCCTAGTGTTCGCAACACTTCGCTTAATCCGTCCATCCGCTCACGGAGAAAAGAGAGAATATAGCGTGTTCAGTTGTTAAATGTCTTCTAAAGCCAAACAGCAAGTTTGACATAAAATTATAGAATGGAAGAATGAAGTAGCTTTATAAATACAACCTTTTCAACAACTTTCTCAAACACCGATGGCACAGAATGATTCGAGTTAGCGCAGCTATGGAGATACTGATGCAGCACAATTTTGAAGGAATATTTGATTTGGACGGCCGTCTAGGGATCTTCAAAATGTGGGTAGAGTCACATTTGGTAAGGCTCGCATCCAATCCTTTCACTTGAGCATGTGAAAAATATTATAAGTGAGTTGACGAGGACTGCTGCCATGTTGATGTTTCATCTACAGCTGCCGCTGCTTAGCTCAAAGTTTGCCTATATTAAATTTTTAATCGATTTGTTTTAATTTTTAAAACTGCACCGTTCATTTATAAACACCCTGTATACGAGTGAATCAGTAAAAATCAGATCCTTTGATTAGCTCCACATATTTCGATATTTTATCTTGATGCTTTCACCATGACTGTTGATCAAAGTAACTTTTAAAATAGATTGCGCTTTCTATAACACGTTTTATAAATAGTTTACTATGCAATAACAAACATGTGATTTCACTTTGCAGTTATCTGTATTTGTACTGAGGAAGTTCTTTAAGTCACAGTTTAATGTTACCCTCAGTTTCGAGAAAAAAATATAATTAGATGCCTTGAAGCAGGACAATTAGAACCGTTTCATACACAAAAGAAGTCACCGTGAGCGTTGTCTGCTGCGGACGCCACAAGTGATGGCGACGTACCTTTGAAAAAGCAGGAACTTTTATGTCCATCTAGTGTAAGCATCTTTATGTTCCTGTCCCCCTCGTGTCTATGAAAGCCGGCTGGAGTAGCAAAGCGGTTCTAGGTGCTACAGTCTGGAACCGCACGACCGCAAGGGTCGCAGGTTCGAATCCTGCCTCGGGCATGGATGTGTGTGATGTCCTTAGGTTAGTTAGGTTTAAGTAGTTCTAAGTTCTAGGGGACTTATGACCACAGCAGTTAAATCCCATAGTGCTCAGAGCCATTCTCTGTCTATTAAAGCAAGACTACATGATCGTGTAAATGTGTCTAGTTCGAAAGTTTCACGGGGTGTCTGTAACGTATAACAAAATATGGTAGGTTGAGATGATGATGGAGAAAACCAGAGACGTTTGTCTACACCCATAGGGAACGCCAAGGAGAATTATCGTATTGGAACCCTTAAGCTGGCAAGAGACTCCGAGACGCCTCGGTGCTCATCCGTCAGCGCCTTCCATCCCGAACAATTCTGGAGCGGATGCCTCTGGTTTTATTCTGGCAGCAGGAGCGAGTTGTGGCGGTTGTGTCTTTGCGAACACTCCGCATTGGTTCTGGGTATAGTTATCAGGATGTCTGGTTTTCCGGTGATGGTAATGCTCAACGATTCTCCTTCAGCTGTGTAAGGTTTTAAATTCCATGGAGGTTTATTATGAGATCTCCGAGAAGGCGCTTTGTTCTGACTCGAGCAGCCGCCGCAATATCTAGGAGAACATGCTTATCTAAATTTATACTCCGGCTAAATTACTTGTGTGTTTCATTTGGTCGTATAATGTTAGTACTCTTTACCGCTGTATAATTTCATTCGAGACTGTAATGTTAGAGCAACGGCCTTGCCGCTGTGGATACACCGGTTCCCGTCAGATCACAGAAGTTAAGCACTGTCAGGCGTGGCCCGCACTTGGATGAGTGACTATCCGGACCGCCATGCGCTGTTGCCATTTTTCGTGGTACACTCAGCCTCGTGATGCCAATTGAGGAGCTACTCGACCGAATAGTAGCGGCTCCGGTCAAAGAAAACCATCATAACGGCCGGGAGAACGGTGTGCTGACCACACACCCCTCCCATCCACATCCTCACCTGAGGATGACCCGGTGGTCGGATGCTCCCGATGGGCCACTTGTGGCCTGAAGACGGAGTGCTTTTTTAATGTTCGAGAGCTGATATTTCGTTCAAGGGCCCTGCAAGTTGTGTTGAATAAGATCTAAGACAGTAGCTTGCCCAGGAACTTTCAGATGCATTTGAATTCAGCGTTTATTTCATAACGTATTCACTCACAATTTGTAAACGCGTCCCGAGAACTTGACGGGCATAAGTTTTCTTCCTAGCGGCCACCACATGAAATGACAAGTTCTTCAGACTCGCAGTTTCACTGAAGTTGAGTTACTAAACGTTTTTACTGAATCAAAACAAAGTGAGTTAACTTCTACAGTCAGTTTTGATGCTCTAACTAGCACTTTACATAAGTAAGCGAGGTGTACATGCTTCTGATTCGCCAGCGGCTAAACCAGTTTATTCGGTGAGTAGCATGTGGCTGCCCACGCCAGACGAGTCCCATATTCCTAAATAATTTCCCCTCTTTTGCTCAAAGTGCGATTGAAAGGATTTGACTTGTTTTGCAAGCTCCTGGCTACTATTGCTATGGGGACACACACTCTTTCTTGTGGGCTTTCTGTATATGTGTGGTTAATAGATATCAGTTTGGCTTTAGGATAGGTAAAGGCAGGAGAGAAGCAATTCTGACGTTGTTGTTGATAGACACTTCCTTAGAATATGTCGCCCTGCAAACGACGTTCGACGATGTCCAATGGTGCAATATGTAAAAATTCTGAGAGAAAAGGATGTGCTATGGAGAAACCCAGGTAACGTTCAATATGTACAACAACTAAGAATCAACAATAAAGGTGGAGGCCCAAGAACAAAGTGCGCGATATAAAAGAGATGTAAGGAAGCGAAGCAGTCTCTCACCTCTACTGTGCAGTCTACACACCGGAGAAGAAATGTCTGATATTAAAGAAAGGTTCAAGAGCCGGATTAAAATTCAAGCTGAAGGGATATATATATAATAAGATTCGCTGATGATATTGCTCTTTTTAGTCAAAGTGAAGAAGAATTACATGATTTCCTGAGTCGAATGAACAGTCTAACACTCTGATGAGTATAGAACATGGATTGAAAGTAAATCGAAGAAATGAGGATATCGACTTACCGAGAAAATATCGGAGTGGGTAATCAAGAATTAGACGAAGTTAAAGAATTCAGTTACCCAGGCAACCAAATCATCCATGACGGACGGAGCAAGAAGGACATCCAAAGCAGACTAGCACTGGAAAAAGAGAGTTCTGGCTATGACAAGTCTACTACTATCAAACAGAGCCTTTAATTTGAGGAAGAATTTTCTGAGAATGTTCCTTTGGATTACAGCATTGTAGGGCAGGGAAAGATGGACTGTGGTAAAACCAGAACAGAACACAGTCGAAGCATTTGATATGTGATGCTACAAAAGAGTGTTGAAGACTGATACGGTATGGAACGAGGAGGTTTTCCGCAGAATCGTCGAGGAAGGAATACATGGAAAACACTGATAATGGGAAGGGTGATAGGACATCTCTTAAGACATCGGTGAATAACTTCCAGGGTACTAGAAAGAACTGTAGAGGGTAAAAACTGCGGAAAAAGACGGAGGGTGGAATACATACAGAAAATAACTGAGGACTTAGGCTGCAAGTGGCACTCTGAGATGAAAAGACGGAAGAATGATGGCTAAAAAAAAAAAAGAAAGGAAAACATGGTGAAGAATGATGTTTTGACTTTTATTGTACATGTGAATTGACACCTGTATGACATTTTTCGTTTACTCGCTCATAATCTCATACATTCCTCTGCCTTTCCTGTGGCACGAGATGCCGTCGGAAATCATGAGCATTTACACAGATCAATGTATTACTTCTTTCTTGCATCGATGGCCTACACGTATTAATAGCCGTCATGAGTAAAACACGCCTGTTTGTCGTCTGTTAGACTACAGCTGTAACTGACCTCTGTAGGAGATACTCCTTCACACCGTTAATCTAGCGTACGTTTTGGTCAAGTGAACTCTCATATGAATAATCAACGTAAGAAAATTGTGGTTAACAAACTTCTTTATTTTAAGATGTCATACCGCATCCTATCGAACAATAGGGAATCCGTCTCCTCTTATTAATAATACTTATTTAGGGAGAGATATTCATTATCAACATGTGAGTCCAATGAAAATGACCAGCTTAGTGGATGTGCTTGTGTATGTACCATCTCCGTTTTCCATTCATTTTCAGCTGTGTGTTATCCGTTGTGCACCCTTGCGGCACGAACACGCCTTACAAACCTAATGTATCGAAATGTGAAGCTGAACTCCATTAGCGACATCAAACATGAAGGGTTAATGAAAATTAATAATAATGCTCAGCTATAGGAGATGGCTTTCACCGAACAGGGCAGGTGGCGAGCACACGAAAGTAGTTAATTTTTACCTTGCGAACCCTGCCTACGATCTGTGTGCGGAGAAGAAGCTTTCATCTTGCGATCCAGGTCTAGGATTGTTTAATCTGGCAATCCCTGTCAGAACCTTCAAAGACGCAAGTTCAGTTCAAACTTACAGTCTTCCGTGATGCACATGAAATTTTTTTTTGTGAGAGTTTGATGGCAGCGCTAATCCGAATCTAGTTATGTGCAGTTTCATCTCTCGACAGGTCAGAGGAATGCCACTCTTGCACCTACATGTAAGAGCATTTTCAACAACAGACTGATCCGATAAATGGGTTGTCAGGGACTCACAGATCTCGCATTGCTCCGTTGGCGTCCGCCCAACAACTGAGGGGGACTGGACACCTCACCACAACTGCAGTGAGTGAAGCAACTGCAGACGTGCTAACAAAAGTTTGATTCTCAAATGGATGTTTGTGGAGAATCTAGTGAAGGATGGAGGACACCTTGAAAATAAATGAAAACTTTTATCCTATACTGAGTGGTCCATTGCTCGTGACCGGGTCAAGTATCTCACGAAATAAGCGTCAAACGAGAAAACTGCAAAGAACGAAACTTGTCTCGCTTGAAGGGGGAAACCAGATGGCGCTATGGTGAGCCTGCCAGATGGCGGTGTCATAGGTCAAACGGATATCAACAGCATTTTTTTAAATAGGAACCCCCATTTATATTACATATTCGTGTAGTACGTAAAGAAAAATGAATGTTTTAGTTGGACCCCTTTTTTCGCTTAGTGATCGATGGCGCTGTAATAGTCACAAAGATATGGCTCACAATTTTAGACAAACAGTTGGTAATAGATAGGTTTTTTAAATTAAAATACAGAGCGTAGGTACGTTTCAACATTTTATTTCGGTTGTTCCAATGTATTACATGTACCTTTGTGAACTTATCATGCTGTTACAGTGTGATTACCTGTAAATACCACATTAATGCAATAAATGCTCAAAATGATGTCGGTAAACCTCAGTGCATTTGGAAATAAGTGTAACGATACTCCTCTCAACAGCGAGTAGTTCGCCTTCCGTAATGTTCGCACATGCATTGACAATGCGCTGACGCATGTTGTCAGGTGTTATCGGTGGATCACGACTGCAAATGTCCTTCAACTTTCGCCACAGAAAGAAATCCGGGGACGTCAGATCCGGTGAACGTGCGGGCCATGGTATGGTGCTTCGACGACCAATCCACTTGTCATGAAATATGCTGTTCAATACCACTTCAACCGCACGCGAGCTATGCGCCGCACATCCATCATTTTGGAAGTACATCGCCATTCTGTCATGCAGTGAAACATCTTGTAGTAACATAGGTAGAACATTACGTAGGAAGTCAGCATACATTGCACCATTTAAATTGCCATTGATAAAATGGTGGCCAATTATCCTTCCTCCCACAATGCCGCACCATACATTTACCCACAAAGGTCGCTGATGTTCCACTGCCATCGTGGATTCTCCGCTGCCCATTAGTGCATATAATGGCGGTTTACGTTACCGAAGTTGGTGAATGACACTTCGTCGCTAAATAGAATGCGTATAATGAATCTGTCATCGTCCCACAATTTCTCTTGTGCCCAGCGGCAGAACTGTACACGACGTTCAAAGTCGACACCATGCAATTCCTGGTGCATAGAAATATAGTACGGGTGCAATCGATGTTGATGTAGCATTCTGAACACCGACGTCTTTGAGATTACCGATTCTCGCGCAATTTGTCTGCTACTGATGTGCGGATTAGCCGCGACAGCAGCTAAAACACCTACTTGGGCATCATCATTTATTGCGGGTCGTGGTTGACGTTTCACATGTGGCTGATGACTTCCTGTTCCCTTAAATAACGTAGCTATCTGGCGAACGGTCAGACACTTGGAAGATGTCGTCCAGGATGCCAAGCAGCATACATAGCACACGCTCGTTGGACATTTCGATCACAATAGCCATACGTCAACACGTTGAAACGTCCCCTTAGAAAAATTATACACGTGACTGTGCTTAACCTGACACACAATATTTTTAGCGCAACGCAATCTGACAATCAAAGATCCCTGCAAAAGAATGGCCCTGAGTAACATTAAACTATACCTTTCACAAATTACTTACCTCACAAAAATCTTCATTACTCGAACTACTGCAATACAGCGAGCGCCACTACTGCCAGCTAAATAAAAGATTCAAACTACGGAAGGCACTAACTACTGATAGGCATAGTTAGCAAATGAAACATTTTAATAGAGAACAAACAATGTATTTACCTTAATAGTCATAATATATACAGCAGTTCATGACAAATTACAAAACTCCGCCATCTCTCTCCCCACATCCACCACTGCTGGCGGCTCACCTCCAACTGCGCAACGCTACGCGCTGTTCGCATCCTGCTGCCGCTGCCCAACACTACAATGGCAGACAACAATGCAAACCAGCCACAGACTGCACACAGCACAGCCAGTGATTCTCACACAGAGCGCTACGTAGCGTTTCCAATAAGAAAACATAAACAGCCTACTTACATAGCCCCCATGCTCCCCACAAAAAATTTTACAAATTGTTTTGGGCAGTGGCCAATAATGATTTGATAAAATTTTTCATAATTACAATAACAAAGATATCAAATGCACACACTTATTGATACAATGTTGGTCAAAACTAAACTTTCCCACAGTCCATAAAGACAGTCCTGATTCATCGCAGTAAAATTACAGTGTTTTTCTTTTTCTTCAAATCTGAACAGTAAAAGAGAATGCACACAGAAGTAGTGGATTTCCATGCAGTCATGAAGAAGTAGTGTCTTTCCATCGGAAAGACAGTGCTGACTCTTGACATGCTGACAGGTAATGGGCCACAACATAGCAAACCCACAGCAGAGCCATTCGACGTTTTGAAGAATATCGGTAGGTAGGTCATCACAGAGCAGACCCACTGTAGTCCTGGTAGAGATTACGGTATTGGTGGGCCACCAGAGGTGCAGACCCACTGCAGTCCTTGTAGAAATGGCCAGCAGCCATCTGTTGCGACTGTGCAGGTGCACAATCACCATCGAAGAGTCTTGCAGAGAATATAGCAAGTCCATAAACCACCACTTGTGCACTAACAAAGTGTTTGGAATTGTCCTTAGAACCAGCAATGCTGTTATCCAATCGCTTGCTGAATTATTAACACACGTGCAAACACTAACAGTCCCTACTTCTCACATATTGTCCATATACTGTGACCAACAGAAACGTGTGCAGTGAAATGTAACTTAATTTGAAGAACTGGTGTCTATACAATTATAAGTCACCACTGCTGGCGGCTCACCTCCAACTGCGCAACGCTACGCGCTGTTCACATCCAGCTGCCGCTGCCCAACACTACAATGGCAGACAACAATGCAAACTAGAGACTGCACACAGCACAGCCAGTGATTTTTTTATACAGAGGTGGCGTTACCAATAAAAAAACCTAAACAGCCTACTTACATAGACACACAATATTTTTAGCGCAACGCAGTCTGACTATCAAAGATCCCTGCAAATGAATGGCCCTGAGTAACATTAAACTATACCTTTCACGAATCACTTACCTCACAAAAATCTTCATTACTCGAACTACTGCAATACAGCTAGCGCCACTACTGCCAGCTAAATAAAAGATTCAAACTACGGAAGGCACTAACTACTGATAGGCATAGTTAGCAAATGAAAGATTTTAATAGAGAACAAACAATGTATTTACCTTAATAGTCATAATATATATAGCAGTTCATGACAAATTACAAAACTCCGCCATCTCTCTCCCCACATCCACCACTGCTGGCGGCTCACCTCCAATCGCGCAACGCTACGCGTTGTTCGCATCCAGCTGCCGCTGCCCAACACTACAATGGCAACAACAATGCAAACCAGGCACAGACTGCACACAGCACAGCCAGTGATTCTCACACAGAGCGCTACGTAGCGTTTCCAATAAGAAAACATAAACAGCCTACTTACAACGTCATCGACTCTTTCCGCAATTGGTAAATGGTCCATTTTAACACGGGTAATGTATCACGAAGCAAATACCGTCCGCACTGGCGGAGTGTTACGTGATACCAGGTGCTTATACGTCTGTGACTGTTACCGCGCCATCTATCACAAAGTGAAAAAAGTGGTCCAACTAAAACATTCATATTTCTTTACGTACTACACGAATATGTAATACAAATTGGGTTACATATTTTTAAAAAACGCAGTTGATATCGCCGGCCGGAGTGGCCGTGCGGATCTAGGCGCTACATTCTGGAACCGAGCTACCGCTACGTTCGTAGGTTCGAATCCTGCCTCGGGCATGAATGTGTGTGATGTCCTTAGGTTAGTTAGGTTTAATTAGTTCTAAGTTCTAGGCGACTGATGACCTCAGAAGTTAAGTCGCATAGTGCTCAGAGCCAACGCAGTTGATATTCCTTTGACCTATGGCAGCGCCATCTAGCGGGCCAACAATAGCGCCATCTGGTTTCCCCCTTCAAGCTAGACGAGTTTCGTTCTTTGTAGTTTTTTCGTTAGATGCTTATTTCGTTGAGATATTTGGCCCGGCCACTATCAATGGACCACCCTGTATATTGCTTGTAAGCGCATGAGGGTTAGGAATATGCGTCTGTGCAATCGGATGATTTGAGAATAAAATCTTTGTGCTCTTGCTCGTGAGTTAAGGTGGGACGCATGAGAAAATGCACGGGTAGGTATAAGCTAATGTAGCTTTTGCTGTTTGAGAAGTAAATCAGTGAAATTTTGTACATGTTGTCGTTATGGTACTTGCTATAATCTGAATTTTTTTAGATTTTTATCAAATGATTTGACAGTAACGACGCTGAATATTTTAAGAGCACTTACTACCACATGAGGAACATTTTATCAAAGATTGGTTTACTTATCACTCTCAGAAAGTGGTAAGTTCTTATTAGCCATTGCGGTATCGGCCGTTATCCGCCCGGCCGCACTTTCAAATACGCGCTCCGCCAATTACGCCGCAGCGTTTCCTATATGCGCCACTGCGGCACGAGAGCGCTCCCACGAACGATTAGGCCGCTGCCAATGAGAAGCAAGCATGCCCTCTTCAGAGCTCCGGTGGCGGGTGTATTGAACATTCTTGCTCAGAGCACTTTCTGTGTGTTTGTAAGTTGAATAACATTTGCAGACTTCCATAGCTGCCAGGGCTCGACATGTTCTGAATAGACATTGTACTGAACACTATCTGAACTGTAAATCATTTGTATCTGTACGTTTCTACATTCCAAGCTACTGTCAGCAACTGACGTTGCCACTTCAACGACGAAGTTATGTGCTAGTTTTCCTCTTTGATGTTGGTTGTAGAAAAATTAATATCTAAATTCCGTGTTCAGTAACGACATGTGTTCCTCGCCTCTGTATACACTAAAGAACCACACAGCCTGCAAAGAAAGTTATAGCAGTGGTTAGATATACAAAACCTTTTACCAATTTTTATATCATTCGTAGAACTCCGTCAATCAAGTTTTAAATTAATGTGTATGATAGATAACCAATTTCATTTTTCAAATTTTAAAGAGATTTGTCAGTATTGAATTTTAAAAAATTTTGTACCACAGAAAAATGTGTTACAGTATTTAAAAAGTCTGTGCTATGCCAGAATTCGCCATTTTATCTGATATGGTTCAGCAGAAAATGTTCTTTGAACACTGAAAAATGTATGTTGCGGGACAGGTAAAAAGAATATTTGATACGGACTAAAGCCATGTAGAGGTACCTTAATGTTGGCCGTAAACGTAAATTTTATCCTTTTGGTTTCCATATAGCTCATTTCTTCTAGTCTGATTCTTCTGGCGTGCCCTTTTAACAATATCCTTCACTGACATTTCAGAACTTTCAGTACTAACCTTCTTGGGCCCGCCCGGTTGGCCGTGCGGTCTAATGCACGGCTTCCCGGGAGGGAAGGAGCGCCTGGTCTCCGGCACGAATCCGCCCGGCGGATTAGTGTCGAGGTCCGGTAAACCGGCCGGTCTGTGTATAGTTTTTAGGCGGTTTTCCATCTGCCTCGGCGAATGCGGGCTGGTTCCCCTCATTCCGCTTCGGTTGCACTATGTCGGCGATTGCTGTGCAAACAAGTTCTCCACGTACGAGTACACCACTATTACTCTACCGCGCAAACATAGGGGCTACACTCGTCTGGTGTGAGACGTTCCCTGGCGGGGCCACTGGTGGCCTAACCGCACAATAACCCTGGGTGCGGTATGGGGCGGCGGAGGGGTGAAGTGGACTGTGGTAGTCGTCGTGGGGTTGCGGACCACTGCGGCTGCGGCGGGGACGGAGCCTCTCCGTCGTTTCTGGGTCCCCGGTTAATATACAATAGATTACAATACAATACTAACCTTCTTCAATAGCTTGGTGAAACGGTGTATTTGAGCGAAAATGACGACTTGCAGTTCCATTCTTAAAAACCTACTCTTATATATTGGTTCAAAATGGTTCAAATGGCTCTGAGCACTATGGGACTTAACATCTGAGGGCATCAGTCCCCTAGACTTAGAACTACTTAAACCTAACTAACCTAAGGACAGCACACACATCCATGCCCGAGGCAGGATTCGAACCTGCTACCGTAGCGGTCGCGCGGTTCCAAACTGAAGCGCCTAGAACCGCTCGGCCACTCCGGCCGACCTATATATTGGTATTTTAGAAGGTAATTCAGTCGAAAAGTTTACAGACACTCGTGCTTCTTACAGTAACAGCAAAACTATAATTGTTTGTATTTGTACACCACAGACAACAGCAGGAGCCAAAGATAGCTAACGGCAGGCAAAGATAACGCAACGTGAAGTGGCTTATCAAATGCGTGTCTGACCGTAGAGAATAGCACAACATCGTAAGTAAAGACAGAATCACGTGGAAAAGGGGGCCTGGCACTAAGCAGTGATTACAAGAAGATGGATTTTGCATCATTCGCAGTACGAATTAAACTCCGAAAATTGGAGGCGTATTTTCCAAAATGCTACAGAACTAAATGGCGTAAAGAAATTTCAGCATCACCAAACTTATGGATGTACTCATGTTAAATGCGGCACAGTTATAAAATATTTTACTGACGGAAGTTTTGCACAACAGAAGTCGATACTTACTACAAATGTTTCGGGGTCTTAGCCGCATCATCAAGTGTATCTGAAATCTGAAGTAAAGCAAAAAGAAATTTTTAAAAATTGAAGACTGACGTTTAGAAACTGATAGATAAAATGATTGAGCAATAGCCTACCTAGCAGTAGGTGAACGTCGTATTCATGCCCTAACAATTAATAGACAAACATCTATCGTAGGTAGACTGTGAAATAATATCCAAAATTGTGGCGGCAAAGAAGTCCAACTTTGAGTCGCGGCGTGGGAAAATTCCTCTTGTCCCAAAATTACCACAGGGAATGCATGCAGTCTATCATAGGGCATTAGGTGGAAGTCACGCGCTAAACCAAGGTTAAACTAAATAACGACCCTACTAGGCAGAAAGCGATAGTAAGCTGGCAACCTGAATAGAGGAACCACGCGAAAATATCTACATCCATGAGCATTGGTTCAAATGGCTCGAAGCACAATGGGACTTAATATCTGAGGTCATCAGTCCCCTACACTTAGAACTAGTTAAACCTAACTAACCTAAGAACATCACACACATCCATGCCCGAGGCAGGATTCGAACCCGCTACCGTAGCAGCAGAGTGGTTACGGGCTCAAGCGCCTAGAACCGCTCGGTCAAAGTGGCCGCCTCCCTGAACTTTCTGCAGAACTGTTATGGATGTCCGACGAATAAAAACTTACCGTAATCCCTCCTTAATATTCACCACAGGTTTCGATCTTCATCTGTCTAAAAACAATATTTTTTTTGAAACGTCGTGAATGTTTAACAGAAATAACAATGTGATATGAGAACGCCTTCGTGTGAATAGACCCGAGAGAAGGCAGTATACAACAGCAATTTCGTTGCAGGTAGCGTGATTCCCAGTACTGAAGCAGGGCGGAAAGCGACCCCTCGGGTACGGTTTTGTTTATTTCAGCTTCATTTCTGGGTGCGGAGCAAGCACGGGTCTCATTCGCCTGCGTTGTGGAAGTTGGTCGACGCCGAAAGCCGCTCTCTCACCGACGGTGGCAGTTGTTACCTGAAATACCGTTTTCGCAACCGAGAGTTTTTCGGCGCCAACTCGGGACGTGTTTGACGCTCGGACACTTTGCCGCTGGCACCTGGCAGGCGCAACTTTGTAGCCACTTCTCTCACCCGGGCCGCCCTCTGCCCTCCGCAGACGTCGGCAGTGTGTGTTTTTGAGGGCTCTCACGCAGATGGTTCCCGCCGCGTCGCGGGGCGTCTGCGGAAGTTTGCGATAATCGCCCGTAATTAAAGGCAGGGCGTGCCTACTGCGTCTCGCCGAAACCCTGCAAATTACGCCTCTCCCCGCCACCCCACCGCCTCCCCCACGCCACACAGTCCCCCGCCCTCGTCCCCCACTGACTCGCTCGCCGCTCGACGCGCACTTTGTACCGCCCACCTTCGGCGAACTGCTTCTGCCTCTCCTGTTGCAAATTGATTCACTTTAGATTCAACGGTGGGGTCCCACGGAGATTTGCGGAGGTGGTGAAAGCAATATATAGCCAAGAAAGGTTATCCGAGCTAATCTGGGTAATAACTGAATTAGAGGTATGTTTCCAAAACAGTGCAGCACTTAGTGGTTTTCAAGATAAAGCTCTGTCCGTTTATGCACAGTAGTGTCAGTTTACTGTTGAAATCTTTGGCTGCCGAACTTCTCTGTGCATTTGTACAGACATTATGGCACCGTTGTTGCTGTTTTAATGGATTTCCAACATTGCGAAGCTTTTGTGGGGTACAAAATTAGCATCAAGGTACATATAGGGTATTAACTAATATGTGAGAAACCGTTGGTGATCTACATATGAGTTAAAAATGAGTAACAAAGTTCCAGTACACATGTTGTTAACGTTATTTCGTAGTTCCAGGTATTTATTTACTACTGTGCGTGCACGGCGTTCCACGCAGCTTTTGGTCTTGTGATAAACGTTTACGCTGTTATAGCTCCTGAAGCACACTACTGGCCATTAAAATTGCTACACCACGAAGATGACGTGCTACAGACGCGAAATTTAACCGACAGGAAGAAGACGCTGTGATATGCAAATGATTACCTTTTCAGAGCATTCACACAAAGCTGGTGGCGGTGGCGACAACTACAACGTGCTGACTTGAGGAAAGTTTCCAACCGATTTCTCATACACAAACAGCAGTTCACTGGCGTTGCCTGGTGAAACGTTATTGTGATGTCTCGTGTAAGGAGGAGAAATGCGTACCATCCCTATCGCGATTGCGGTTTATCGTATCGCGACACTGCTGCTCGCGTTGGTCGAGAGCCAGAATATGGAATCGGTAGGTTCCGGAGGGTAATACGGAAGGCCGTGCTGGATCCCAACGGCCTCGTATCACTAGCAGTCGAGATGACAGGCATCCTATGCGCATGGCTGTAACGGATCGTGCAGCCACGTCACGATCCCTGAGTCAACAGTTGGGGACGTTTGCAAGACAACAACGAACAGTTCGACGACCTTTGCAGCAGCATGGACTGTCAACTCGGAGACCATGGCTGTGGTTACCCTTGACGCTGCATCACAGACTGGAGCTCCTGCGATGGTGTACTCAACGACGGACTTAGGTGCACGAATGGCAAAACGTCATTTTTTCGGATGAATCCAGGTTCTGTTTACAGCATCATCATGGTCGCATCCGTGTTTGGCGACATCGCGGTGAATGGACATTGGAAGCGTGTATTCGTCATCGCCATACTGGCGTATCACCTGGCGTGACGGTATGGGGTGCCATTGGTTACACGTCTCGGTCACCTCTTGTTCGCATTGACGGCACTTTCAACAGTGGACGGTACATTTCAAATGTGTTACGATCCGTGGCTCGACCCCTCACTCGATCCCTGCGAAACATTTCAGCAAGATAATGCACGACCGCATGTTACAGGTCCTGTACGGGCCTTTCTGGATACAGAAAATGTTCGACTGCTGCCCTGGCCAGCACATTCTCCAGATCTCTCACCAATTGAAAACGTCTGGTTAATGGTGGCCGAGCAACTGGCTCGTCACAATACGCCAGTCACTACTCTTGATAAATTGTGGTATCGTGTTGAAGCTGCATGGGCAGCTGTACCTGTACACGCCATCCAAGCTCTGTTTAACTCAATGCCCAGGCGTATCAAGGGCGTTATTACGGCCAGAGTTGGTGGTTCTGGGTACTTATTTCTCAAGATCTATGCAGCCAAATTGCGTGAAAATGTAATGACATGTCAGTTCTAGGATAATGTATCTGTCCAATGAATACCCGTTTATCATCTGCATTTCTTCTTGGTGTAGCAATTTTAATAGCCAGTAGCGTAAGTCCGCCTGCCTAGCTGAATGGTAACGTGCTTGCCTCCCAAGCAGCGTGCATGGGTTCGAATCCCGGCCGAGTTGGAGTTTTTCGCTGCTCGTGAAGTGTGTGTTGTGTTATTCTCATCACCGGCACGCGAGTCGCCCAATGTGGCGTCGACTGCAATACGACTCGCAATCGGTGGCCGAACGTCCCTGGTTGGAGCCTCCCACCCAGCAACGCCATGCGCTCATTTCCATTTTTCCTGAGCTAAGTGAATTACAGTAATAAAATTTTCTAGATACACTCAACGGCATATGTGGTTACTGCCCATAAGATGTGTTGCTGAATAAGATAATAGCAACGAAATAACAAATTTAAACGACATGCATGATGAGCCAGTTTTTCAAGCATCTCGCTGTTTGTGTCGTCATATGTCCTGAACAATGTGTCGTAAATCAGTGGTATATATGGATACTGTCAGTACATTGGCCAGCGA
Source organism: Schistocerca americana (assembly GCF_021461395.2). Taxonomy (NCBI): domain Eukaryota; kingdom Metazoa; phylum Arthropoda; class Insecta; order Orthoptera; family Acrididae; genus Schistocerca; species Schistocerca americana. Next base: position 535,291,290 of record NC_060123.1, read on the forward strand.
ATACAGTTAGTAGTAAAGAAGTAATAAATGTTAACAGCGTTGCCCAAGATGAACTTTTACTGCTTGAACAGCGGAATAGTAGTAAGCAATAATCACTTTTACTTTAATCGATTTGTAGGAGTTGTCAGCGAGAGGAAAGTTCGTTAAGGTCTGAAATTATGTCTACTGTTTGTTGCAAGTCACTAAATGCTCTCATTCTCAGACATTGGATCAATAAAATCGGGGAATTCACGCGTAGCGGGCTATCCTGCTTTTTCGGCCACACACCGACCTCTTTGATGGATGAGTCGTTCTTACCCTCACAGCGCATTAAGGTATATGTGTACTAAGTTTTGTTGAAATCGATCCAGTAGTTTAGGAGGAGATGCGAAACACACAAGCAAACACACACCGGCACACACACACACACACACACACACACACACACACACACACACACACACACGCGCGCGCGCGCGCGCGCGCGCGCGCGCACACATACATGCGTACATTCGATTTTCTACCACCCCTATATGGATTTTTGCTTCGTTTCTGGCTTTTTGTTTTTTATTTCCAATTTGCTTCTACAGGCCTTTTTGTTTTCAAATGTTTGCTTCTGATGACTAAATTAACTGATCAAAATATCTGCCATTATCTTTGACGCAAACTTCTACACGGCGCATCATATTCCAGGTGTCTGCTATATCTGCTGAAGTCCTTCGTTAGCACGCTGGCGTAGAATATCAACATTAGGAACAGGTCTTGAATACAGAGGAAAATGCTACTGCAAATGTTGACATTCTTAGCCAGCGTGTTCTGATAGGATTTCAGCAAATACAGTATACACGTGGAGTATGGTAGCAAGTAAGACAGTCCATGATGCGCCGGTTAGAAGCTTGTGTTAGAGCTAATGGTAGACGTTTTGAGCAATTCGTTTAGCCATCAGAAGACAATACTTGAAAAGAAAATATACAAGTACAACCAAGCTGGATATTTGAAAACTGGTAGAAATGAAGTAATCTTGTATGTACAAAAAGTGTTTGTAACCAAAAAAATTTTTGAAAAAGACCGTACGAATACCTGGAATTTTTTGCTTCTTTTGAAGGGTCATGCCCCATCCAATTTCCCAGAGGTTTGCGACATATTGTTGAACATCCAGTGTTTCCATGTTTTACTGAACTGAACGCTATATTCCGTGGTCCTAGAGTTCAGCTACGGGGGATAGTGGGATGGGTTTTGTTGATTTGGTTGAAAAGACCAAACAGTGTGGTCATCGGTCTCATCGGATTAAGGAAGGATGGGGAAGGAAGTCGGCAGTGCCCTGTCAAAAGAACAATCCCGGCATTTGCCTGAAGCGATTTAAGGAAAACACAGAAATCCTAAATCAGGATGGCCGGACCCGGGATTGAACCGTCGTCCTCCCGAATGCGAGTGCAGTGTGCAAGCCAGTACGTCACCTAGCTCGGTATAAGGAATAGTCCTCCAGTTCTTCCTATCGTAGGCCATGGATGAAATTTGAGCTCAGTCGGTCTTTAACCAAAAATTCGTCTCTTTAAACACATCTTTTGCAAACGGCTCGTTTGTGGAATCTAGTTTACTGAAATGTATTCGCGTTTATTATCGCATTTCGTTATTAAGTATCGCTATCTATATCATGGTGGCTCACATGCTTCAACTTTCTAAAAGTGTTTCTCATACCCAGCTATCTTCATCGAAGCTTGAACGACATCAACAAAAATCTATCTGTGCAAAATTTTTAGCTCAGTCAAACAACAAAAGGGTAATCCACAATGACAGTGATGCTCTGAAATTTTCACTCAGGTCATTACATCAGTTAAAACATATTTTAGCTATTTCGTTTGGAATTGTTTCTAGATTATGTGTTTATGATTTTAAAATATGAACTCTTCTTTCTGTAGCAACTGTTAACTTAATCCGAGAAAATACATCACTATTATTTGGTACATTTGTTTCATAACGTCTGCATTTTTGCTTTGTTATTTGCTTGGTTTATTTATTTTGTAAACGAAGATGACGTATTTATGGTTGGTTATTCAGCTGTTGTTTTAATCAGTTCACTCCGTTGACGCGATGTGTTTCCTATTTCGTGCTCTTCATAGACCTCCTGACTTTCTAGACGTTGTCTTAATAAACCAGTTTTACGTCTCTCTCTTGTAGGCTAAGTTTCGAATTAGATTATTGCAGCCAAACTACGCAATAGCATTTTGCTCTGTATTCAAGACTTATTCCAAATGTTGATGTTCTACGCCAGCGTGTTCATGAAAGATTTCAGCAGATACAGCAAACACCTGTAATATGATGCGCCATTCACAAGTTTGCGTTAGAACTAATGTAAAAAATTTGAGCAGTTAATTTAGTCATCAGAAGCAAACATCTGAGAACAAAAAATACCTGTAGAACCAAACTAGAAATATAAAAAGAAAAAGACAGGAACGAAGGAAACATCCAAACATATTATACAACTGGACGAAGGTAAATGTAAACGCTTTCTTTCACTACTTAAGTTTCACAAAGCTTACACTGTCGAGTGGTACAGCTTTGATTACTAAAGAAGCTTTCTTTGTTTTTACTACTAGAGCTATTGACTACTGCCTTCATATTTTATTCAAACTGTATGATGAATTCGAAATCTTTTTGTGAAAATAATGGTCGACCTCTCTCAAATAGCCCACTCATATATTTTACAAGGCGAAGAATAAGAATTTTCTAACGCTTCTACGCCAAAAAGTACGAGCGAGCGTCATCTTGAAGACGAAAACTTAAGACACAAAGAACAAAGAGCACAGAAACCCTCTCTAATGAAAACTGTCAGGAACGAAAGGATTTCGAGAAATGGAACACCTTCTCATCTGCTTGGTGCCTCAGACTCAGATGATTCGAAATGAACCATGCTGGTCATGAAGGTGAAAAGCCATCTTTCATCGTTCAGCAACGATCATAAGAATCAATAACCTCAGCGGCAGTAGCAGCAGTTCCTGCAACTGCAGATACGTTGCGCTACATTCGCCCCGCCACGCTAGAACTGATGGCAGGCCAGAGAAAGAGGATTTATTTATTAATGGCTGCTGCAGAAGCCTTTATTCATGGTACCGAATACATTTACAACGCATCGAAATAGTAAGAAGTGGGATGTGATCAACAAAATGTGGTGTCACCGCCAGACACCACACTTGCTAGGTGGTAGCCTTTAAATCGGCCGCGGTCCATTAGTATACGCCGGACCCGCGTGTCGCCACTGTCAGTGATAGCAGACCGAGCGCCACCACACGGCAGGTCTAGAGAGACGTACTAGCACTCGCCCCAGTTGTACAGCCGATTTTGCAAGGAACGGTTCACTGACAAATACGCTCTCATTTGCCGAGACGATAGTTAGCATAGCCTTCAGCTACATTTGCTACGACCTAGCAAGGCGCCATAGCTTTGATAATTAATATTATGAAGCATGTATCATCAAGAGCGATGTTCTACAAATGTGGATTAAAGTTAAGTATTCCAGAAGCTACGTACTTTCCTTTATAGCATTCATACGTATCCTGTTTCAGACGTCACGCCAGCCTGCGTGAGCTTAAGCGCGTGCCTTTCGGCTTCCTCTCATTGTGTCTAGGCTGTCTCGTCTAGACACAAAACAAAATACAATCCGGCAGCAATCATCACAGGTCGACTACAAGCTTCCTCTTCAAACACAGATTTTTCAGTCATCATTCACTGTCCCTCTCTCGCTGTTATCACATTTTTCAGCTACTTTTTAAGAAGTTGTTTTCACTCACTGACAGTGCACCGAGTGGTCCAGACGAGTCGATTTTTTAAATATTGAATCAAACGAAGACGACTCTTGAAAAGATATGTTACATGACCCGTTGCAATGAGGTATTTTGACCACCACCTTTTCACGCAGCAACAACATCGCGATTGTTATCCAAGATTGTTGAAGTTAAGATTGGTGAATTTTTGGTGCAGTCCGAAGAACAAGATATCTTTTCGTATACCAAAATCTGTACAGTTGGAAATCTTGTGAGACGGATGACTTAGGCAATTTTCTCGTTCATGTATTAGTTACCTCTTTCATGATCATTTTAATTTATGTTTCGGTGATAAGAATATACGTTTTTATTCCTAGATTTTAGGTTCGAGCCTGGTTTCTGTCATAAAAACCAATTAAGGGGCTCTGGAAAGCCCTACGTTTCTAATGTTAAAATAGCGCTTATAAATTACTCTTTTTTCAGATAATATTTGAGGTAGGAAGTTGAAATTTTTACAGGCTATTTACTGAAGTATTGTCTACAATTTAACAGAGGGATTTTTGAAAATTTGAATTCGGTTGTTAGAGATTAATATTTTCTGTTGTAATAAGAATTCACTACTTTCTTGGGTGTGTTAAATTACGCAGAAAGGATTGTGTAACATTTCCTGAAAATTTGAAGCAAATCGCTTTGTTAGATCCTGAGAAAACGTGAAATTTTTATGAAAAAGAACTTTTGGGAATCAAGCGACGAAGTTTTTTTGCATGCCAAGTCTATAGAAGCGATTCTCTTCATCTTCCGCAAACTCCTCCTTCAGCTTCCTCTGTATCCTCTTCCGGGTTTTCTCAGACTTGTATTTCCAGGCTGTTTACAGCCCTCTCAGCAGCCCGAAGACGTTACTTGTCTACAGCAAGCGTCGTTCGCACCTTATTGAAACCTATCTTCATTCCCATATTTCGAAATACGCACCTTACAACACTGCCATCGTTGAAAGTAGCAACAGCATCAGACACACCAAAGTGAAGTTTTTCTGTTCCACAAAAACAGTCTTGGGTATTCTTGATCACATGGCAGTATCTGAGCTTTCGCTGGGGTTTTGCGTTTTCCCATCCACACGCTTCTTCAACAGTTCAGGTGCTGAAAATAGGTTTTATCTCCTCTTTCACCACATCAGGCAGACTACATTTATGAGTGTACACTTCACCAGTTAGCAATCCCCTGTTGAAGTTACACCAACTGTTTTCTGCTTTAGGACACAAGTAATGATGGGGACTTTTATCGCCTGAAAAAAAAAGAGCCCAAACAGCCTTCTTTGTTTCATCGACTGTGTGCGTGTTTTGCCTAACAACCATTCCACAATAGTTTCGAATTTTGTCAATAACACTCTCAGTTAACCTTCCCATCCCATTCAACCGTTTACCATCACTGAGTTTCTGTTTTTTGAAGAAAGCTTTCAGTAGCCGTAGTCTTGACCCTATTCTTTTCTGCACGTGTCCAGTACACTCAAATTTCTGCGCTGTAAAATAATTACCTTAGGGCTTCAGTTTTTGAATATCTTTAAAAACTTTTAGACTTACCGATACGAAGGTAATTCACATATCTCACTTTACCACACGCAAGAACTTTGAAATATACCAGCTACAACAGCCACTTCCATTCCTCCCCTATTGACACTATACTTAGCTGCGCAATTATTTTCACGTGTACCTTTATTTTTTTGCGGATATGTACAATATTTAGATATTACTGCTACACATAAATGTTTCTCTGTGTACATCTTGGGGCAGACACGCAATTATTTTACGTGTACCTTTATGTTTTTGTGGACACCTACGATATTTAAATATTACTGTTACATCTAAAACTTTCTCTGTATACATCTGGTGGCAGATACTACACATTGAAGAGATCCCCTTTAATGCCAGGTACCATCGAGTGCTGCAGTCAAGTCTCTGTTACCACTGTTTTCTACTACTGCCGCTTCCACAGTTTTCTTAGCCTCTATACATACATCTTTTATTTAAGACTGTATAAATCTATTAAAATTCGTGAACTTAGTTGAGGGATTTGGAAGATTCATCATTCTTCAGAAAACTGCACCTGCAGCAGCACCCTTACCAATTGTACGCAAGGCATAAACAAATCTAATGTTGAGTTGTAGATTTTGCTACAATTTCCTTCATTTGGAGGTACTGAAACACTGTTCCAAAAGATAGTCATGTATGAATACTTACCACACTTCTATTCTATTTCACTGGCAAATCCTACGTGATTTTTATAGAAAGTTACAGACCGAATTCACTACACTAAATACATCTACACATTTTGAAAAAAAAATTGAGAACTGACGTATCAAATGCGTCATTCTCATCCGATTCCCCCACAAAAAATTTCTACTCTTCACTGAAGCAAGATTCCTGTGCGAAGTACTTTCTTTCTCACTTTCATTGCAGTGGGCAGGTGTACCAGCAAAGTTAGGTTAACACACTTGGTTATCGTCTTCATTATTTACGGTAATAACACCTACCTTTGGCTTTCCAAAATTTCTTCTCTTCTTAGAAGCCTTCAGAGAATTTCGAGTCACTTTACTTTTACCCATGTTATCATTCAATAAAGTAGAGACTTCAATGAACAGAATTCACTATTAATACTTTTAGGATTCCAGAAGAGTAAATAGACATGAAACACACGACAAGCAAGCGAGCGATATATATCGAAGTTTCACAGGTTAGCACCAAGACTTATTTAGTAAGACTCGTGTTCTCTCAATCACTAAAATGTACGTGATGAGCATGTAGATTCATGAGTACAACATTTAACAGCAGTTTGACAGCGCCACAGTGGGTCACGCCCATGCAGAACATATTTGAATAATATTTTAAAAATTTTGTTGGTCTTTTGAACGGAATAAATTATATATCAATCGAAAGGATAAAGTCTGTAGAATTTTAAAATGCAGTAAAGTAAAAATGAAACATTTCATGATTTTGAACCTTTCGAAAGCCCCTTAAAACACTTGTTCATGATTCCCTCTTCATGAGTGGTCCACTAATTTATCTGAAAATATTTAAGGCAGCTGCGAAAGTAATTAGTGGTACTTATTTCCCAAGACTGTGATTCATTCCTTATTGGATGATGGTATTCCATGAACACTGAAATCAGGTATGGCACACATTCTTATTCAAGAAGGACAAAAGCTACACAAGAGGCGTCGAAGCAATTTTTCTCTATTTACAAGCAGGGTACCCCCTTTCTATGTAACTCCTGGACAAAAACTTCTTGTAGGAGATTTTATAACAGCAACTGAGTTCAGTCGTGGGTCCCCTTCTGTTCTTGATATATGTGAACGACCTCCCTTGCTGTGCGAAACAGGAAGCTGAAAGCTGAACTGACACGGTCTGCTGATGATACAAGCGTCATTATTAATCCAGTAAAAGAAACTCCAACTGAAAATGATACAAATAACGTCTTCGGAAAAGTCATTAATTGGTTTTCTTGAAATGAGCTTGCTCTAAACATTGAAAAAACACAGTACATCCAATTTTCTGCTGCAAAAAGTACAGTTCCTTCAATAAATATAACACATCAACAGAAGTCAGTAGCCAGGGTAGAGCATACTAAGTTTTTGGGTATACATACAGATGAGAATCTTAATTGGAAAATTCATATTTTGGATCTTCTAAAGCGACTAGGTTCAGTAGCTATGCAATCAGAATAATTACCAATTTTGAGGATACAGAAATTAGTAAGCTAACATACTTTGCATACTTCCACTCTCTGATGTCATACGGAATAATATTTTGGGGTCACTCAACATGTAGACAAAAAGTATTCACTGCTCAAAAGAAAGTGGTTAGAATAATGTGTGGGGTTCATAGTCGCACATCTTGTAGGCATCTTTTTAAAAGATTGGGAATTTTTACAACTGCGTCACAGTACATGAAATTTGTTCTCAACAACATGGACCAGTTTAAAAACAACAGTGACATTCATGATTATAATACCAGAAAAAAGAAAGACTTACAGTACCCTTTAATCAGCTCATCTTTGGCACAGATAGGGGTAAAATATGCTGCTATAAAAATTTTCGGCAAGTTACCAGATGGAATAAAATGTCTGACAGACAGCAGTAACAGCTTCAAAAATAAATTGAAATCGTATCTCCTTGACAACTCCCTCTATACCATAGATGAATTCTTGAATACGAGTAAATAAATCTATAAATGTAGTACACGCATTTTGTGCCATTTAAGGGAATGGGGTAAGTAATAGAAATATTAATGTTTAACTCAGTCATATAAACATTACGAAATCTTGTTTCATATGTGCATAGCTTGTGCACTTGACACGTTGCACATCATAACGTCTAGCGTTGAGTGCGACTGATCAATGAAACACGCAACCAACTAACTAACAACAAATAACCTTGAACACCGAAGGATGACCCTGGTTACAAAAGTTAAACTGAAAAGAAATCGGAAGGCGCTTTCTGTGAATAATGTTGCTGAAAGAGATATGAAACTCAACCAAGATGACAGATACATTCTCACAATAGATGAAACTAAGGAACAATTTATTTTACGGATATTTGTTTAAGAATGTAAAAAGTACTTATTTACTCTATCTTTTGCAAAAATTAGCGACTGGTCACTCGTATGTTATTTATAACGATATCTTACGGAAAAAATTGTAAATAAGTTTCATTCATTACCTTCATGGAAAAGTTAATCTAAATTTCAAAACACTGCGGTGTGAATCTGATTTTAAATCATCGGTGTCTTAATATTCTTTATCGACTTCGTAATTGGATTTCCTGTTCTAACCGAGGGGTACCATCGTTCTCGGCTGCAGAAATAACGGAAGAGTGTTTCGTGGTGAAGACACCACGCGGCCACGATAACCAAGCTGAAAGCCGTGCTCAACGGATGGAATGCGGGAGGACCCTATGGCAGGCAGTGCGGGCTCAGGGGAGGGGTGTGTAGGATGCGACCTTAATATGTCTGAGAGCAACGGCACACAGACGTATTTTGTTGGGATGTTTCTGGAAGTAAAGCAGTCCGCGGACGACGTTTCAGTACCGCGGGAAGCCGAGAGGCGATCCTCAAATAAAGGCACACACACCAAAGTCGTGTCTGCTTTACCTTTCAAAAAGCGTGAAATGAATCTTGATAGCCTAGAAGTTTAGCTTACTACGTAGCAATTACCTTTCGTTTATTCGTCCATATACTAACAAAAAACTATCCCCTTCTACCCAAAGAGAACAAAACACCCCCTACGCAGCTGCACAAAAGAAAAAAGTGTGTTTCAAAATTCTTGGACGTATGTTGTGTCGCATGTCTTTCATTTGCGAGACATGAGTCAATTACGGTGCGAAAATAAGGGAAATTTTGTTTTCCACGCGCAAGCATACTAGCCTACTGAATGAAGACTGTAAATGCCATTAAAGATACAGCTACAACAAAAAGCTAAAAAAACATTGTTTGAGAATTTATGCAGTCATCGCCGCCACATCCAGCATACTGCTCGGAAGCATTTCATTTGAAGAAGTTACGGTTGTCCGCATTAGTAAAAAGGTTTTTAGATCACTAAACTTCCATCTTTTTCACTTGCGTACGTCTCTATATTCCAATAGCTGCAATTCCACAGAAATTTCTCAGAAACGTTTTAATTACTTTTCTCTTTTTGCATTTGTCTATTCCAGTTTTGTCCTGTGGCGAATACTGAAATGATGTTCATTCGCTTAGCACCTCTGTGAAAGTTTATTTTATGTAATCAAAAGTTCTACGGCTATCATAATGTGGGAGGTGCGTCTAACAACTTTTTCGTGACATTTACTATTCCTGTTACCACAGTCTAGTAACTGCATTTTTTGTGGATGCGTGAAGACACTGCGACGTCTTCTCTCTAGTCACGACATTCATATCACTGTTCAAAAATGGTTCAAATGGCTCTAAGTACTATGAGACTTAACATCTCAAGTCATCAGTCCCCTAGACTTAGAACTACTTAAACCCAAATAACCTAAGGACATCACACACACCCATGCCCGAGGCAGGATTCGAACCTGCGACCGTAGCGGTCGCGCAGTTCCAGACTGAAGCACCTAGAACCGCTCGTCCACACCGGCCGGAAATATCACTGTAATTTAATATACACTATAGTTTATTTTGGAAGAAATTATTTTAGCAAATAAATCATTGTAGTCAGTGTTTTTCACATATACACAGCTTAAACACATGATTTGCGTGTCGTCAGCAACTTTCCCTGAATGTGTATTACCAATGAGACGGTGTCAATCCCCCGGAATCAGATAAGACTATCTTAGACATCGTAATCTAAAGGAATTGTGTTAAATTAAAGCTTCAGTTGTCTTCCGTTAGTTAGGCCCATTATGAAAACCAAACCCTATGTGTAACCGATTGAAGGTCCAAAGGATCATACGCTTTCCAAAAATCAGACATATTCATAATGTGATTATGTATTTGAGGCATCAGACGCAAATTACTCGCCATAATTTTCAGTATATGTGGCCCATCGACGAAATAAACAGTGATTAATATATTGGTTTGCGTACATGTTCATGATTCGGGACAGCATCAGCGGTACAGGGCAGGAGGGAGGAAATGTGAGACATTCAGGAAAAACAAAAGATGCACGCATCAGTACAGGTGCACAATAACAACTACCACAACTACTGAGTTCACACATGGGAACCCCCCTCCCCCCCCCCCCCCCCCCCTTCTCCCATGGATGGCCATGAGTTTGCAGAAATACTTGTTTACTTGTTCTTTTAATTTAGATTTTATACAGATGAGGGCAAACTATATAGATATACTAGTGGACCCGGCAGACGTTGTCCTGCATGATATTTCAAGCGATTAGTATATTAAACAAACTATGATACGAAAGTCAAATAATACAATAAACCTCAATTTTTTAAAAACAATTCGTTATAATCAATACAGTTTTTTTAAATTTTATCTTAATGTGAGTTGATGAATAATATTTTTAGTCAATTCCTGAGGAGCATAAATGAATAAACTTGACGGTTTTCCGACGTGAGAATACGCCACATATTATTGGCCATGTGAAAAGACCGGATTCTCTAGATCCAACCCACAAATCGACATTTTTTGACCCTGTGACTTGTTAGTAGTCATGGCAAATGCCAAGCGAATCAGAAATTGCAGACTTCTGAATGGAATGGGTGAGTCTGAAGGGATCATTGGGATTCGTGGCAGGAGAACAAATTCACCTTCAAAATTGTAGCTTCAATCTTGTACCGTAGCATGGCTTAGGTCCATTTATATTCCGAAGCAAAGTGATAGGTGAGCCAATTTTTAATCGCAAGTTATGTGGTGGCATCCCTGGTAAATCGAGCGAATTCAAAAATTCAACAGGATAGTTGACAGCATCGTCAGGATCGGTAACAGTGTCGATAGATTTGAACAATATCTCATTGCCGGGCAATGAATGTTGTAGTTTGAAGTTAATAGCGTCAGCATCTATATTTTTTGCGGCTGAAATAGCTCGTTCACGAAGCCACGCATGATTAATATAATTAGCTTGTAAATTTGGGAATACGCTTTCAATCGAAGCATCTTTCGTATTTACTATGTTGCAGAAATTGTCTGGCAATTTGATGCATTGTGAGTCTCCATGCAATGGTATTGTTCCATTTCCAATGTTGAGCAATTGCTCGGAGAATGATAATGCCGATGGATCGTTTTGCAGTTGAACAGGTATATTTGTGTTAAGACGTAATGTACTGACATTTCGTCATAGATAAGATTGTTTTATACATACGTTAATTTCATCCGCATATGTAGCGCGTGGAATGACCGGCAATTTGTGTCTAAATTCATCGGACAGCAGCAGTAAGGCACCACTGAAAAGCCTGGTGTTATTTGTTAGATCTTTCATCATTCTATCGAGAGCTTCAAGTGAATGCTTGTGGGCCATAGTGCATTCGTCTGAGACAATAATTTTGCATTTTTGCAGAACATTAGCCATACCGGAAAGCTTTCTTATGTTGCACACTGGATCTGAATTTGTGTGAATGTTCAACGGCAACTAGAGTGCTGAATTTTGCAGTCCGTCCGCCGTCAAGCTAAGCGGCTGCAATACCTGATAAAGCGATTGCTAACGCAATATGATTTTGTGATCGAATGGGCGCAAGTATTAGTGAGATGGGAAACGTTTTTCCAGTGCCACCTGGTGCGTCCAAAAAAAGAATCCACCTTGTTCTGTGGTAATTGACAAATTAATTCGATCGTATACATCCTTTTGTTCATCAGTGAGTATTTGCTCATTATTTTCAGCGAAAGTAGTAAATGAGACCGTACTGGACTGCTGTTCGCGTTGAATCTCGCTTTTAATGATGTCTGTTGCTGGGCGGTTAGGTGAGGGCATACCAAAATGAATTAGTGGCATATTAGAAATCAGACTTCAAATATCTTCAATCTTTATTAGCGCCTCGTTATATATTTCCGGCGAAACATCGATAATGGGATCTTGATCAGCGATTCGAATGCGATGCAGAATGTCGTCGCTCATGGAATCTTTATATTTGTCCCAGAGGACAGAAGCTTTAGATGGAAAACATGTCGTCAATAATATCGCGAATAATTGGCGAATTTGAGGAGGAGAGGAACTCAATGCTGCATCTGCAAGTGTAATATCTCAATGGTTGTCATCTTCCAGCAAATGTAATTCGCGACACGCATCATGATATGTGTAGTACAAAATGCCATTGACTGTTCGCAAGTACTGGAAGGACGTCAGTCCAGGAACATTAACCAACAATAAACGCAAGAAGAAGCATTCGCGTTGCTTTGGATGGAATGTGTATAATCTGCCTAATGTATTTTCCATAAATATGCCGTTGTATCCATTTGAAGACCTCGCTTTCGTGGTTCCCACTTTTTTGACTGTTTGTTCCATGTGAAATATTGTGGCACATCAGTATACATTAGTGTCTTGTGAATTGAAACGGAATACGTGGTCGGTTGCACAGTTCGAAAAACTCAGTTGATGTGGTTTTTTGGGCAACTGATGCACGTTGTAGAGCAGTCTCTTCCGTGAAATAAACACGGTGTCCATTTTCAAGGTGCACGGCGAAATGTATAACGGCAGGTTCTCCTTCGTGTATCGAAAAACCCAAAATACGCCAAACTACTTCATTGCTACTGATGTATCGGCCCATTTGATGCCCTGTCATTTCATTGTTTTCGTGAACATTGTGAACAGCAAATACAGCCATATCACTGTCCTTATGAACATATTTGCATATATATTTTATGGACTTCACAGAACTGCAGACCTCAATGTTTATGTGTGCTTTGTAGATTTTACACAGCAATGGTGAATACGGAACCACCCAGTAATTGTAAATGTCAACTGTTGTACCGTTTGACATGCGTAATTGATGTGATTGACCACTATGGTCAGTGTCTCTACGATGACACAATGGATAACCATCGATATTAGGGATTGTATCATTTATACAATAAATTTATACAATAAATTTATACAATAAATAACCTAGATACCGACTGCAGAGGCAACTGCCGGGCTGATTTGTGAATCTAAATCATCCAGGCCCCCACTTGAATCCATTCACAAAATTTCATTCAAATCGATCCAGCCGTTTAGTTGCAGTATAGATAAATAACCTAGATATCGACTGCAGCGCGATCCACGAAGACGTGGCATAACTTATATGTGAATATAATACACTTATTATACACTGAAATCCAACACCTGAAATATCAAAAGACACCATACAAAAAATTAAAATAACGAAACACACTTAATCTAACACACTCAAATTAAAATGTCGAAAAATAAACGACATCCTACGCACGTAACGTATATCTGAATGTAATACGCTCAATATTACACACAAAAATGCAACGCCACCTACCGTGCTGATTTAAGAATGTAAACTTTCCAATCCCCGACTTGAATGCATTCGCAAAAATTTATTCAAATCCATCCAGCCGTTTAGTTGCAGTATAGATAAATAACCTAGATACCGACTGCAGCGCCATCCGCCGGGCTGATTTGTGAATCAAAACCATCTAGGGCGCCACCCAAACGCATACAAAAAAAATTCATTCAAATCGATCCAGCCGTTTAGGAGAAGTTCAGTGACATACACACGCACAGTGGAATTATATATATAAAGATGGGTGCTTTTGCGGCTTGGAATGCCGTATTGTTCATCGATAAACAGTTTTAGGTCCTTAAAGCGAAATAGAAACTCGTGAACCTCTATCACGGAAGTCTGACATTTATAAGAGGTTGTTTCGGTACCAAAAGTGACGACAACCTTCCGTACACTTTGTTTTGAGTTGGTATAAAGAGACGGGACACGTTTAGTGATTCAACCGTTGCGCAAAGGCTAGTCTGATGCAGGCGTTGTCAGAGGTGGTTGCTGTGATCGAGAATAAATTACTATTCAATAAAAAATTGCGTACAAGCGCACTGTTAATCGAGTGCTAAAGGCACATGGAAATGAAATACACTGGGCAAACAGATATCTTGGTTTCCCTTCAACATCACGTGAGAAATCGTTGAGCAAAGAAACGGATCTTTATAACGACACTATTCGGATAAAATTCGACAAAGAAAAGAAGAACTTGGACGCGGAACGACTACAGCAAGAATTAGGTTTATCATTCGCACAGGATTTGAATAGCCGGACGTAAAGAAATCATGTAGGCCACCTGCTACTTCAAACACAAAGACAGCTGCATTTCCCGTTCATGATATTTTCACTAGCTATAAATCGTGGAACTAACCCTAAAAGAATTAGCAGAACTCGCAATGAACGTAATCTGGGGGTAAATTTTGACCTGCTCTCGCCACGCTGTTCTCATATTCACTGAGCGATAGTTTAGACAACTACAAAATGCCCTTGCGGAGATCTCATTATATGCACCCGCAGAATATTGAAATGGAAAAAATAAATTCTCCCTTACGTTATGTACCTGAAAGGTGAAATATCTTGATTTCTCAAAAAGTGACGTTCCGATACATGTATCCGAAAACAATGTCTAATTTCCGCTAAAACACAACCGCCCATATTCTTCTTGAAGCCGTAGTGATGCCACATTCGACCACCCCAGGGTGCTTCAGAAAAAGCACGAAGTAAGGGTAGCAGAGACATGTCTGGCACCTTGTGCCGTGACAAGACGCCACGCAGTCGTGGCCCTTTAAAACACGAGCCACCGGTGCGGCATCGATTGTCGAATAACAAAGTGGCGGCGCTGCGGCATGTCCTTCGCGACGAAAGCTCCATCTCGAGGACCTTCTGGAGAAGAGGAGGAAGTGGAGTCTAGTTCTGGAGAGCGAGCGACCAACAAGCAGCTGGCAGATACCAGTAGCGGAAACGGCCGATGGAACTGACCGCACCCCGTGGTTGCTGTGGTCAGAGAGCGGCGACAGGGAAGAGCGCGCCGCCTTGATACTTGCGATTCGGCGAGGCTGGGCGCAGTTTGGTTCAGGGCTATCTGGATGGTCGGTTCAGAAGCAGGACCTGGAGACAGAGAGTTGTACTGTGTCCGTGTGTTGTGAGGCGGAGCTATTCTCTGCCCGTTGGATGCGTGCAATTATTATAAATTCGTGTGGGCTGCTATGTACTGTGTGTAATTCAGCTTGACCAGCAAACATTATATTACCAGTACCCACTGTGTGACTTATTTCCTGTATCTGAATTCCTTTATATAAATTTTTAAAATTGTCAGATGCCTGTCTGGTTGGCCTCTTTCAGTCCGACGTCATATGAGTTCCATTTATGATATTGTATCCTACCTCCTTATTTAGTTTACTTTTATGATTTGGATTTGCCCCTTTACGTAATAGTTTTAGTGTCTGATAAAAATTACTGGTAATTTGTGGGCAAGTTAATGGCTTAGTGGGTGAAATGAAGTAATTTTTTAAAGTGCACTTAGTTTTAATTGATTTTAATTGCGAAGCACCACTGGTGTAAGACAATCAATGGGAAAACGACAGACGATAGAGGAGCGTGTGACCAACGCATGTGACACAGTACGAGAGGAGCCATATTTATTCGAAAGAGTGCGTGATTCCCCGTTAAGAAAGGCTGACGGCTATTACAAGTTATACTGTTGTCTATGTAACAGACAGAAGGGAATGAGAGGACAGATTGGCCCACATCGCAACAGGTATTGGTTTCTGGACATATTATTACTGGAACTTTCTTATAGTTTTGACCAGCAGTAGGAATACGTGACACTTCCTTGAAACACTGTAGAGGCACTTTACCAGCTGATGCTAACTGAAGTGGAGCAACTCACGGAGGTCCAGTGTCGGCTGTAATGATCGTATGGCAGTGAAACTTCGTACATATGCTAATAAATTAATGCGGAACCGATTTACGCTGGGAAAAAGTTCCAATTTTGGCAACCAGGTGCCAATCTGGCGCTTTATAGCATTTCATCCACATCTCTGGTGCTGATATTGAATGAACTGCGTAAGTGGCGGTTAATAATAAAATCAGCATCATGTCTTTCTCACTTGTTTGTTCTTTTCTGCCCACATCCGATTTCCAGTCCATTACATATGGCAGCATTTCTTCACGTTTTTCTTGTATTCACAGCGCCAGGTCGGTTCCGCATTAAAGCATTAGAGTATATATATATATATATATATATATATATATATATATATATATATAAAGTTTCGTTGCCACTCGATGATAATGCGTAGCTGCATTTTAGTTATAGCCACTCCATATATAGGCATAAATGCCTCTTCGTTATTCCAAGGCGTGCCACTTTTACACACAGGTTACCTTTGTTGTCAGTTGCTAATAACGTCCACAGTTTCCTGATGGGAAACGATGAAACGATGGTTCTAATAGACCCGTTTCAGTAGCAAGACTGTGATCGGCAAAAAAATTAGTTTTACTCTCAATACTTCATACCGACAAACTTCTCTTCGTAGATCATATATAAGAACAATCGTAAGTACTTAAGACTCTTCGTAATTGCGTAGCTCATTGAATGGAGACAGTTTGAGACTACAGTGACAAGCCACGATAATTTTACAGTACACAGCGGACGTTCCAGTCTCTCCTTTCACCTTCCTACCACAAGACGGTGTCGTATTGTGTATTCTTGTTTCTTTTCTTTTCGACAGGAAACAGCGCTAGTGTTGGGGGGCTGAATTTCCCTCTCAGGCCGTAGTTCGCAACACAGCGGCGTGGAAAGGTACGTCGTTGAACTTCAGTTTGTCCCATAACCTAGGTACTATCAGGGCACACACTGCCCCGGTGTGGGTTACGACACCCCCGTGTTGTCTACGTTTTTTTCCATCTTCTAGTGAAAGCCTACGGAGCTACTTTGCCTTATTTACCATTATTTTGCAGGTTACTATGGCGGGATGTCAAAGGTTTACTACGGAAGACGAAATTCGTCAAAAATTGTTACGGTATCAGGCTGACAATACAGACGACAAATGTGGAAGTACGAACTACTCGTGTAGCGACATGAGTAATGTAATATTACAAAATGATGATAATGTGGAAGACACCGCTTCGCTCTGTGATGGCGACGCTATGTGAGATTTGTCTGCAGGTGAAAATTTTTCTATGAGTGACGGGAGAGGTATAGAATTTGGAAGGGATTTAGAAACCATTTGGTCAGATAAGCCTACTGTAAGTATGTTTTCACGTACACCAAGGAAAAAAGCGTAACTAACCATCTTCCAGGGCCTAACGGTACAGTAAAAGGTCTTGTCAAAGAGAGCGAAATATTTTCGCTATGCATCACTGATGGAATGATTGAGCTATTGGTGAAATACACTGACGAAGAAAATGATCTGGAACACAGAAGTCAAGTCAACAAAATGGTATATCAGTAGAACTGAATCAACAGAGATCAAAGCAGTGATAGGCCTGTGTTCGTGTCTGATGTCCTACGTATTTCAGATTGACCGTAATGGATATGTTTTCACACATTTATGGCCCACCTTTGTTTCAATGTACGATGACATAAAACAGGCTTGAGTTTCTCCCGAGCGCAGTATGTTTTGATACAGAAACTTCAAGGGGCAGACAAGAAAGAGGCAAATTTCCCTCATGCGGGGAATTTTGAAATTTGTTCAGTCAGAATTGTTGGAAATACTACAGCCCTTCAGAATATGTCACTGTAGAACAGACCCTTTTGAGCTGTAGGTGTTGATGCACTTTTCGTAAATACACCCCAAAAAAGCATATAAATATGGTCTCAAGATCATTTCAATGTGTGATGCGAGAACGTGTTATTTTTGTGGTGGGATTGCTTATGTTGGCAAAGAGAATAGACCCGACAGTACCTTCGGCCTGCCAACTCAGTATATTCTAGAAGTTTATGAATCACCGAAAGGAACCAAAAGAAATGTGACGACTGACAACTGGTTCTCCTCTTGTGAATTAGCTGGAGAATTAAATAAAAGAAAACTCGCTTTAGTCGAAATAAATAAATAAAATCCTTCACCCACGTTAAAACTCAAAGGTTGTAATAAAAGTCTCAAAATTTTTTGTATGATTATCTAAGGACCCTTCTACCTTTCTGTCTGAACAAAAATATAACTGTAATCCTCATATCATCCATGCATTCCACAGGTGAAATTTTCCATATCAACCAGAAACCTGCCGTAGTTGAATTCTAGAAACTGACTAAAGAGGGCGTGGATGTTTTTGATAAGTTATGCCATGCAAAATCCTTCAAAAGAATGACAATTGTCTGGCTCTGCGCGATAATTCTATAGCATTTTAGATGCAGCAACAGTACATGGCTATTTAATCCACAAGCTAAATATGCCACAAGAACATAAAAGCAACATCGGTCTGGCTAGTTTTTGAAAAAATATCTTTTGCACTGATTACCCGACACATGAAATGACAAATCCCCACACTAGTAAAACAGTGAGAGAAGAACTATGCAACATCCCAGGAAGAGAAATGGCGAAAGATGCACCATAATTAACTCCTTTAACATCGGCAAGATCAGGAAGATATTGCTTTTGTGTGCAGAAAAAGAATTAAAGAGGTAATCTTCTATGCACCAAGTGCAAGAAAAGTGTATGTGGAGGACACAAGAAAGTGGTATCTCTGTTGGTTCACTGTGGAATCTGGACAGCTTCCGGACAAATATTTACCAAAGAATATCGCCAAACAGCCGTTCGTTCTGAGTGGTTATTTTATTTAGAAAACCAGTTTCGGAGTATCAATACTGCGTTCTTCAAACGCCTGTGTACTGCATGTACAGACAGATATATCGATTCTAGCATACTGGAGCTCTCTGCATCTGGATTCGGTGAATTCGTCGTTAAAGTGTTTACTTCGAGGAACTGACAACAGCTCCTGTGAGTTGAGTTGTCGTTAGGTCTTCGAAGTAAACACGCAAAAGACGAATTCAAAGAATCCAGGTATCTGTAGCCCCAGTACGCCAGGATCGATGTATCTGATTCTCTGTACGTGGAGTGCATAGGCGCCTGTTGATAGCATTATTGACACGCAGAAACTGGTTATCTCAGTAAAATAACTACTCAAAACATACGGCTGTTTGGCGGTTTTCCTAGGTAAATTTGAAAATTATATATCCGTCATCCGCCCCCATGAATCATGGACCTTGCCGTTGGTGGGGAGGCTTGCGTGCCTCCGCGATACAGACAGCCGTACCGTAGGTGCAACCACAACGGAGGGGTATCTGTTGAGAGGCCAGACAAACGTGTGGTTCGTGAAGAGGGGCAGCAGCATTTGCAGTTGTTGCAGGGGCAACAGTCTGGATGACTGACTGATCTGGCCTTATAACACTAACCAAAACGGCCTTGCTGTGCTGGTACTGCGAACGGCTGAAAGCAAGGGGAAACTACAGCCGTAATTTTTCCCGAGGGCATGCAGCTTTACTGTAATGGTTAAATGATGATGGCGTCCTCTTGGGTAAAATATTCCGGAGGTAAAATAGTCCCCCATTCGGATCTCCCGGAGGGGATTACTAAGGAGGACGTTGTTATCAGGAGTACTGCATCAAACCAGTCTCTGGACTGAAGACCACAACAACAAGAGTATATCCATCATGCATGTGATTAAATAAATACCAGTAAAAGCATTAGTTACCCAAAAATAAAAAATTGGTCCGAATTAACAAAATTGTAAATTTGTAAACAAAAAACCAATTCGTTGCTGATTAAAGATAATTTTTTTTCGTTTTGTAAATATGCATACATTGTTTAATGCGTGTTCGTGTAGGCCTATGTAAACGAAATGTACCTGTTTGTAAGTAGAAAAACTGGTATTTAGCTAAATGTCGTATACGACACGGCGTTGTGACATGGGTCCTGATATTCCACCTTGGGCAGGAAGGATAATTAATTTAAGCTGAAGAACGCTGATCTAGTGTCTGAGATACAGACCCCCTGTGAGAGGATGAAATCACAGATCATAAACAATGTGACTAACATAAATTTTAAGCATTCATCATAAAAGAGTATGAATACATAATTATGTAGTGGGGAAAAGAAAATGGAACGTTGTCTCGCGACAAACGTCACAGGCCCCTGCGGAAGTCGTGCCAGCGAAATACGAAAACAGTGCCACTTCATCACGGGGTCACAGCACTCGGGAGAATAATGTTTACTAAAAAGGCGATAGGGCTGGCGACGTGACGGGCCCCTATCTCACGTTCCGCGCGCTGCTCTGCGCCCCCACCCACCCCCACCCCACCCCGCTGGCTCGGCCGGCGACAGACCACGCCACGGCACGGGCGGGCGAACGATTTTTCACGGCCAGCGCTTCCGGCAGGAAATGAGATTAAGAGCGGCGCGAGCTTGCTCTACGGTCTCAATCCGGGGCGGCCGCCTGTTCCGCGCTGTCATCCTCTGACAGCGAATAGCGCCCTCACAGCCTGGTTGCGATGCAGATACACCCGCTACCGGTCAGAGTCCTTCGGCACTAACTGCTTCGTGTCTACAGTGATTTTATGTTTTTTTCGTATTTAGCGTGGAAGTCTCGCATAGCGCCCAGGAGTTTTAGACAGAAACAGTACATCGCTAGTTTTACAAAAGCTAGGAAATGGACCTGTTGCATTGAAAATCTACCCCTCGTTTGTTAAGCTGATTAATTTTCTCTAACGTCGATCAGTTGTAGAATTTTGGAACACGTATTATGTTCGAGTATAATGACTTTTCTGGAGACTAGAAATCTACTCTGTAGGAAACAGCATGGGTTTCGAAAAAGACGATCGTGTGAAACCCAGCTCGCGCTATTCGTCCACGAGACTCAGTGGGCCATAGACAAGGGTTCCCAGGTAGATGCCGTGTTTCTTGACTTCTGCAAGGCGTTCGATACAGTTCCCCACAGTCGTTTAATGAACAAAGTAAGAGCATACGGACTATCAGCCCAATTGTGTGATTGGATTGAAGAGTTCCTAGATAGCAGAACGCAGCATCTCATTCTCAATTCAGAGAAGTCTTCCGAAGTAAGAGTGATTTCAGGTGTGCCGCAGGGGAGTGTCATAGGACCGTTGCTATTCACAATATACATAAATGACCTTGTGAATGACATCGGAAGTTCACTGAGGCATTTTGCGGATGATGCTGTGGTATATCAAGAGGTTGTAACAATGGAAAATTGTACTAAAATGCAGGAGGATCTGCAGCGAATTGACTCATGGTGCAGGGAATGGCAACTGAATCTCAATGTAGACAAGTGTAATGTACTGGGAATACATAGAAAGAAAGATCCATTATCATTTAGCTACAATATAGCAGGTCAGCAACTGGAAGCAGTTAATTCCATAAATTATCTGGGAGTACGCATTAAGAACGATTTAAAATGGAATGATCACATAAAGTTGATTGTCGGTAAAGCAGATGCCAGACTGAGATTCATTGCAAGAATCCTAAGGAAATGCAATCCGAAAACATAGGAAGTGGGTTACAGTACGCTTGTTCGCCCGCTGCTTGAATACTGCTCAGCAGTGTTGGATCCGTACCAGATAGGGTTGATAGAAGAGATAGAGAAGATCCAACGGAGAGCAGCGCGCTTCGTTACAGGATCATTTAGTAATTGCGAAAGCGTTACGGAGATGATAGATAAACTCCAGTGGAAGATTCTGCAGGATAGACGCTCAGTAGTTTGGTACGGGCTTTAGTTGAAGTTTCGAGAACATACCTTCACCGAGAAGTCAAGCAGTAGACCATGAGGATAAAATCAGAGAGATTAGAGCCCACACAGAGGCGTAACGACAATCCTTCTTTCCACGAACAATACGAGACTGGAATAGAAGGGAGAACCGATAGAGGTACTCAAGGTACCCTCCACCACACACCGTCAGGTGGCTTGCGGAGTATGGATGTAGATTTAGTTTTAGATGTAAGAAGTATCTCCCTTTAATATCAGCGGACGCAGTGCTCCAAGGTTCCCATTTCTACCGCTATGTGTCTAATTCTCTCAATTAGGCCTGATAAATTAAGATATGGGTAATCAAACCCGCTAGAAAACATAGTACTCTAATTTAAAAATGAAGCAACGGATAACGCAACATCGGTGAATGGCCATGGAGCAATACGTGCACATCAGGGACGGTAAGACTTTCTTTTTCTGATACTATGAATTCAGTTAGTCGCATGAAGTTCATAATGCGGGTTGTGAAGCAGCTGAATAGGCTGAAAATAAATAAATCGCCAGGTCCTGATGGGATTCCAATTCGGTTTTACAGGGAGTACTCTACTGCATTGGCTCATTACTTATCGTGCATTTATCGCGAATCTCTTGCCCAACGTAAAGTCCCAAGCGACTGGGAAAAAGCGCAGGTGACGCCTGTATATAAGAAGGGTAGAAGGACGGATCCTCAAAATTACAGACCATTATCCTTAACATCGGTTTATTGCAGGAATCTCGAACATATTCTCAAATCGAATATAATGAATTTCCTTGAGACAGAGAAGTAGCTGTCCATACATCAGCACGGCTTTAGAAAGCACCGCTCCTGCGAAACGCAACTCGTTTTTTTTTCACATGAAATCTTGCGAACCATGGATGAAGGGTATCAGACGGATGCCATATTCCTTGACTTCCGGAAAGCGTTTGACTCGGTGCCCCACTGCAGACTCCTAACTAAGGTACGAGCATATGGGATTGGTTCCCAAGTATGTGAGTGGCTCTAAGACTTTTTAAGTAATAGAACCCAGTACGTTGTCCTCGATGGTGAATGTTAATCGGAGCTGAGGGTATCTTCTGGAGTGCCCCAGGCAAGTGTGGTAGGTCCGCTGTTGTTTTCTATCTACATAAATGATCTTTTGGATAGGGTGGATAGCAATGTGCGGACGTTTGCTGATGATGCTGTGGTGTACGGGAAGGTGTCGTTGAGTGACTGTGGGAGGATACAAGAAGACTTGGACAGGATTTGTGATTGGTCTAAAGAATTGAAGCTAACTCTAAATATAGATAAATGTAAATTAATGCAGATGAATAGGAAAATGAATCCTGTAATGTTCGAATACTCCATTAGTAGCGTAGCGCTTGACATAGTCACGTCGATTAAATATTTGGGCGTAACATTGCA
Source organism: Schistocerca americana (assembly GCF_021461395.2). Lineage (NCBI taxonomy): Eukaryota > Metazoa > Arthropoda > Insecta > Orthoptera > Acrididae > Schistocerca > Schistocerca americana. The sequence goes on from NC_060123.1 coordinate 535,314,607, forward strand.
GACCGATACGAAGTGGGACAAGCATGTAATGGCAGTTGTGGGGAAGGCGGATGGTCGTCTTCGGTCCATTGGTAGAATTCTGGGAAGATGTGGTTCATCTGTAACGGAGACCGCTTATAGAACGATGGTGCGACCTATTCTTGAGTACTGCTCGAGTGTTTGGGATCCCTATCAGGTCGGATTGAGGGAGGACATAGAAGCAATTCAGAGGCGGGCTGCTAGATTTGTTACTGGTAGGTTTGATCATCACGCGAGTGTTACGGAAATGCTTCAGGAACTCGGGTGGGTGTCTCTGGAGGAAAGGAGGCGTTCTTTTCGTGAATCGCTACTGAGGAAATTTAGAGAACCAGCATTTGAGGCAGACTGCAGTACAATTTTACTGCCGCCTACTTATATTTCGCGGAAAGACCACAAAGATAAGAGAGCTTAGGGCTCGTACAGAGGCATATAGGCAGTCATTTTTCCCTCGATCTGTTTGGGAGTGGAACAGGGAGAGAAGATGTTAGTTGTGGTACGAGGTACCCTCCGCCATGCACCGTATGGTGGATTGCGGAGTATGTATGTAGATGTAGATGCATACAATGGATATGCCTGGATTGAAAATTCATAGAATATAGTCATTATCTCAGTGGTATGGATGAAGGATACTAAATAACGCTAAGAGAGAATTTCAATTATCATTCTGATTTATTTCGATAATATTTAAGAAAACTATTACTCTTTGTGACAAAACACTTAAGAAAACTACTACTCTCTGTGACAAAACATTTAAGGAAACTATTACTCCTTGTGACAAAACATACATGGAATCTGTTATATTTAAGTAAACTATCACTCTCAAGGACAAAACCTACATGAAGCACTCACTATCTCTTGCATCTCGTCATACCGGAAACACAGACAACACTTGGACGCCGTTACATCTACTAATGATTAAAATGGGTAAATATGAATGTTACTGAATGGTGGCCTCTTAACACCATTTAGTTATTGTCACACCTATTTAACGCGCGGGGTAGGGAAGGATATTACCTTTCACTCTCTCAAACATTACTTGTGTTACTACACATGCAGTACCATACGGATAAGTTCACGTTGAAACCGCGTACTATGCAACCGCAATGCAACGTGAGCAAACCCGCCGAAGCTTCATGACTCCACATTATTCATACTATGATTAACGAATGGCAAATCCAGTGACTACCGTTATGAATGCTGGCAACACATGGCCAAGTTCGACAACAAAGAAACGAGTAAAATAAACCGTTGATTCATGAACAATTTATATTGCTTGTATCCAGAACGAAACTATGCAACAAATGAAACATTAATGAACCTATCTGCCATTGGCCTAAGAACAAGAACCGTTGGTTCATGCCCTCAATCACGTCGCACCTAAGTCCGCTAGTTGAAACACATTAATCTGAGAAATTTCTACAAAAAAAAATATCGCTGAACGTTTCCCGGTATTAATTCACACCCGAACATGCTTCATAATCAATGTTACCCCAAAAAACCTACATTATGAACAACTTTTCTCACCATCAATGACGAGCGCCGCACCCCTACATTCGCCTCGTTCAATCGGCGGCTCCCGAGTGTCCTAACATGGCGCGTTCCAGGACCAACCGCCAACCGTTCAAAAAAACTGGTGGTGGGGGTAGGACCTCAGTGAGAACCAACCTCACAAACTCTGCCCCGCTCATCCCCACTATCTTTGGAATCACGATCTCTCTGCCGAATCTGCTCACGTTGTTATGTTGGTGCTAAACTACCCTACTGCTACCATCTTTGACTAACCCAGATTATTATATATTCCATACATAATTACGTTTATCCATCCACATACATCATGGGATCAAAGGATGAGAGAGGAGGTGTGACACCAACAGAAGAAAAATTATACACGGAAACATTCTTGAATCTAGAGGTTAATTAGTTACACGAAACACTGAAAGGACGCTCTCGGCGTAAAATGAATTATTAAATACGTACAACTTAATTAGTCAGTTAAATGAAGCGTAAACCTGTGACATTTCAACATTATCCGTTACGACAAATGGTTCAAATGGCTCTGAGCACTATGGGACTTAACAGCGGAGGTCATCAGTCCCCCAGAACTTACAACTACTTAAACCTAACTAACCTAAGGACATCACACACATCCATGCCCGAGGCAGGATTTGAACCTGTGACCGTAGCGGTTGCGCAGTTCCAGACTGAAGCGCCTAGAACCGCTCGGCTACTCCGGCCGGCTATCCCTTACGACATGCAGATACACAATCGAGTACTTTGAAAAACGAGATTCATTATTACAGTTTGCAATTTTCTCAGCATTTCTTACCACCTCTCTTATCGAAGTGAAAATGAGCGTTAGGCGTTACTGGCCGGGAGGACCCATCAGGGGCAGGTCCGGCCGCCTAGGTGCAGGTCTTATTACGTTCGACGCCACATTGGGCGACCTGCGCGCCGGATGGTGATGAAATGGTGATGAAGACAACACAACACCCAGTCCCCGAGCGGAGATAATCCCCGATCCAGCCGGGAATAGAGGCCCGTAGGACGGCAATCCGGCACTCTGACCTCTCAGGTACTGGGGCGGATACCATCTCTTTTATATGAGAACATCGATGTTAAATGATCATCTCAGAAAGGAGATACTTCGAGTTACCTGATCTGCTTTGTAACTGAAAGGAAAACATTTTCAAAAATTGTAATTCATTATTGACAATCGACAGGAAGTGCAAAATGGCTAAGCAGGGATGGTTAGAGGACAAATGTAAGGATGTAGAGGCGCATATCACAAGAGGTAAGATAGATACGGCCTACAGGAAAATTAATTAGAGCTTTGGAGAAAAGAGAACCACTTGCATGAATATCAAGAGCTCAGATGGAAGCCCAGTTCTAAGCAAAGAAGGGAAAGCAGAAAGGTGGAAGGAGTAATTAGAGGGTCTATACAAGGGCGATCTTCTTGAGGACAGAATTATAGAAATGGAAGAGAATGTGGACGAAGATGAAATAGGGGATATGATACAGCGTGAAGAGTTTAACAGAGCACTGAAAGACCTAAGTCAAAACAAGGCCCTGGGAATAGACAACATTTCATTAGAACTACTGACAGCCTTGGGAGAGCTAGGTCTAACAAAACTCTACCATCTGGTGAGCAAGATGTGTGAGACAGGCGAAATACCCTCAGACTTCAAGAAGAATATAATAACCCAATCCCAAGGAAAGCAGGTGTTGACATATGTGAAAATTACCGAACTATCAGTTTAATAAGACACGGCTGCAAAATACTAACTCGAATTCTTTACAGACGAATGGAAAAACTGGTAGAAGCTGACCTCGTGGATGATCAGTTTGGATTCCGTAGAAATGTTGGAACATGTGAGGCAATACTGACCCTTCGCCTTATCTTAGAAAACTGATTAAGGAAAGGCAAACCTACGTATCTAGCAGTTGTAGACTTATAGAAAGCATTTGACAATGTTGATTGGAATACTCTCTTTTAAATTCTGAAGGTGGCAGGGGTAAAATACAGGGAGCGAAAGGCTGTTTACAATTTGTACAGAAACCAGATGGCAGTTATAAGAGTCGAGGGGCATGAAAAGGAAGCAGTGATTGGGAATGGAGTGAGACAGGGTTGTAGCCTATCCCCGATGTTATTGAATCAGTATATTGAGCAAGCAGTAAAGGAAACAAAAGAAAAATTTGGAGTAGGAATTAAAATCCATGGAGAAGAAATAAAAACTTCGAGGTTCGCCGTTGATATTGTAATTCTGTCAGAGACAGCAAAGGACCTGGAAGAGTAGGCGAACGCAATGGACAGTGTCTTGAATCGAGGACATAAGATGAACATCAACAAAAGCAAAATGAGGATAATTGAATGTAGTCGAATTAAATCGGGTGATGCTGCGGGAATTAGATTAGATATGAGACGCTTAAAGTAGTAAAGGAGTTTTGCTATTTGGGGTGCAAAATATCTGATGATGGTCGAAGTAGAAAGGATATCAAATGTAGACTGGCAATGGAAAGCAATGCGTTTCTGAAGTAGAGAAATTTGTTAACATCGAGTATAGATTTAAATGTCAGGAAGCCGTTTCTTAAAGTATGTATGTAGCCATGTATGGAAGTGAAACGTGGACGATAAATAGTTTAGACAAGAAGAGAATAGAAGGTTTCGAAATGTGGTGCTACAGAAGAATGCTGAAGATTAGATGGGTAGATCACATAACTAACGAGGAGGTATTGAATAGAATTGGAGAGAAGAAAAATTTGTGCACAACTTGACTAGAAGAAGGAATAGGTTGGTAGAGCACATTCTGAGGCATCAAGGAATCACCAATTTAGTATTGGAGGGCAGCGTGGAGGGTAAAAATCGTAGAGAGAGACCAAGAGATGGATACACTAAACAGATTCAGAAGGATGTAGGTTGCAGTAGGTACTGGGAGATGAAGAGGCTTGCACAGGATAGAGAAGCATGGAGAGCTGCACCACACCAGTCTTTGGACCTGAAGACCACAACAACAACAACAACATTGACAATGGCAATCAACAGAAATTAGAGTAACGTCTGCCACAAATAAATGTTAGGATGAACGTTAATCACATTAGAATTGAATTACATACATACAAAATATCAACCTGTGTGATCTGACTATTGAATACATAGGGCACACTCCTTTCCTAAGTAACCACCTTCAGAATGCAGTTCTGTACCAGAATAGTTTCAAAACATGTAATATTTACAAGGTCATTCAAAAAAGTTTGAAAACCGACGTGGCACATCGGGCATACTACAAGGATTAGTAACGACAAGGTAGCATAGGAACCGTTGGTTGCAAAGGCCAGGAGCGAGGTCTAAGGTCACAAGACGGCACTGCTTTATAAACACAGGTGGAGCACACGGAAATCGTTGTCATTCACAACGTGGAAACGTTGGGAGTGACATGTGCGAAACGGTCAAGATGCATTTGATTAATGGTGCGGCCAACTGCGATGTACGAGAAGACCCGTAAGATTATATCGTGCTAAATATACTGATAGAAATATGCCGCGCCACAACTTATTCGCCACCCTGCACCACCGATTGTACTGAACCAGTTCGTTCAACGTACACAAGCTGGATGCTGGTGCCGGCCGGTGTGGCCGTGCGGTTCTAGGCACTTCAGTCAGGAACCGCGCCACCGCTGCGATCGCAGGTTCGAATCCTGCATCGGGCATGTATGTGTGTGATGTCCTTAGGTTAGTTAGGTTTAAGTAGTTCTAAGTTCTAGGGGACTGATGACCTCAGATGTTAAGTCCATAGTGCTCAGAGCCATTTGAACCATTTTGCATGCTGGTCGCCAATGAACAACACGAACCGTTGCAGTGGGAGAAAGCATTCGCAAATGGGTAAAGCATTCGCTATCAACAAGTTCATGAGATCCATCGTGCGCCATTGATATCCTCCAATCCTGTGTCTGTCCCAGTGTACACAATGAAAGATTGCATCCGTTTCTTTACCAACGCGTCTAGGCAGGCTACACATTAGGAGCACTTGTTCCAGTATCAGTTTAATCACGTTCTGTGTGGTTATTCGGGATTTCCCATTTACATTGCGCATTGTCATTCAATACCTGTCTCGATTGTCTTAATTCTGACATCTTGTCAATATATTTTAGCTATTAAATTAAAATGATGATAATAATTTCGTGTGGCTCGATGCTATGGTGTAAGGACCTCCTCTGACTGATGGGTCCTTAGCCTATTGTTCTGCTGAAAGGATCCTTCCTTTTGATTAACAGGTCCTTAACCTATTGTTCCCCAGCTTCTCCTCTCCCACCCTCCCTCCTGGAAATTGGCAGGAAAAAAGATTGAACTGCTCAGTCATTTGGAGAGAATTCGATTGCAGTGTATGTAATATTGTTAAAACAACTTAGGCAATGTACAGAATATTGTTTAATTCTTTATGGTAGCGAATGAAATATAGTTTTTTTGTTCTGTTAAAGAAACTGTCTGGAAATCGATTGCAGTGTATGGAATATTGTTTGAACAATTTAGAGCATTCAAGGTAGTGTATGGAATATATAAGAATTCCCTGCTTCTTGACAGAGTATAGGGGAAAAATGCAGGAGACCCGCACCGCCGTACTAGGCAAGGTCCTAATGGAGGTGGTTTGCCATTGCCTTCCTCCAACCTAATGGGGATGAATGTTGATGATGAAGATGACACAACAACACCCAGTCATCTCGGGGCAGGCGAAAATACCTGACCCCGCTGGGAATCATACCCGGGACCCCTTGCTCGGGAAGCAAGAACACTACCATGACACCACGAGCGGCAGGTGTATGGAATACAGTTTATTTCTTTGAAAAATTTGGCATGAAAAAGATCACTGTACCCAACTCCCCATCCCCACCCCCTTGCTCCCTCCCCTCTCCCTCTCCCTTCCTCCGCCTGGAAATGGGCAGCTCTGCAGTGGAGAACAGGGATCTCACGAAGGGAAATTCAGGGTTACATTGTTTATTTATATAAAAAAATTAGTTTGCGGGACTTGGATTTCTCTTATTCATCATTCTCTGCTGTTTGGAAAGGAAGTAATTAATTCGATCACTTACCTTTTTATTCCAATTGCACAAAGAATACTGATACGAAACTCACATCACACGTAATTACACAGTTAAAAATCTTTCGATCCTGAAGCAAGCACTGCCCACCGTCCCCTGCCCACTGGACTGCACAGAACACCACTGAACACACTGCCAGGCATTGGGATGCACCGGCAGTCCCCGCAAAAGACGACCGAAGGCATTCTTCCTGATGATTCTAATGGGACAATTCGTCTCTTACTGAATTTAGCTGTCAAACTGCTCCTGATGCCAGTGTGGGAGCACTGTCTGCCTTTTTTTTCTGCAGACGAGGCTGTCAATGGCGGAGAACTATTTTGTTCAGAGCAGCATACTGCACTGACAATGAAAGCCTGTAAAAATGGTCTAAAGTTCGCCAAATACATCCCATGGACTCACGGTGCCGCCGTGCAGCGCCGCTGGAGGAAAATGCCGCCATAGATGTGGCCCATGACTGCAGCCACAGGAGCGCAAGTCAGTTTGTTAGTCGGAGAGAGGCCTGCCGGCCGTGGACGAGCGCCCACCCCTGGAGGAACTGAGTAGTAGGAGTTCTAATGCTATCAATACTCCCAGTGCAAACACTTGTCATATTGATTGTCCTCAAAATTTCTACAGAGTATACAGGGTGCTACAAAAAGGTACGGCCAAACCTTCAGGAAACATTCCTCACACACAAAGAAAGAAAATATGTTATGTGGACAGGTGTCCGGAAACGCTTACTTTCCATGTTAGAGCTCATTTTATTACTTCTCTTCAAATCACATTAATCATGGAATGGAAACACACAGCCAACAGAACGTACCAGCGTGACTTCAAACACTTTATTACAGGAAATGTTCAAAATGCCCTCCGTTAGCGAGGATACATGCATCCACCCTTCGTCGCATGGAATCCCTGATGCGCTGATGCAGCCCTGGAGAATGGCGTATGTATCAGAGCCTTCCACAATACGAGCACGAAGAGTCTCTACATTTGGTACCGGGGTTGCGTAGACAAGAGCTTTCAAATGCCCCCATAAATGAAAGGCAAGAGGGTTGAGGTCAGGAGAGTGTGGAGGCCATGGAATTGGTCCGCCTCTACCAATCCATCGGTCACCGAACCTGTTGTTGAGAAGCCTACGAACACTTCGACGAAAAGTGCAGGAGCTCCATCGTGCATGAACCACATCTTGTGTCGTACTTGTAAAGGCACATGTTCTAGCAGCACAGGTAGAGTATCCCGTATGAAATCATGATAACGTGCTCCATTGAGCGTAGGTGGAAGAACAAACTAAAATGAGCTCTAACGTGGAAATTAAGCGTTTCCGGCCAGATGTCCACATAACATCTTTTCTTTATTTGTGTGTGAGGAATGTTTCCTGAAAGTTTGGCAGTACCTTTTTGTAACACGCCGTAGACGTGGCACACGGTCCTGAAGGCAACTCAATGCAAAGTGGGTATCTGTTCACTATTCACCTACCAATGGGGTGAGCCAAATCGTCATAAGCCAGAAGGTTTCTTGGACCCAATGAAAGGATGGGCAAGCTCTATCTCGGAACAAAGGCGTCCGCTGAGATGCTGTTTCTGGCCCCAACCTGCTTGCTTGCTGCTACACTTTCTGCGGCCTCCGGACTCACAAGAATATTGGGAACCAAACACATATTTATCATTACTACAATTAAATATTAGGATTTCTAACTGAAGTCTAACATCGAGCAATGTAGGGGAAATGTCTCTCCTCTTGATGGCCGTGGTTCTGGAACAAATTTCAATATCTATTGTGAACATAATTTTCCACATACGAAAAGTCTTTAATTCCCCTTACTGCTATTGAAGTAGCAGCAAGCAAGAAGGTCGGGGCCACAAACAGAGTCTCAGCTGACGCCTTTGTTCCGAAATGGGGCTTGTCCATCCTTTGTACACGTTCAGAGAGTCCAAGAAAGCTTCTGGCTTATGATGTTTTAGCTCACGGCTCTCCCGGGCAGTTAATAGTGAACTAATACCCAGTTTGCGTTGGGTTACCTTTGGGTCCACGTATTTTACGTGTATACTCTGCAGAAATTTGAGAGAAAAAATGGTTCAAATGGCTCTGAGCACTACGGGACTTAACTTCTGAGGTCATCAGTCCCCTAGAACTTAGAACTACTTAAACCTAACTAACCTAAAGACATCACGCACATCCATGCCCGAGGCAGGATTCGGACCTGCGACCGTAGCGGTCGCGCGGTTCCAGACTGTAGCGCCTAGAACCGCTCAGCCAACCCAGCCGGCAAATTTGAGAGGATTCAGTACAATGAGTGGGAGTATTGATAGTGTTCGAACTCCTACCACTTCGGTCTACCAGGAGTGGGCGCCCGTCCACTGCCGCCAGGCCTCTTCTGGCTGACATGTGCTCCCGTGGCTGCGGTCATGGGTCGCGTTTATGGCGGCGATTTCCCTCTGTCAGTGCAGCACTTATGCAATGTGAGTATGTGTGATGCATTTGACGATCTGTAGACTATTTTTTCAGGGTTTAATTGCCAGTGCAATATGGAGATCTGTACAAAATAGTTTTTTGCCATTGAAAGTCTCGTCTGCAGGAGAAAAAGGCGGGTAGTGCTCCCACATTAACAGCAATAGCGGTTTGATGTGCAAATTCAGTAAGACACATGCTGTCCCTTAATATTGATCAGGAAGAATGCATTCGGTGTTATTCGGTGTTGTTTCCGTAAACAGGTCCTGTTAGGACAAGAATTTCCATGCAGAGGAGCTGAAACATCACGGATGCTCCTACAAAAGCGACGGTTAACTATTTTTAGGACACTTTATCGATTCCGAGAAATGACCGATAAGTAAGGGACGGGCTGTCCCATTAGGATCGCAAGGAGGAATGCAGTCGGTGTTATTCTGAGCTATTTTCATGAACCGGTCCAGTTCGAACCATAATTTCCTCGCAGACAAGCTGAGACATTACGAAAGCTCCTACCACACGATCTTTAACTATTTCTGCAGCACTATACTATTCCCGAGAGAAAGACTTGGCTGTTATTTACATAGACATGTGACAGCAGTATAACAACCTTTTAGCTGCATCTGCAAGGGTGAGCCGCTATGGAAGCATCTCTCTTGGCGCTGGACCCGCAACTACGCGTCCTTGCACCATCAACAATGCCTAGGTGAACACATATTTCAACACGATTTTTTAGGTGTCAAGTATGAAAGGGATGCCGTCTTCTCATGCTCATGGGACCAGAACTGACACCTGCACGTGGTTTGGCAGCTGACGGCCACGTCATCACTTCGCGAGGACTGCCGTTGCATCCCGATGCCTGGCAGTGTGTGTGGTGGCGTTCTGTGCGGTCCAGTAGACAGGGGACAGCAGGACATGCGCGCTTGAGGATCGAAAGATTTTTAACTTTGTAATTAAGTGTGACGTGTGTTTCATACCAGGTAACAACTGTCTGACTTAGAGGTTTGTTTCCAAAACAGTGCGGCACTTCGTGGTTTTCAAGATAAAGCTCTGTTCGCCTATGCACAATAGTGTCAGCTTAATGTTAAAACCTTTGGCTGGCGAACTTCTCTGTGCATTGGTACAGTCATTATGGAACCGTTGTTGCTGCTTTAATGGATTTCCAACATTGTGAAGCTTTTGTGGGGTACAAAATTAGCATCAAGGTACATATAGTGTATTAACTAACACGTGAGAAACCGCTGGTGATAGATAGATGAGTTAAAAATGAGTAAAAAAGTTCCAGTACACATGTTGTTAACGTTCTTTCGTAGTTCCAGGTATTTATTTATAACTGTGCGTCCACAGTTGGAATAAAAAGGTAGGCGATCGAATTAATTATTTCCTAGAAGACCTGCTTCTTTCCAAACAGCTGAGAATGAGAGCAAAAGAAATTTAAGCCCCGCAAACTAATTTTTTTATAAACAAATAATGTTCCCCTGAATTTCCCTTTGTGAGATCTTCCTCTCCACTGCAGAGCCGCTAATTTCCTGGTAGAGGAGGGGAGGGGTGATGGGGATGGGGATGGGTGGCAGTGGCGGTGATCGATTTCCTTAACAATTCGTTAAATAAGTAAACGAAATATATTACATACACTGCCTTGAATCCTCTAATTGTTTAAATAAACAATATTCCTCACGTTGTCTAAATCGTTTAGACAACATTCCATATATTGTAATCTATTTCCAGACATATTCTTTAACTACTCAAAAACAAACTATATTCCATACACTGCCATAAATAATTAAACAATATCCTGCACATTGCGTAAATTGTTTAAACAATATTTCATTCACTATACTCGAATTCCCTCCAAATCAATTACCAACTGAGCCTTTTTCCTGCCAATTTCAAGGAGGAAGGGTAGGAAGTGTGCAGGTGGGGGGACAACAGCTTAAGGACCTGTCAATCAAAAGAAAGAATCCTTTTAGCATGACATTAGGTTAATTACCTGTCAACCTGCACCTGATGTAGGCAACCCACACTAACAAAATGCGCTGGTGTTGGCTTTGTCCCACAACTAATATTGCAACTATAGCTACCTCCCTTCCTGAAACCATTCTTTTCTTCTAATAGCAGTGAGACAGGTATGTTTTTAAGACCATTTTTAATCATGCATGTGGTCAGCTAATAAGTTTACACCACACTTTTCGAAATTATTACTACCCTCTTGCTTATAAAAAATTACTTTTTCAGCTGTATTCTAGGAATGCGAAGCAATCCTCGTTTTGCATCAAGTATTCACTCCTTTGGATAAATGTGGGCCAGAGTCGTTCTCCGTATGATAGTAACTCTGTTTTAATGCCTCTAGTCCGGTGGCTTTTTGTTCTTCATTCATTTAGCGCTTCGTGTAATTCGTTCATTCTCATCCTCTGTTCTTGGTAAATTTCATTATACGCTTTGGAGGTGTTGCTCGTATCATCTGGTCCATTCTATTCGCACCCTAGCATCTAATAATGGTCAGCTTTCCCACTTATGCACAGCTGAGCACTATATATGTATATTATTTCTCTTTTGTCTAACCTTTTCATGAGCTATCATACCTGGATATCAGTTTCTATGTTATTTAATAACTTATCCGAAGACCCCAACATCCGTTACAGACTATCTGATTTTTTCTTCTTGTGGTTCTGCTTTGCGTTGTACCCAGATCAGGACTCTTCCGTCTTACTTTGTAAGCTTTCGACCAATGTCATTGTTTCTTCCTTGCTGCCATTTCAACTTCTTCCTCCCACTTCCACCGTTCCCTTCACTTTTTTGTTCTTATTCGTTTTTTTCCTACCCTAGGGCTTTCGATGCTGTTCGGTATTTCCTTTATGCTACTTCGTTCAAAAATGTTCAAATGTGCGTGAAATCTTGTGGGACTTAACTGGTAAGGTCATCAGTCCCTAAGCTTACACATACTTAACCTAAATTATCCTAAGGACAAACACACACACCCATGCCCGAGGGAGGATTCGAACCGCCGCCGGGATCAGCCGCACAGGCTACTTCGTGTTTTGTCCATGAAACCAAGCACCAATATGTTTTTTAGCAATTGCTGTAGTGTTTGGTAAAGGTGTCTTACGCTTCCCTCTAGTAATAAGTACATTTAAGAGAGTTTGTCAACTGGTCTTGTGATACATAATGCAGTTCAAATTGACGTCCTATGTGTAGACACCCGTTTTATGTCAGATGACTGTGCATTAGGCAATGAAACCGAGTCAAAGTTAATACAAATACTATACTGTCGAGACAGAAAATATATATATCGCTAACAACAATGCAATCAGTACATCACAGTGACGACGTCACTGGACAAATGGGACTTTGAGTATGACTGAGTACGTGAGCCGGTCGGAGTGGCCGTGCGGTTCTAGGCGCTACCGTCTGGAGTCGAGCGACCCCTCCGGTCGCAGGTTCCAATCCTGCCTTGGGCATGGATGTGTGTGATGTCCTTAGGTTAGTTAGGTTTAATTAGTTCTAAGTTCTAGGCGACTTATGACCTCAGACGTTAATTCGCATAGTGCTCAGAGCCATTTGTACGATTTTTTGAGTACCTGAGAAAGACTTTAGTCGACCGCCAAAAGTAAGTCCAAGGAAGGACACAACTTTCATTGCTGGTAACAGGAAGGCCTTCTAGAAAAGGATATGATCTCGTACACCGGAATGTAATTTACTACGTTTTGCATGTTGAAAGGAATATACTGGGGCCTATTTGTATGTGGCACCCGAATATGATTTTATAAAGAATGAATGACTCTGACAGGCTCGATAATGTGAATCCCTGACTGTGCGGGGTCGGTACATGCTTGTATTAAATAAACGGTGAATTGAATATAAATTATTTTCTTCCCCTTCTGTAGTCTGCTGCGAAAATAATTTGGAACTATTTTTGGCATTGTCCTGATGGGCTGTCTCATTAGATAGAACTGATTGATCGTAGATAATAAAATCCAGTTGACATAAAATGACATCTGCTTATATACTGGTCTTCTGATTGTGATTCCTACGACGTTGCTTTCGTGGCTTAAGCTTTTCTGTACCGGTGCTCAAAGTATCACTCTGAGCGATTTCACAAATTTTTCTGAAGTATCACAAATGTTGCTTGACAGTGTAAGGTCAACTGTGCCAGAAGATATTTTTTTTATGAAAGCTGCTGTCAATTGCACTTCTCTAACATAGTCAGACTGAATATGTTCGTTAGAATTGGAAATGGGCTGTCGAAATAAATTCAAACCGTTGTGATCATCATTGTTACAGGCTGTGACATCTGATATGTCTGGCTTATCGTCGATAATTAGACCCTGTTTGCTCAAAATAACATCTGCATCCGTGCTGGAATTCTGAATATGACTTCCACGAAATTGCTGTTTTTTATTTTCTGTAATAATAGACGTCTTGTAGCAATTAATTTTGCGTCCTGCCGATGGGTTGTCATGATTATACGTATCTGGTTTGAAAGGGATATACGGAATGGTGACATATTGCGTGGTTTCACAGGAATCCGTAGCAATAGTAGATCGAACAGAAGTGTTGATAGACAAATTTTTCTTCTCATAATGGGCTGCTAGGTATGTCAGTGGGCTGTGAGGGGTATACGTAGTTCGCTTGTATGTCTGGTGCACCACGGAAAGAAACAAACTCTGTTCTGTGTAGAGACGGAATGTGGCGTCAGATGTTTGATTGTTCGCATCATTAATCTGAGAGAAATAAAAATTATTTGTTGTTTGATTTAGCTGTATTAATCTGGTTTGTAAATCAGTTTGTGGGGAATAGTATTTATCAGCACAAAGGTTGACTGAAGCAGAAGTGTTTGCGTACGATGAAGCGGAAAGCTGTAGTGTGAGCGGAAGGTTTACACGACAAAGGGCGGCGTTGTGTATACCATTTTTTGCTTGACAGAAAACTTCTTTACTGTTATCTCATCGTGCTTAATATGGGGCTTGATAGGTTCACTATTAACTGTTTGAGACAGCGTGGGTGGCTCAACACAGCGGTCATGAGCGTCACTCCAGACGGTATTGTCGTTAGTATCAATGAAATGTAGTGAAATTTCTGACGTGAGAAACTTAGCTTTGTTATCAGATTTGGTAGGCACAGTTGCTTGATTAATGTTTTCAGAGATTATCAAACTGCTGTCGCTGACGGGTAACCTGACAATTCCATGCCGCTTAATAGAGGTCATTGTTAATCTCTCCGTAAAATCTTACTCTATATTGTCGATGGGTTTTTCAGTAGGATGTGAAGTTTGTGATGTGGCAACGTCTGTAACGGAATTTATACTAGCGTCAACTTGGGTTGTAAGACTAGTGAGGAAATGCTATTCTATTTCCTGTCTTTGTACTGCTAATGACTGTAACAACTGATTCTTTTCCTCTGTGTGTTTACGGAGAAAGTCTTTGTATCGCTTTTGTGAGGTCTCTGTGTGAACTTTAAGACGTGCATCTAATCGAGTGTCATTGATCTATTCTTTCATTAACTGATTGGATTTCATCTGTAAGCTTTTTGTATGTTTCACTACATTTATATGTGAGAGCATTAATCTCATCTCTCAAACGTTTGGTGCTGTCTGCGCATTGCCTCGCTGTGGCTTAAACTGTATCGCAAAGACGTTTTTCACTGGCTTTAATGTCTGTATCTAGCTGTTTGAAACGGTTATCAGTAGTTTCTGTGTGCGATTTAAGCTCGTCACGTATGGTGGAAAATTGCTCATTGATCAGAGCGGTGGAGTCCACTTTTATTTCTCGTATTTCTTGTCGTAACTGATTCTTGGTGTCAGCTTATATTTCTCGTATAATGGAAAACTGCTTATCATTTTTATTAAATGGTTCACTGAACTTGTGCATGAGATTTTGAAACATCGCTTCCATATTGCTTTGAACTGATGCGTCGGGTGTCACCTCCGTTATTTTCTGTGGTGTGGAGACATCATCTACAACCATGGACGTCTCGTCTATTGCATTGTGTGCGTAATTGCCGTTTACGGAATTTGACCAAATATAAGAACAGACTGAGTACATTGCACTATTGTTGCCTCTAACATACTACTGGCTATCTGATTAATTGTGTGAAAAGTTGGTAAATCATTAACCTCATTCGGTAAACAATCAAGTTTTGAATTACGCACATCAGCCACTTGCAGATCAGCGACGTCCGCAATACCGGAATATACCGGCTGATTAATAGTCAAATTAGCGGGTGAAATTACAGTGTCAGGAAACTGTACATTATTTTTTGAAACGGAACAAACGTTTTCTGTGGTGCTGTTAAAAACTGATAACTTATGTCCCTGTGCGCATAGCAAATAAATTAAATTGTCTTGCCTCTAAATCAGCAACGGAGTAACGCGATATATACTGGTCTCTGGTGAAAAACACAAACATGCTAACTACAGGCTCAGCAGTGTGCAGTGATGGTCATAATACTTTGAAATGCACATTTTTTTGCCTGATAAAAGAGAACATTTAAGGAAATCCAACTTCCTTAAAAAATATACGATCTGGACAAGGAGGTGATACTGATTATGGTGAATTACTAACACTCAGTTTCTAAGAAAAATTATATTGCAAGTTAAGTTCGTCTTTTCAAAAACATCTGACTGTTGAAGTTAAATTACTCACAACTTATTCACAAAAAATGTAATTTAAGCAGCAAGTATTATCTAACTTCACGAATCCAACATAAATGCAAATCGACAAATCACACATAGTTCCATTATTAAGTCTTAAAAGCATTACAAAAATAAAATATCTAACTAGCCTTTTTGTCAAAACCGTCTACGTACATTCTGGGGTCACTCAAGAATTACAAATTATCAGCCAACTGATCTATACCAACACGCTGCCAAAAACAGAAACCATAATTATTTGTCATCTTTACCTTACTTATAAGAAGATTTCTGCTCCCAAGTTCAACAATAGTGACATGCCTAAATTAATGTAACTCTTCGTAGCTTCACACACCAAGCAACAAAAAATGCCTACTCCAAAGTGTTTCAGTCACAGACAGGTACATACAACTGTGCGCCAAGCGCTCTCTCACTCCAACACTAGCAGTGTCTCTGGGTCTGCGATCGCGCAGTCAGCGATGCGCATTATCGAGCCTATCAGAGACATTCACCATTTATAAAACCATATTCGGGTGCCACATACAAGTGTGCCCCAATATATTCCTTTCTATGTTACAAATAAATCCCTAATATGTAGATGATGAAACCTGAGACAAGAACCTCCTACTTAATTGTCATAGCATCATACGTGTACCTCATCCATTTATTGCTTGGTGAAACAGCAACATGCCACAACCCGTGGAGAGCAGAAGTTGTATAATTGCTTGTCTGTACTCAATATGACGACTTTTAGAGATAACATCAAGTAAGCGCAAGATTCTCTCTGAAGCAAAACCAAAGTAAGCCTAAAATTCTCTCTTCGACTTACATGCTACAACACTATCCTACTGTTGTTACAGATTCTCTCCTTGTTCAGTGTCTAACAACCCTACCACAACAAAGGTCAAAAAATGGTTCCAATGGTTCAAATGGCTCTGAGCACTTTGGGACTTAACAATTTAGCTCATCAGTCCCCTAGAACTTACAACTAATTAAATCTAACCAATCTAAGGACACCATACACATCCATGCCCGAAGCAGGATTCGAACCTGCGACCGCAGCAGTCCCGCGGTTCCGGACTGCAGAGCCTAGAACCGCACGGCCACCGCGGCCGGCTAACAAAGGTCAAAAATTAATTATTAAATATTGCATTTTCGGACAACAACAAAGTTATATTATGTGGCAGGTGTCATTAGAGCACAGTTAGTAAAGTCATTTCATGAAATAATGGATAAACCAGGCACTCATCTTTTCGTGTTTCCCACGCTGGTCTCGTTGTGAACTCATGGCTCAATCGCCGAAACTCTTGGTGGTGATTATTCCAAGCTCGGATGCAAAGAGGCCTAGGTGTTATTCTGCGATATTCAAAAGTTTTATAGATGTGTTTCATAAACCATTCTTGAAGATTAAACTTTTGCAAGTTAGGACAATGGTGATGTAAAAAAGTAATCAGTACTCTGAATTTAATTTACAGTTCTGTTTTATTACTTTTGTTGGAACATCACTTCACAATATAAACATACTTGAAAATATCTTCCTCACTGTTAAAGTTCACATTTCATAAACTGACTACAATTTGCGTCTTTTCAACATGACGACCAAGACTTGACTCTCCAAATAACCGCTTACACGCCCAAAAATCAGAGTTACAAGTACGTCAAAGACTATAGTGACAAAAAGAAAAAAAGAATACACATGAGAATAATATCATTGCAATATAAACATATCGATGTATCAAAGTACCTCTAAATTAATGAGATCAAATCTGAATGTTGTCACAGAAATATGTTAACTATTTTATAGAAACTCAGTAGAATATTGCTGGTATCGAGAGAGTGAGGTGAGGTGCCGTAATGGTTACGTAATTCAAGTACCATTACAAGTGCGATAGTAAAAAAGCCTATATAAGATGGATTTTAACGGAGAAAATATTGATAATGAATATTCTGGAGAGGCTACACACTAACCGCACAGTCAGTATGAATCATCAGAAAACAAACAGAATGAAGATAAAACGCAAAATGAACGTAGTGTAACTAGACATATTGATTTAAATAGGATGCACAAATTAAATTCGGAAACAAAACTGAATCTAGGCGAACTTTGTTAAAAGGGTTCGCATAGTGTTAATATACCAGATATAAAGGGTATTACTATAGATATTTCTATTGCTGACTGAGGATTGTGCAGTGAACAACATCACGTGGGTATTGATGCCATCTGGGGTGACATCTCATTCTTCCAGTCTTTTAGAAAGGCGGAGCTCCTCCTAGCGTCGTGGTGTGGGGTTGTGGGTAGCCATCGGGTATGACTTTGCGTCACGGCAGCTAGTTATTGATGGAACTCCGACCGCACAGCAGTACGTCCTAGTGTGTTACTTCTCATGTGACAGTATCGTGGTGCCATTTTTTCAACAGCATTGTGCTCCTACACACACAGCACTTGCCTCCTCGAAGTGATGTGATGTACGCCCGTGGCCAGCAGAATATCCAAATTTGTCACTGACAGAACATGTGTCGGACCAATGGCAGTACCCAAGACATCAACGACGAACTGCAATAGCTGTGGGCCAGGTTTCCTTATGACAGGATACAACGGCTTTATGAAATACTTCCCAACGGGATCAGGGCGTACATCCATGCTAGAGGGGCTACAGTGTTATAGTTAAAAATAGGTACATACTGCAAAGTATATTCTAATCACATACCCTCTCAATTAATAAAGATTCAGATCGTTTCTTCCTCTATTTATGAGTGATCGACTTTTTTTGTCAGTCTGTGATTATATTCACCATTGCTGGAATTAATTTTGTGTACTCCGAAACTTGCAAACGGGTTCTTGCAATTATCGGTGTCATAAATTTTCATGTGAACCTTTAAAGTGTCACATGGATCCATTTGACTATATGTCAGTTATTAAAATAGTTAAATTGCAAAATTAGTGTTCTGGACCAATAGCCGAGTAAATTAGGGACCGCTTACGATGTCTCCCGACGCGGTGTTGGAGCGGGAAGGCAGCGAAATTAAGGTATCAACAGCGACTGCTTGAGATACGCGACACAGGCGCCTCGGTAACTCGTGCGACTGGACGTGCGTCCCGCCGCGTCGCTGCGGAGTGATTGTTTCCATTAAGGGCGTCGTGGGCGGCGCTGGTGAGCGGCGGGGCTGCCTCGACAATAGGTGGGGGCGGCGGCCTATTCCGGGAGGGCTCGCGTGCCGGCTATCAGATAGCGCCGAATATATTAGGCGCTGCAGCGCGGCCGACGCCTATCGCTGGCCCGTAACTTTCCGGCAAAGCAGCGGTCGGTCGGCCGCGCGGCGCGGCGTGGGGTTCTGGCCGGCAGAGGCGAGGCCTGCTAATGCCATTTGTAACGGCGCTGTTACACTGCCACCTGCCGCTAGCGGCTTGTTCCAAGCGTTTAGAGCGCCAATGTTTCATGCTAAGACCCCTGGCCGCTAACAGCTCACACAAAAGCCAGCAGGCCGCTCCAGCGCCGGTGCTCGAGCTCCAGCGCCAACGAACGGGTATTTTCGTTCTGTCCTACAGTACTAAAATTATCATTATAAAACCAGAAAAATACATCTGTAACGACAGTTACTATAATATGCTTACCGATCATATGAGGTATACAAACGAGAAGTGATGTAAGTTGAAAACATGGTTTGGAGCAAACCAGGAGACTGTAAAAATGAAAAACATGAATTAGTTAAAAATTACATATTTTTATTTCTAACATGGTTTCTTACAAAAATAACAAACACAAATTATTCTACTGAAAATATTGAAATCTTCGTTTTACGATTGTTCTGCAGTGAACACTACAGCCCTTTAAATACGTTCGACATCACACCTGAAATAGAAACCATAACGCATTGCTTAACAAACTGAGTGGCATACAGTCGTTCATCTTCGTCGGAATCTTGTTCAGTGTTCCTAGCATGTCGTCATTATTTTTTTTGGTCCTTTCTTTAAATTCGCAAACAAGATTTTATAGAAAGCATGTTGACATGGAAAAATAAAAGGTAACAAAACGATCATATCCCTTTTCTTCTGCTCTGTTGATTTTCTCATTGTATGCACATCTACATCTACATCCATACTACGCAAGTCACCTAATGGTGTGTGGCGGACGGTACCTTGAGTAGCTCTATCGGTTCTCCCTTCTATTCCAGTCTCGTATTGTTCGTGGAAAGAAAGATTGTCGGTATGCCTCTGTGTGGGCTCTAACCTCTCTGATTTTATCCTCATGGTCTCTTCGCGAGATATACGTAGGAGGGAGTAATATACTGCTTGACTCCTCGGTGAAGGTATGTTCTCGAAACTTCAACAAAAGCCCGCACCGAGCTACTGAGCGTCTCTCTTGTAGAGTCTTCCACTGAAGTTTACCTGTCATCTCCGTAACGAAGCGCGCTACTCTCCGTTGGATCTTCTCTATCTCTTCTATCAACCTTATCTGGTACGGATCCCACACCGGTGAGCAGTATTCAAGCAGTGGGCGAACAAGTGTACTGTAACCTACTTCCTTCGTTTTCGGACTGAATTTCCTTAGGATTCTTCCAATGAGTATCAGTCTGGCATCTGCTTTCCGACGATCGACTTCATATAGTCATTCCATTTTAAATCACTCCTAATGTCTACTCCAAGATAATTTATGGAATTCAATTTTCATAATCATCATCTTGCTCAACTCATGCAAGAGAACTCTACGGACGGTTCTAACTCTTTTTCAGAATTATCTTAAGAGGTGTTTTTTTTTTAAATTCAACGTAATGAATACTTTCCCCTTCCACACCCTCCCCTCCCCCCCCCCCCCCCCCTCCCTCCGTCACACTTGGTAACCACTTTACTTTCAGTCACCTTACATCCTTTTCGCTAACGGTTCTTTTACGATTTTAACAGGATTTTCGAGTGACTGAGTACACAACAGATCTTCAAGTTGGAGCAGAATAACTTGAATCAGCTCTCTTTCAGATGTTTTTTCCACAGCTAGCAAAACAGCGTTTTTTTTTTTTCATTCATGTAGGATTTTTGCGGAATTGCGACACGCCTTCCTAACAATTCTTGGCAATTCAGCTTCTTCTACATCTTTTGTGCCCTCTTCGTTTAATAGTAGCTGATCGACCTAAAGTATGAACTACACTACATTGTTCCAACAGTACGTTTCTCTGGAATATGCAATTAAACTCTGTCTCCATAAAGAACTATAAGGGGCAGTCAAATAAAAACGAGGCACATGGAAACTAAGTAAGTAGACATTATTTCAAAAGTAATGGCCGTAACTGTTAATACATCTATCCCACTGCAAAAAAAGTTTGCCGTTGCATAAAGGACCATGATTGTGCCCAGACGTGTAATTTTCCGTCCGAAGCTAATCGACTGCCACGAATGTCTTTCTACAGGGCTCCAAAAATATGGAAATCAATTGGGGAGAGATCATAATTCTATAGACGATATGTAAGTGCTTCCCAGCGAAACTTCTGCAGCGTAATCGAAACAACATTTTCAACATGTGTGCTGACATAAACTTTGCAATAGTATGATGCCATTCGTCAACATTCCTGGCAGTTGGAGGACACGCTTCAGAAGCTCTTACACGTCCTCCACATAGTCCCAATCTCTCTCCAGGCGATTTACATATTTTTGGAACCCTGATGGAAGGCACTCACTGCTGTCGATTTGCTTCAGATGAAGAGATTTACGCCTGGTTACAATCATTTGACTGATGGTTGCTAGTCAAAGTAACAAGGTGTTGTCAGAAGCCAAATTAAATGTTTATAACAAAACATCACTCAAGGAACAAGGGTTTTCGAGAGTCATTGCCAGCGCTTTAGTCAGATGCCTCTCCCATACAATGAACAGTTAAGTTTAATGATGGTCACACCTAGTGCACAGCAGTTAGTTTAAGAGGGCGAGGAAGCAGCAGAAAATTACGGATATCTATATAAAAATGATAAGAATGACGTTAGTGGTCAGCCAAGTGAGAAACTGTAAATAGTTCGTCACATACGAAAAATATCTTCATGATATGTAACAAAATAGCAGAAATCTACATCTACCATCATCCCCAAAAGTATCCGGACCATCTTTATACCTATGCGCCTGATTTGCATGCAGCCCACATAATGCAGGTCGTTTAATCTGTCTGTAGTACAGTCGATTGGCCATACAGAATGGATATCACAGGAGACCACTAGCGAATTAGCGAACACTGTTCTTTACAGATGTAAATCAAAACAATGGCACTACGAAACGCGACATTAGAGATGAGACAGTCCTTAACGCTTGTAAAATCAATTTTATTACAGTAAGTGACATTCCAAAATCACGACCACACTCATTAGAATTTGAGTTAACTAACTTCGTTACGTAAGTCATTCCAGCAATCTTAAGGCAAAGGTAAATATTTTAGTGAACAAGATATTTTGAGACAATATCTGAGCTCCTAAAGTTCTATGACAATTCGAAGTGTTTTTACCCTTTAAAGGATTTTTGCACATGTTTGAAACGTCGTTCCTGCTGTTGGTGGTAAGTCATAAAATGGATGTTCACTTAAGCAGTTAAAAAGCAACGCGATTGACAGTGGCACGATCTCTGTGGATATCTCAAAATTAACAAAATGGTTCAAATGGCTCTGAGCACTATGCGACTTAACATCTGAGGTCATCGGTTCCCTAGAACGTAGAACTACTTAAACCTAACAACCTAAGGACATCACCCACATCCATGCCCGAGGTAAGATTCGAACCTGCGACCGCAGCGGTCGCGCGGTTCCAGACTGAAGTGCCTAGAACCGCTCGGCCACTTCGTCAGGCCTCAAAATTAACATCGCTTCACCAGTTATTTCTCTGTACTCATGACTGAGCAATTGGGTGTGCACATGTCTGACCTTTAAAAGACATGACAAACCTTTTTGTTCTGGATATGGGCTGAATCCAAGCACCTGTAGCCACTGTAATTAAGAAAGACCTTTGTGCGTGACGAAAACTCCACTACAGCAAGATTCGCCACTGGTGACTAGGCATAAAGGGTCGAGAAATATCGAAGATTTCACCGGTATCAGTTAGCAAATCTAAACTTGAAAATTTTATGCTCCGCCTGGAATCCTGTCAGGACCATTATCTCCCAGTTAACTAACAACGAAAAATGTTTCATGTAATTTATATGATTTCGAGTAACGAAGTTGACACGTATTTAAAACGAAGTGCTATAACGATGTTTTGTGACGGACACTCGAACCCAGATTGTTCACTAGGTAAAATCAGATGATAGACATCGAATTTTTTCACCAGCAGCGAGATGTTAGAATTGGAAACGTGAATACAATTTCTTTCTCCGACGGGGAATCGAACTAGACACGTACCACCGTTGTTTTCTCTCCCGAATTTCTTGCTAATCGGTAACGATATGTGTGCATGTTTCACTAGAAATAACGACAGCTGTCATTATTGTTGTCACCATACGAAGAGACATTAAAAATGAAAATTATTTATCACTATTAGATCGGTGAGCTACGCTAGAGCTTGAAACGAAATCATAAATATTTTTGTGGTGTAGCAGGATTCGAACCCACATATGCGCCTTTCGTTGTGACCTACAGAAGTTTGCAATCTTGGGGAAAAGAACGAAATAATCGGTTATGCCGTTCAGTGTGGGTCAGACACCACGAAAGGGAAGATCCGAATTCGAAGGCTAGTGCTGCACAGATTATTTCAGCGTCTCACGATCAAATAAAAGAGAGCCCTGAGACCTGGAGTGACCACTGGCTCATTAAAGGAAATTAAGTTTGTAGTGCAAGGAGGCTCACTGGCAACTGAATTTCTGTTTGCCGCGACTTGCGCCTCTGCTTTTGTCCGACCTTACCGGCTCTGCCTCAGCTGGTAGCGAAGGGATATGGTGTTCATAGTGATGATTCTGAACTACGGTAAAACCTGGCGTTCTGGAAGTGGCATTACTAGGTGAGATGGAGATCGTATTTGTTTAAAATATCTCAAGGAAATAGGAATCGACCTCACACCTCGCGACTAAGGAGCTAGGATCAGTCACCGAGACCACTAAAGCCTACATTCGCTATAGTCATTATTGTGTCATAACGTAAAATGCGCTTAGCTTACAAATTATGCACGGTGATAAAATTCAATTATTTATTAACTGGTTAATTATCAGTTGGTGTCTGACACAGAAATTATGCTAGTCTCATGTCAGAGGGATGTAAAGACGCTTTTAGCCTTCTTCGCTTCGATTCGAAGCCATTTTGAAATCTCCTCTATTTCATTACTGCCATTACAGCTATTAACTTCCTAATTCTGCTGCTGTAATACGCGTGTGTGAAGGAAGTATTTAACGCTTCTTTGTCATCTTTAGGTGTCCAAAATTAAAGCAACAAATGGAAATTTTGCAATGTAGGTATCATTTTGCCACAAGACAGTAAAAAATTCAGAACAACTTCAAGGTGCAAAACGGTATACAAAAATGTTCTTAGTTTTTCTTCAACTAAACGGACTTGAACACTGATTTCGACAACTGTTTAATGCGCTCAGTACGGGCTGTGACCACCTCTGGCAGCAACGACGAGGCATGCTGTGAATGATGTCATCAGTCTCATGTTGAGGCAATAACGCCCATTCGTCCTGCAAATCTGCTCGCAGTCTTAGAGATGGGTTGGTGGTTGCTGACGTAATACAAGCCATCTCCATCGTGGATCTCGGATAGGCTGTACGGGTTTCAAACTGGGAGAGCGAGAAGGCCATGCCACGCGTGCAGTATCTTCCGTTTCCAAGAAAACATCAACCACCCGTGCTCAATGAGGTCGAGCATTATCGTCCATCAATATAAAGTCAGGGTCCACAGCACCTCGCAAGACGCGCAAATGAGGTCTTAAGATCTCGTCACGATACCTGATTGCAGGTAAACCTGGCCGATTCTCCCATACAATTTCATGAATAGGTGTTCGAGTGGTAAACAGGGATCCTCCTCGGTTTCGGTCTCTTTCAACAATGTTTGGGTGGCGAACTCGTGTTCCACGTTCCCTCCAGATGCGAATCCATAGACAATCACTCTCCAGACTAAATCGGGACTCATATGTGAAAACAACATTGGCCCAAGGTTCGACGGTCCAGGTGGCACGTTGGTGACTCCCCTCTAGATGTTCTTTCTATGAAGACGCAGCATAGATAAACAGCTGGTCTCCGACAGTAAAAGCCACTCTGCCGAAGCCTTCTGCACACCGGTTGTCCCGATACAACTACTCCAGTGGGTGCTGGGAGCTCACATGCCAGTTGTCGTGCAGTACTAAGGCGGGACTGTCGTGCCCTTATAATTAATTAACGATTGGTTGGTTGGTATTTGGGGGAGGGGACCTAACAGCGAGGTCATCGGGCCCATCGGAGTAGAGAAGGATCGGTAAGGAAGTCGGCCATGCCCTTTCAGAGAAACCATAGTATGGCCATCTGGTTGACGGTCTGTACGGTTGCCTCGTGAATTAGACAGGAGACGGGGAAGTAACGATTCGTTGCCTTAATTTTGGAAACCAGTGTATTTAGGTCGCATTGCAAATGGTTGCGACGTTCTGTGGCAAGTGAGCGGTTATAAGGAATCGCTTAGTTCTTCCCATGTCTAATGAATACTTACCAAGTTATCATCGGTCATCTCTAATTATTCGTAGATAACATTAAAACTAAACAGAAATTGCACTGCACTATTTCACTTACTTGCGCTTCGCAACGACGCTGGTAAAATGCTACACTGTTGGTAAACAGAGCTTTCAAAGCCAGAGAATGTTAATGTTTTACCTCAGATGTCACGATCATTCTCTCCAGATAATTTCACCGACGTCACCTATTTCAAGAAGTACAAGGAAAAAATATAGCTGAAGATCAACTGCTTTCCTTTTCAATAAACTCATTCTGCGTATCCAGATTCAAATTTTTACCGAATTACTCTAACTGTAGTCTCCACTTCAACGTTGTAGAAAAATATTTCAACTCTGAAAAACTCATATCGGACTAAGAGCCTTACACTTAGTCGTCAACCAGGAATCCTAATATTGTAGGACACCAATTTCAGTAAACTGATGTAGCGAAGACTGTTTACCACTTCTCTTTATCACCGGAAAATACGCAGTTGACTTACTGGGCTCTATAACTATACTGCAACAGTTATTTCGTGTGCAAGCTATGTATACGAATTAGAGAATTTAATTCTGCCGTGGCTTCCTGTTCTGTATGTTCCTGACCCAAACTGGCTGTGCATTATATCAGGCCCTAGATATTGCAACGTCATACTGACACCAACAATGTACTCGTACTGCTAGCCTCATTGTTTCTTTCATTTGATTCTGTTATCACTGAAATAAAAGTCTCATGGCCTCCTAACGTGAGAGGTTTCACTTCGTTCCTCCTTTCCTTCTATGAGGTTAGCTTTCTGATCAGTAAGCTGCTTCTTCGCTTCTAGCAGTGAATTTCAGAAATGCTGCAAAATTCGGTCAGTAATCACTCGACATATTGCTATTTAATGCTGTTAATAAGATTCCTTTCCATGTAGTCATAGATGAACTAATTTAGCTTAGTCTTACAACATCTTAAGCAGCAACGTAAACAAATTTACAGAACAATAAAAGCTTAAAGTCCAGGTAAGAAAAGATTTAAAAACAACAGACTGAAATTTTCACTCTGCAGAAGAGTATGCGTTGTAATGAAGCTTCCTGGCATATTAAAACAGTTTACCGGGTCGAGGCTCGAGCTCGGAATCTATGACTTTCGCAGGAAACGGCTCTACTAAGTTATCTACCCAAGCACAACTAACAGCTTCAATTCTGCAAGTACCTAGTCGCCCACCTTCCAAACCTCACAGAAGCTGTTCTGTGTACCTTGCAGAACTACCTCTCCTCGAAGAAAGGATATTGCGAAGACATGGAGTTCGAGTCTCACTCTGACACACAGTTTTCTTCACAGTTTCATATCAGCGCACACTCCGCTGCAGAATGAAAATTTAGTTCTGGAAACATCCCCGAGGCTGAGGCCAAGCAATGTCTCCGTAATATCCTTTCTTTCAGGAGCGGTAGTCCTGCAACGTTCGCAGAAGAGCTTCTGTGAGGTTTGGATTGTAGGAGAAGGTTACTGGCATAACTGAAGCTGTGAGGGCGGATCGTCTTTCGTGCTTGGGTACCTCAGTCGGTAGAACACTTGCCCGCGAAAGAGAAAGGTCCCGAGTTCGAGTCTCGCTCCAGCACACACTTTTAATCTGCCAGGAAATTTCATTACCTGCACAGTCTTGGCCAAGACATTTTAACCTGACGGCACTTAACTATAATTTGCCCAAGAGGTATCACACATTCTATTTTTGTACCTGTGGAAATAGTTGCAATCGATTGTAAGACTTAAGGAAATCAAAATAAATGATTGTAGTTCAGTCCTAAGTTACGTTGAGAAGTATCTTTTTTTTTTATTTCTTGATGGTGACTAGTTTCGGACATCCGTGTCCATTTTCATACCCTCCGTATCGCGTGACAATAAATGGCGATATCCTACGTCCAAAAGTGTGGTATCGATAGCAACGATGCCACGGAATAGTTTATCAAGTTGGCACTACGAGAGACACAGACGACAGCGCCCTGTAGCCAGTGCTGTCGAGGTCTACGAGCTCCGCGACTGCTTCAGCCCATTTGATCAGGTGCAGCCAGCCACGACACTTCGCTTCAGCTTCGCACCTCATTCCAAGTTATGTACTCTTATTGCCTGAGTAAAGGGGATTTAAATTCATACAGCAGTACCAACGTGTTTTACATTTTCCTGATCCAACCCACGCGCCGTCTTCCAGGCGGGATAAAAAAAAAAGATACTTCTCAATCCAAATTATGACGGAGCTACAACCATTTACTTTAATTATAAGACAAGTTGGAGACCTATTTTTCACTCACACCACGCTGAAGTTTCGTACATGAGGGTATGCTACAGCTAAAAGTACAAAACGATTAACATCCGAAGGCTTAGTTCATCCTCAGCGATCATTGGAAGCCATATACACAAATGTTTACAATACTATGAGTACTTTCAAGGTAACAATTGACTTTGTCCTTCTGAACTAACGATTTTTTATTTACAAAGAAATAAAATTTGTAGAAGTGGCACAACTCGAACCCGATACTAACAGAGTACAAACTCACCGCTTCACGTACTCTACTATCCTCCATCTTATATGATGCGCTGTTACAAACTTCTCTCGTGTAATACATGAGATAGCATATTTAACTAAAATACAATAGCTGGATCTACATGACCTGCATCACAACGTTAATCTGAATGTTACCTTCAATCTCTGAAAACAATGACATCATTATTACTATGTATGATGGTTAGAGACAAAATAGATTCACACGATCCTCTAAACTATGCGAACAAGGAACTACACTCCTGGAAATTGAAATAAGAACACCGTGAATTCATTGTGCCAGGGAGGGGAAACTTTATTGACACATTCCTGGGGTCAGATACATCACATGATCACACTGACAGAACCACAGGCACATAGACACAGGCAACAGAGCATGCACAATGTCATCACCAGTACAGGGTATATCCACCTTTCGCAGCAATGCAGGCTGCTATTCTCCCATGGAGACGATCGTAGAGATGCTGGATGTAGTCCTGTGGAACGGCTTGCCATGCCATTTCCACCTGGCGCCTCAGTTGGACCAGCGTTCGTGCTGGACGTGCAGACCGCGTGAGACGACGCTTCATCCAGTCCCAAACATGCTCAATGGGGGACAGATCCGGAGATCTTGCTGGCCAGGGTAGTTGACTTACACCTTCTAGAGCACGTTGGGTGGCACGGGATACATGCGGACGTGCATTGTCCTGTTGGAACAGCAAGTTCCCTTGCCGGTCTAGGAATGGTAGAACGATGGGTTCGATGACGGTTTGGATGTACCGTGCACTATTCAGTGTCCCCTCGACGATCACCAGTGGTGTACGGCCAGTGTAGGAGATCGCTCCCCACACCATGATGCCGGGTGTTGGCCCTGTGTGCCTCGGTCGTATGCAGTCCTGATTGTGGCGCTCACCTGCACGGCGCCAAACACGCATACGACCATCATTGGCACCAAGGCAGACGCGACTCTCATCGCTGAAGACGACACGTCTCCATTCGTCCCTCCATTCACGCCTGTCGCGACACCACTGGAGGCGGGCTGCACGATGTTGGGGCGTGAGCGGAAGACGGCCTAACGGTGTGCGGGACCGTAGCCCAGCTTCATGGAGACGGTTGCGAATGGTCCTCGCCGATACCCCAGGAGCAACAGTGTCCCTAATTTGCTGGGAAGTGGCGGTGCGGTCCCCTACGGCACTGCGTAGGATCCTACGGTCTTGGCGTGCATCCGTGCGTCGCTGCGGTCCGGTTCCAGGTCGACGGGCACGTGCACCTTCCGCCGACCACTGGCGACAACATCGATGTACTGTGGAGATATCACGCCCCACGTGTTGAGCAATTCGGCAGTACGTCCACCCGGCCTCCCGCATGCCCACTATACGCCCTCGCTCAAAGTCCGTCAACTGCACATACGGTTCACGTCCACGCTGTCGCGGCATGCTACCAGTGTTAAAGACTGCGATGGAGCTCCGTATGCCACGGAAAACTGGCTGACACCGACGGCGGCGGTGCACAAATGCTGCGCAGCTAGCGCCATTCGACGGCCAACACCGCGGTTCCTGGTGTGTCCGCTGTGCCGTGCGTGTGATCATTGCTTGTACAGCCCTCTCGCAGTGTCCAGAGCAAGTATGGTGGGTCTGACACACCGGTGTCAATGTGTTCTTTTTTCCATTTCCAGGAGTGTATTTATTTCTTTTTCTCACTTTTCAAAGCAAGTAATCAGAAACGAATATGACTTCTGAGACGAACGAAGCGCTCTCCACCTTGTATCGCACTCCGTTTCCTCCTACCTTGTTAGCAGGTCCTTACTTGAAAAATGTTTCAGCTCAAGGAACTGGATAAAGGTTGGTTTCTTGCGCTAATGACGATGGGTACTGTATTAGAGCCATTTCCCGTGCTCTAGGATACAGAAAGCCTGCGACACATCTCTAGGTGAAGCAGATCCCGAAGGAAGGCCACATTAACCGTCGTCGTCGTTCTGGACGTCCACCGACTACCACGGAGGGTTAAGACAATAGTGCAGTCTAGTGATAAAGAGCGTTTCAGGACTAGCGTAGAAACTAGGAACATCCTCCAGATAAGTGTGAACAGGTCGAACATTCATCGTTTCTAGACGAGAAAGGGAGGTATAGACGCACATCATCGGTTAAGAAAATGTTGAAGGAGCAACATAAAGCTGCAGATTAAACTTCGCACTGTGATCGTACTGGGAGCAAGTTTAACTACGATTGATAAGGTGTTCTCTAAAGAACCACGTACTTCAGTCCATGTATGTCGACCAACTGGAGTGTTACTTGATAGTAGATATGTCCATCAGAGACCAAAGGGTGGCCGGACTATATCTACAGTTTGGCAATGGATATCAGCAAGGGGTTACGACGTTCTGCGGCGGTTGGTCCGTCCGTTTTCTAGGCATTACTACTGCGAAATACTGGAGAATGTAATGCTTCATTCCGTTCGTCTGAGATTTTCGGGAGGCAGAATCATCTTCCAACATGACCGTTCTCCTTGCCAAACTGAGGACTTTTTAAAACCATACTTTCAAATGAAGCGAGATAGTGAGCTGTAGAACTGGCCACCCAAAGATCTTGACCGCAGCCTCATAGAGCATGTATGGGCAGATGTGGTGCATGTTGTTAGGTACAGAAGACCAGCACCCACAACTAAGCCAGCGCTACCCGAAGAAGTTCATAATGCATAGGATGCTAAAATAGAGTTGAAGGTGAGGATGGAAACTGGACACGTTACTGAATTATTGTGTTGCCCGGACAAAATATTGTTTACGACTAAGGAACTCGAAGAGGAGAAAATTTATTTTGTCCTACCTTTTCCTTTTTTGTTAAAAAAATTGGTGGAGCAGATTTTACACATAATATAGGCTGACTTTTTCACTCTCCTCTGTCGTTAAACAGACTCTTCACTGTACATTATTTTAATATCATTGCTTAAAAAAGACTGAGACAAACATGAAAATTTTTTTGTCACGTGGCCTAGGCCGTCAGTGGCTATTAAAGCGTCCAAGAGAAAGTATAATCCTTTTCTATGTGGAGAGAAAGCATCATATTAATTTGTGTTATACGGGGCAGGACTCCAGTACCGACTAAAGCACAAAGTAGACATAATTTTCTTTTAATGCCTGGCAGATATCACAATGCATAAAGAGAAAAGAAGGTGCAACACCGGCCGTGTAGACGTAGTCCCGCGTTGAACTACATTTAATCCTAATTTATTTTCTTAAGAATTCTTTGCAATTATGAATACTTATTAATTCCCTTGTCCTCTTCAACTAATAAAACATATCACGAATGAAAGGATTCGAGACTTCTAACTGCGGGTTAGAAACTGACCGCTTTCAACACCACGACATTCTACCGGTACCGTACGCTATACTTACGAAATGATGTGATACAGCCTGTGAAGTCACGCGTTTTCCATGAAAAGGAAGAGATAGACCGAATGAAAGCGGCGCAGTGCGCCTCCGACGAAAACAAAGAGAGTCCATCAGACTTTGAAATCCATGAACGGAGTTATGAAGATACTACGTTTTCTGATACGTTCTATCAGATATGCTTGTTTTCGCGATGCTGTGTGTCGGAGGGCGTCAGAACCTAATAGCTGCTAACTTAAGTGTCATAAAATATCGACCACGAAGGCAACATTACTCATGTTGCAATTTCTCATGTAGAGAAATGTTTGAGACTCTTTGAGTCATATATTCCATCACCATGGCTCAGATTTATCAGAAAATGCAGTTGATTTATTCACTTATCGTATCTACCTTTCGATGAAAGTTTCACATAATGAAAGAAACTTTCATTTATTTCAGTCGCAGTTGTGAAATAATTCGACTATATCACACACTACTCGAAATGTGTATTTACAAGGAATGTGTATCTCTTCTGATGCATATACAAAAAGTAAGAAATGAAGAAGCGTGCTATTCTGTTATTCACTACATTTTTCAAATGGTTCAAATGGCTCTGAGCACTATGGGACTCAACTGCTGAGGTCATTAGTCCCCTAGAACTTAGAACTAGTTAAACCTAAGCACATCACAAACATCCATGCCCGAGGCAGGATTCGAACCTGCGACCGTAGCGGTCTTGCGGTTCCAGACTGCAGCGCCTTTAACCGCACGGCCACTTCGGCCGGCACTACATTTTTCACCTTCACATTTACTCAGTATGTTCATTGCTTTATTGTTTGTCTCGGGATTTAATGAATTACAAGAAACACACAAACTACTGTCATTAGTGGCCTCTTTGAGCCTTTTTCGAGACTTTCTTGGGAAATAACTCAGTATTTGCAACAGTCACTTCTGCTCACTCCTACAATGTATTGAATGAAGGTTTATGGTATGACTTACGATACAGAACTTGTCTTATGATTAAGTCAATGAATTTAGTTCTGGGCGTTTTCAGATCGAATAAATAAAATCAGAGAAGGACTACTGAATAACAGTATTTGTGCTGTGAGATCCGAAGTGTCTTTCATATCATCCAGCACATTAGAAATCGAGCATGTTACTGTTAAGAGAACATGAGACTGCAGTGGTATTTTTTTTTTCCTTTCTGTCCGTGTTTCACAGTGTAGATTATTCAGAACGTGACATTAGAGAGCAATCGTAGCTTAGGTCCCGAACGTCAAATCTGGATTCAAGAAATGAATTTTACTTATTCACTGTCACATATTAAATGGAAGCCATTCAGAATATTTAATCGAAATGACAAAGAAGTACAGTATTACACGTAAAACCCGGGACTAGCCAGCCGCTGCAGAGATGAAGTTGTTCGCCTAAGGCGGTCAATATTCCCGGCCGCTCTACACAATATAGGTCCAGACATATATACGATCTGGCGACACTCCAGGATGCGGTGGAGTATGTAGAAAGGTCTGTCTCTCTTCCAGAGCTGTTAGCCCAACGTATCTGCTCATGGCTGTACAGCAAGCTTTTCACTCTGTAAACATAAACTCCCATTTTCGAGTCCACTCCATTTCCTAATTTCCTGATTAATGTATCAGTCGGATGGAACCACAATCACAGTTCCTTTAATTTTCTAATCCTCCACCAACAGCAAAAAGTTCTAGAAACATCTCTGCCAATCAACTTGTGGCTTTGTGACGATCAGAACAGTTTCACTCGAGGGTTTCCACGCACTACAACTACCGACTACCGGCCATAGGAGTCCCGCCACCAATGTCAGACGCCTCCGGAAAGGTGAACGTGGCGTGACGCTGTGAATGTATTTATCAACGGTCATTTAGCTGTATGAAATTCTCGTATTTACCTCGCAGTTACGATTTGTGTTTTGACTGCCTGAGACTTGTGAACATTGTTCAAGTGTGATAAAATATATTCACAAGTGAAGAAAGGTAACATTTGCAACATGTTCTTCGCTGTGGGGTTAGTCGAGGGGTGAAGGCAGCAGATGCAGCTCTGAATCTTTATAATGTGTGTGGCGTGAGTGCTTTTGGGCAAAAGACATCAGAAATATATTTTTTGGTTCAAAAGCGATGCTCTGGCGTGAAAGATTTTGTACAATCAGGGAACTTTTGTGACAGACATATGCGATGAAGTGTGACCATTTAAGCGTCGTGTGACATTTGCATTCAGCAGGCAAGGTTCAGAAGTTGGAAACAGTAGTATTGCATGCTCCAGTTTAAAACAAAAATAATCAAATGGGTGACTATTAATGCGTTTTTGCTTGATCATCACCACTTGGCTCACTGAAAATTCCATGCAATATTCCTACTGGTGACTAGTTATGATGTCTTTCCATCAACATCTTAAGAAGAATTAACGGCTGAGCCATAACAAAAGACATACACTCAAGCAAACGATAGTGTGAACATAATATTTCGCAAATGGTGGCTCTACAAGAGTGTTGTTCATTACGAAAACCTCCCAAGGGGAGAGTATACCGTCCCTAGTACTTTTTGTCAACAACAAAGAGATGAATTTGTCTCAGCGTAAAGAAATGCCATAAAGTACTTCGTCATTTGTTGGTACTACACGATAACGCACTCTGACAATTTCACTAACTAAACTATCCAAGAGTTTGATAAGTCATTATGGCAGTTCTTATGGCATGATCTTACAAGCTAAAATATTTACCATTTAAGCTCCTTATCGGAAAATAAGGAAGAAAATTCCTCTCTGTACGAAAATGCATTTAGAACCTGTTTTGACGACATCTTGTTACTCTCTGGGCGAAAATGCATTTCAAACCTGAGTGTTCTCACACTATTTTAGACAGTGTGGGAGAATTTACTGTTGATTAATTTCTCTGTAGCGTTTACCGTTGTGTTCAATGAAATAATAGACAAAATTACCAAAAAAGCACTGCCTAATTGAAATGAAATTCAAATTACTACGATATCGTTATGACAGATGTCTATTTCTATAAAACATAAAGTATGTATAATAGGAGTGTGCCCATAGGAGTGTACTCGTATCAGCATGGATTACTAAGAAATTACTCATTCTAGACTTAGAAATAGCCTGTGTTTACGTGCTCCTGTGTCATGGTGGAGTAGTAAACTCTGTAAATTAAATTTTATTGATTTTTAATCTGACTGCTTGTGGCCAAAAGGGTACGCCTCAGTGAGACTGGAACTGGGGACCTACGCAGCCCCACTTTACAAGCAACCATGTAACTTCACAGCTAGCATTGCATACTGCAGCATTGTGTTCTGCCTAATTGCTACAGTCCTGGCTAGGACACATAGCCTAGCAAAGTACAATACGAGATTAAGAGCAATTTCCACACGTAATGTCTTTCCTGGCCTCAGCGGTGTGGTGTAGCAGGGTGCTCTCATGCGCCTTGCCAAGGTTCGCGCGGCTCCCACGTCGGAATTCGAATCCTCCCTAAGGCATTGTTGAGTGTGTTGTCCTTAGCGTAAGTTAAAGTTAGATTAAGTAGTGTGTAAGCCTAGGGACCGATGAACTCAGCAGTCAAGTCTCATAGGAGCTTACCACAAATTTCCAAATATTCTGGCCTCAAAACATAAATCGATAACAGATTGTTCAGAGGAAATGATACGAATGTGTGAAGTCAATTTTGTAGGCTAATTCCTTCTCTGAGGTACCTGGCAGAGCGCGACATTTCATTTAGCATTGCTGTGCGGCACTTTTCGGTCAGAAAAACTCCCTGCGTTCGGCAGAATCGTCGTGTCAGCGCTGTTTGCCCTTCCATTTATTCCTAGTATGAAAAATAGCATGAAGAACGTTCACAGGCCAGTGGCTGTTTTCACAATCGTCCCAATCCTTTAAAATTAATGAGAATGACAGAAGAGGGTGTAAGAGGTCCGAGCAGATGTAATTTCGATGTATCGCTCATGTGCTGCCTGCGATATGCAAGGTATAAGAGAATCTCTGACCAGAGAGCAGTGTTGACTGCAGTAGGAACTGTGTAGCTGTAGCAGTAAGTTGTTGCTAGTCTGCTGTCTGCTCTGGTCTGGTCTGGTGTATCGTGTTGGCTGGGCCGGTCGCGGTGCAGCGATGCCGGAGCCTGAATATTATTGTATAAGGTAAAAGCAGCCTCGCCTATATCTCGTAATGTTATGTGAACTCCCATGTAAATCATTTAAAAATGTCCTAATAATACTCTTTGTCATATAAAGTAATTTCTAACAACCATTCATTTCAATTTAAAGAATTTACTAATTTCTCCAATCCATGATCATCCCGACTGCCGCAAAAGATAAATTAGTTGCTTCCTTTCATAAATGACAAATCTATGCTGGCCGCATTGCACAGGGCTGGGCCAGAAAAATTTATTGTAAGAGCAGATATATATGCGTTATGCGGCGACTTCATTGAGGTAAGAATTTTTCTCTTTTTTCATTCAGAATGATCTTTCAGTGCCATGACGCAGCACTGCTGACGTCCAAAATTTACCAGGTTAAATTCACAGTCAATTATTGAAAAGTTATGAGTGAGCAACAATTTAATTGAGAGGTTGGTTACATTGTATTATTACTAGGTTACGGAAATTTTGTTGGGACGTTACACTGAATGTGAAAGACATAAATATAATTTTACTGTTGAGAGGTTTAGGAATTTTTCTGTTTTGGGGTTACACTGGAGAAAGAATTTTGTGGGGAGGTTACACTTGGCGACCCTGCCAGGATCGTATTTCTTTGTGAAATATATCTGCTCTTATTTACTTAATTGTAGTTTGCATCTGGCACAACGCATTTACTAATTTGTTACTCTTTCTTTCACAGATCATCGGCAATTTATTGCTCTTTGTTGTAATTGTTTGTTCCATTTTTGCTTCATCTTTGTTTCATTTTGTGCTTAATTTTGATTTGTGGAAAATGCCGCGAAAAACTGTTAATAGTACATCACGATGTGCAATGAGTGAAATAGCCGACTCGAATAATTTGACCGATTATACTTGCAACACTCAGTGTAATAATGATAATCCCCTAATTACAGATAATCAGTGCCTGCCGATCACTAGTATTGAGTTAAATCCTAATGATGGGCAAACAAATTCAATTATGTCCAGAGTAAATGTAACAATTGATGACGCGGCACATTCCTTTACAATGAACGCTGCCCAGTTTGACACGCCTAATTTGCAAAATTTACGTAGTGAACAGATAATTGTTTCTAACGAAGGTGAACAATGTACTCAAAGTACGTCAGATTTATTTGATTCCGAGGTAGTGACTAACAGTGCACATCCAATTGGCGAACCTTTTCAAGAATCAAAAAATGACCAAATGATTACACAAAACGTGACAAATGTAGATACACCAACACACAACATCGAAAATACAGCAGCTAATTTTGGCTGGGATCAAGTTATCGCATTATTACTTCAACTCAATGAAAAACACGACAACTATTTCAAACAACTTAATGAATCATACAAACAGTGTAATGAAAATCTCACACAACAACTTAATGAAATACTAGATAACCATTTCAAACAATTTAATGAAAATTACGACAACCGTTTCAAACAACTTACTGAATCGTGCAAACAACTTAATGAAAGTTTCAAACAGTCAAATGAAAAACACGACAACCTTAATGACCAGAACAAACAACTTAGTGAACTTATTACAGCCGTTGCCGTGCAACGACATGATACTAAAGAACAATCACCTGAGGAAATTAAGGCTTGTGCTAGGAACAGTAGTGAGGAAATTAGATCTGTTGCAAAGGAATTAAGTAGTATACGTGTAGCCACAACGAAATTACTTACAGATGAAAGTAGTGCAGTCACTGAACAATGTTCTGAAAAAGTAATACAGTTATGCGACGAGTTTAATTTAATGTCAGCAGAACTTTCACGCACTGTGGATGCGAAAGTCGATAAGAAATTCGAACAACAGAACAGCTAAATTGACGAACGTTTTAAAGTGACAGAAACGAAAAATGTTTCAGTCTCTAGCACGTCACAGCATACGCCACTTTCCGAACATTTGTCGCACTCACACAGCCAGTGTAATTTAGGTCATTTACAGAGAGTACTTGACTTGGATTCCGGGCAGACACAGACAAACGGATTATCATACGATCCTGAACCATTTCAGACATTCAGAGAAGACAATTTTGATCATAAGCACTTTCTAACTGTGAGAAAATTTAAGGTACTTAATAATGACAGAACACAGATTCACGCTTTTGACTGGATAAATAGACCTCAGGGGATTCATTACACTTCGATGAATATGTGCCGTAACGTGCACAGGGCCCCGAGCCGTAGTAGTGCTATTTCATCTTTAGTTTTCTGCACTGCTGCCTTCTCTTTTCCTATCCTTTATATCTATCAAAACAGCTCTTCAACTATCGATCTATGTGTAAAGAAAACCTGATATGAAAAGTTTTACCGAAAGTCACAATTTTCATTAGACACTCCAGAACTACCAGTGTAAACATCACATGTACAAAATTTTCAGCTGTCGCAGACGTATTTTGGCAACAATAGAGGTTTTTCCCAACAACAGCAACAAAACCAACCGGTTAGCATACATAACCAACAATGTAATGTGCATGGTCAACCAAGCTTTAATGTTTCGCTGCCTACACGTATAGCGTCGGCTCCACCAAATAGTAACGCACAGCAACAAGGAAATCACTACGTACAGAAGACACATCATTTCAATTCCTATCGCAATGCACCGTATAGAAATGACTATCATGACAGACGTAAAAGTAGTGAGCACAATTTTCAGCGTACGTTTAATAACAGTCGGTCTTACCAGCAGCAGAATCATTTGTAACAACAGATTATCATGAATGAACCAGACAGTCGGTATCATCCCGAACGTAATACGTCAGGACGAAATAACAGAACAGTACAAATAGTTGAAATGCCACAGCATCCTCCCGCGAATAACAGCACGTCAGATAGAATTTGACAAGATACAGTACAGGTTGCATTTTCCAGCAACGCAAGCAATACTTTTGACACACAGAAGCTTGTTCACGAAAATGTTATTACTTTTGAAGACATCCGAGACACACTTTTGCATGAAAAACTAGTTATTCAAAAAACCATTTCCCACCCTGTCATTGAAGTAAAGATGAGATCATCCAAATTTTCACCAGTAATCGATTCTGGATCACCTATGTCAGTTATAAATGAAGAAACTTTCAACGAATGTAACAAAGAGAATACCTACCCTACGTATCTGGTAAAGGAGTAGATGTAAAGTTACAGAGACACTTACCATTTTGTATTGCAGGTCATACGTTTCACTCAAATTTTTGGATTGTTCCCTTATTGACAACAGACGTTATTTTAGGTACGAGTTTTCTGGTACAACACGACGCAATTATTGACTTTCAAAATTCCTATTTAATGTTAAAGGATGAAAAAGTACAACTGGCATTAGAATTTCAGCACTCTTTATCTGCAGAAGAACAAACAATTAATCGTACAGAGGTCATTTCTGCATCACGTAACATAGACTGTCATTCCACATTGTTCACAGATACGTATGTTCACAACTACAATACATCAGACGAAGCCGACTATGACGTTATGCAAATGATTTCTGATAAAGTAAAACAAAGCAGTGCAAATACATATGTCGAACGTACTCAACTACCCAATATTCTTTTACAGCTAGCTCCAGTTTTTGACAACGTCCCTGCTACTATGTCCGGTTTTATGTATGAATTTCAAGTTCAACAGCACGACACATTTAAAGCTAAACATTATCCCATTCCTTATATCCACAGATCAAGTTAAGAAAGAATTACAAGCTATGCTAGACCAAGGAATTATTGAACCGGCAGTTAGTCCGTGAATAAACCCGCTCCATATTGTTAAGAAAAAGGATGGCTCACTTCGCCTCGTACTTGATTCGTGTCACATCAATGACATTATTATTAATGATACAGATCGCCCTCAAACACTAGCACAACTTCTACAGAAATTTCATGGTACTGCTATTTATTCCACATTAGATATGAAATCGGGATTTTGGCAAATTCAGCTCCATCCGAACTGCAGAAAGTACACAGCATTTCTCTGTTTTGGTGACTGTTATCAATTTTGTAAATTACCGTTCGGTTTAACAATTTCTTCAGCAGCGTTTATTCGCGGTTTGTATACTATACTTCGGACAGGGCTTAAAAGACAGAATCACAACGTATATAGACGACATTCTTATTGCAGAAGCTAACTGGTCTGAGCACAATCTGATTGTTGAACAACTCTTGCAAACTTTTCGTGCACAAGGACTCACAGTTAATCTTAGCAAATCGCACTTTGGTAAAACTTCCATAAAATTTCTTGGACATGTAATTTCAGCAGAAGGCATTGCGCCTGACCCGGAAAAACTTCAGGCTTTACGTGACATTACTGTTCCTACGACGAAGAAACAACTACGCAGCTTTTTGGGTTTAATTAACTTTTTTCGTAAATTTATTCATTACTCTGCTTTAGACACCCCTAGATTATGTCAGTTGACGGGTAAAAACGTTATTTGGTCGTGGGATAGACAAGCACATTCTGAGTTTGTGAATCTAAAACAAGCTTTGTTGAATGCAGCACTTTTATCACACCCAGATCTTACTAGAAATTTTTCCATTGCCACCGACAGTTCTAACACCGCTTTAGGCTTACACATTTTTCAGGAAATTGAAGAAGATGGTTCTACAGTAATTAAAAACATCGCGTTGGCGAGTCGCATTCTGTCACCTGCTCAACGCAATTATTCTGTCACAGAACTTGAAACATTATGTGTTGTATGGGCATTTACCAGATTTCGGCATTTTCTTTATGGAAGACATACGACCGTATACACAGATCATAGAGCTATCCAGTTTTTACTTTCAGCAAAACTTGCACACGACAGATTAAGCAGATGGAAACTCTACTAACAGGAATTTAATTTTACCATTGTTCACATTCCCGGTACACAAAATATTGTAGCAGACGCACTATCCCGTTCTCTCAGCAACAATCAGCAAGACATCGCAACCAACTTCTGCCAAGCAAATTTCAGCGTCATGTACATTCAACAAGTTGCATTCGAAAATTTCATTTCGGCATCATTACGAGACATAGCACAAGAGCAGAGTAAAAACAACGTATGGAAAGAAATTAAACACCTTTGGCAAGATAGGAATAATGTTACCATTAGAAACCGTTACATTGTACGCAATATTATTCTGTTTCGCCGCTCTCACCCTGACAGCAACAACTGGTTACTAAGCATTCCTGACGAACTTGTTAAAAAATTAATTTGGTATACTCATTTAAGTTACGCACGTTACGGAGCCAGAAAATGTTTTCTTATACTGAGACAGAACTGTTATTTTGCCAACATGGAGAAACGTATTCGACGAGTTTTAGCGTCATGTAAAATCTGCCAGAAAGCTAAGTCAGACACGACTTCACATATTCCTCCGTTACATCCCATTGTACCTGTTAAATTGAGACACATGGCCACTGTAGACATTTTCGGTCCGATTCCCAGAACTAATAGAGGTTTTTGCTACATCTTTGTCGCTGTTGAACTCACTTCGAAATTTGTTACCTTCACTCCGTTACGCAAGGCTACTGCTAAAACGATTTCGAATGCATATGTAAAACATTTTTTTATTTCATGTAGGGCATATATTGAAAGTAATTTCCGACAATGGACCAAGATTTCGATCTGATGGACACGTATGTTACGAGCTAGAAACATTTCTCCGATCTATATATCCAGGTACCACGCTTCTTCGAACCCTTGTGAACGACTAATGAAAGAAATTGGTAAACAATGTAGAACATACTGCCATAAAAACATATTGATTGGGATACACACATACTGTCATTCCAGGATATAATTAACTCCATACCAAATGAATCTACTATGCTATCTCTGACTGTTATATTGAAAAATGTTGAACCACGTAACAAAATTTAACAATTAGTATCCTTTCCTACATCTCGTCGGCTACGCCACCATGAAATAATTGACATTCCACTCAACAACATCAAACGTGCCGCAGAGTGCCGGAGAAGACAGCAAAAACCGGTTTGTACACGCCGTGACTTTCACATTGGACAGAAGATATTAGTACGTACACACTGTTTATCGAACAGAGGAAAGAGTAGATGCAGTAAATTTGAGCTTCTATACGCAGGTCCATATCGAATTCGCAGCATTCCTCACCCCATTATAGTACACGTCGAAACTTTGAGAACCAGAAAAAGCAAAGGCAATCACCATATCTCCAATATTAAACCCTTTATTGAATGAACATACTTTATGATTTATCACACGGTAATGCCATTTCCTGATTTTTATATGACCACTTATGCAATTATATTTGTATGAACACTTACTGATGATTATCATATTTTTTCCTGGCAAGTGCCCGGCAAGGTGAGGTTGGCAGGTCGCTTTTCTTGTCGTTATATATCAGACCGTGCACATTTTCCATTTTTTGTGTATGTATGATTGTTTTCCTATCGAAAGTAGAATTTTGTCTGAAATGATTAAGATGTAACAAACACCAGTTGACTTTGACATTTTGCCTGATGATATCTCAACATCTTTACTATTCTACATTTTTTTTGGCTACTGCATTATGAGACTGTGTGTAAATTTTTGCACCTGAACACTCTCTATGTTTTGACCTAATACGTTTTCTGTCATGCTATGCTGTATGCTTAATTGTATCACTAGATACAAGTTTTTATTTAATGAGTGTATGATTTAAATGCAAGATATTAATCCTTATTCATCATTTTCAGAAAGCAATAAAGTGTAACAGAAATAACTTAAACAAACCACAATGGATTACTATAAAATGGGAATCTCACCATCGGAATGAACGAAAGAAAATGCAATATCTTGTCATGAAGAGTAAATGGATCAGAATTAACAAGCATTAACGAGAATATACTATACACATCGCATGATAGCACTCTTAACTAACTAATTTTCTTTCAGAATACGAGGCGATTGATGCAAGCTGTCAGACAGAACTACACATCTTAGCTTTAATGATGAAATATGCGAGAAAAAAGAAACTCTGTACTATGAATAGTTGTATGAAGTAAAGGGTAATATGAATAATGAATAATGAAGTGTCTTTTTTGCAGATGATAATGAATGATGACGAATAATTATATGAAGAATATGCTAATATGAATAATGAAGTTTTTCTTTGCAGGTGATGATAGTAATGAAGTTATGGTAATATGAATAAAGAAGTTTTTCCTTGCAGATGAGAATAATGATGAAGTTTATATATGAGATGCTATGTAGTTATTTAAGTATTTGTTGCAGTTCGTTTTGACAGTATGTCTTATGTCGCATGGTATAATGACTGAATGTTTTGGAAAGGACAGCTAAAGTACATACATATTGAGTACACGTTTCATTACCTGTTAATTCGAAGTTCACTACTTTTCAGCATAATATGTGTTTGTTCTTTCAGCTCAATAATCCATTTTGTATTTTTTACAGGAGAAGCTATTCATGAAATTAATGTGCTATAAGCAGTTAGTCATTAAACCTGCTCTAGTACTTGCATTTTTTTACCCATTTGTGTGTGTCATTCATGAATGTGATCACATATACTCTACTTGTTCATAACCTTGCTACAGTTTACTCATGACGAATGACGTTTTTAATCCTTATTTCCAGCAATAAGTCAAAAGCAAATATTTTCATGCCCCAGCAATTAATTATCAATCCCAACGCAATGCATTACTAGCACAAAAAAATGTATTACCAGTCCCAAATAATGCTACCAGTTTAAAAGATGCATTTCTAGTTCTAAATATTACGCAAATTTCTCAGATGTATTGAATCCATTATATCTATATATTATTGGACCACAGACCTTGAGTAATAGTTACAGTGTGTTACATTTTAAATATGTCCTCTGTCACTTAAATGATGAGTTCTGAGTAATACTGAACAATGTTTTATAAAATTATATGAATACTTTGTAACTGGCCAATGAGTGCCAATAATTACCGCAATCAGATGAGCTATGAAAAATGTTTTTTAATATTCAACACTTGCTATACGTTTAGTAACTGGCCAATGAATGCCACTGTTTCTTATATTTTAAATTTGTCTTATGTCACTTACATGATATTATATATGAATACCAGTAGCCTGATACTACACTCATTAGCTCCTGTTTTGAGTGATGACTTCTGAATTATGCATAAAAATGGTTTGTAACTGGCCAATGAGTGCCAATGATTACTATAATTAGATGAATTATGTAAATGCTATGCCATTAATTAGCTCTTGTTTTGAATGATGACATCTGATTAATGCATAAAATGGTTTGTAACTGGCCAAT
This sequence comes from Schistocerca americana, assembly GCF_021461395.2. NCBI lineage: Eukaryota > Metazoa > Arthropoda > Insecta > Orthoptera > Acrididae > Schistocerca > Schistocerca americana. The sequence continues at coordinate 535,358,202 of NC_060123.1, forward strand.
GAGTCCCAATATTTACTGTAATCAGATGACTTAAGAATAATGTTCTGTAATACTCCATACATAGTATACAGAAATGTTTAGTAACTAGGCAATGAGTGCCAACAATTGCTAAAATCGGTTGATAGACTAGTGTAATTCTCAATGATGAGTAGCATAAGACTTAATGTCCTTCACCTTCTGACCTAATTACCAGAAATTACTGCAATATCCGTTTGTCCTGTCCATCCTCAAGATCATGGAGCACTATATTTGGATTTTGCACTAATTCTACGTTGCTGAAAGAGTATGGATTCTACAAGAATGTGGTGTTGACATATCATGCTGTCCACCACCTTGAACAATGGAGATGTTATTATGGTCCCACTGTTTAGTGTACCTAATGTACTACCAAAATGATAACATTGAATATTAATACAACATTTCAGTGTTCTGGCTACACTGATTAATACTTCAGGGAAGAGAACTTCAGATTGTCTCACTTGGTGTTGTGCTTCTGTAGAAAGATATGGACTTTAAGTGCAGCTACGTGGAACCTACTGTGCTACAACCATGATGCAATCCTTCCATTTCCTTTCCTAGTTCTTGTAAAATGGTAAAAATATATACACTGCGTGGGCACTTTATGTCATTTGTTAATATGTTTTGTACTCATTGCGTATACATTTTGTCATTTCTTGATATGTTCTGTACTCCTTGCATGTGAACTCTATTTCAGTTTATGTTCTGCACTTATATATGTGTATATACTCTATGACTGTAAACTTAGTTAATGAAGAAAAATTTGTTGCTCATGGCAAGTCCAATTGACTCACCATCGCTGCCCAGTTTTTGACCCCCCCCCCCCCCCCCCCACCAGTGGAGGGTTATGTAAGAGGTCCGAGCAGATGTAATTTCGATGTATTGCTCATGCGCTGCCTGCGATATGCAAGGTATAAGAGAATCTCTGACCAGAGAGCAGTGTTGACTGCGGTAGGAACTGTGTAGCTGTAGCAGTAAGTTGTTGCTAGTCTGCTGTCTGCGCTGGTCTGGTCTGGTGTATCGTGTTGGCTGGGCCGGTCGCGGTGCAGCGATGCCGGAGCCTGAGTATTATTGTATGAGGTAAAAAGCAGCCTCGCGCATATGTAGTAATGTTATCTCAACTCCCATGTAAATGTTTTAAAAAATCTCGTAATAACAATCTTTCTCATAAAAAGTAACTTTTAACAACCATTCATTTCAATTTAAAGAATCCATGATCATCCCGACTGTTGCAAAAGAAAAATCAGTTGCTTCCTTTCATAAATGACAAATCTATCGGCCAGCATTGCACAGGGCTGTGCCAGAAAAAATTATTGTAAGAGCAGATATATATGCGTTATGCGGCGACTTCATTGAGGTAAGAATTTTTTTCTTTTTTCATTCAGAATGATCTTTCAGGGCCATGACGCAGCACTGCTGACGTCCAAAATTTACCAGGTTAAATTCACAGTCAATTATTGAAAAGTTATAAGTGAGCGACAATTTAATTGAGAGGTTGGTTACATAGTATTATTACCAGGTTACGGAAATTTTGTTGGGACGTTACACTGAATGTGAACGACATAAATATAATTTTACTGTTGAGAGGTTTAGGAATTTTTCTGTTTTGGGGTTACACTGGAGAAAGAATTTTGTGGGGAGGTTACAAGGGGGATGAGAATCCTCAATTCGCATACGTGACAGGTATTGCATATTCGCTGTGAAACGACATTAGGATACCATGCAGAAAGAATTTACAGATTTAGTTGACAATGAAGGAGCGAACAGTTAGTACAATCGAGAGACGGGCTTCATTGTTCTGTCCATCAAGAAGCACTTCGTGCTAAATTTGCAGGCATGGAGCATGTGAAGAAACTGGTGGTACAAATAGTAAAATTTTTTAAGTCACACGCATTATACTCTTGTTAGTTGTAACAGTTTTCAATGGCAATGAACAAAACGTATGGAGTGTCCGTAATGAAGCTGCCAAAGTAGTACAATATTTCGAAGGACATACTTGTGTGAAAGATCTTTTTTGGAGTATGAAATAAAATAAGTCACGAATAGCTGGCAAATTGAGGGTGAAACCCTGAGAAATTCTCTGTGTCCGTAGGTATATCACAATTTGCACCAGATAAAAATTATACTATGTCTTCAGCGTGACAAAAATAATTAAATGATACTAATAACTTGTTTGGTTGTTATTTATATTTACACATTAAAAAAAATTTTGCATCACCTCGGTTCCAAGAGTTCCGGAAACTGAACAGAAAACTGGAACATATATGAACATAAACATCATTTCCGCCCTTTTTATTGCTCATGAAAACTACACATTCATTGTTGTACCAGCAAACAGCGAGACCTTCAGAGGTGGCGGTCCAGATTGCTGTACACACCAGTACCTCTAATATCCAGTAGCACGTCCTCTTGCATTGATTCATGCCTGTTTTCGCCATGGCGTACTATCCACAGATTCATCAAGACACTGTTGGTCCAGATTGTCCCACTCCTCAGAGTCATTGGTGGGTCACGTCGTCCATAAACAGCCCTCTTCGATCTATCCCAGGCATGTTCGACAGGGCTCATGTCTGGAGGACATGCTTGCCACTCTAGTTGAGCGATGTCGTTATCCTGAAGGATTCATTCATAAGATGTGCACGATGGGGGCGCGAATTGTCGTCCGTGAAGACGAATTCCTCGCCAATATGCTGCCGATATGGTTGCAATATTGGTCGGAGGATGGTATTCAAGTGTCGTACAGGCGTTACGGCGTCTTCCATGACCACCAGCGGAGTGCGTCGGCTCCACATAATGCCATCCCACAACAGCAGGGAATCTCCATCTTGCTGCACTCGCTGGACAGTGGGTCTTAGGCGTTCAGCCTGACCGAGTTGCCTCGAAACACGTCTCCGACGATGTTCTGGATGAACACATTGCGACACTTATCGGTGAAGAGAACGTGATGCCAATCCTGAGCCGTCCATTCGGCATGTTGATGGGGCCATCTGTACGGGGCGCTGGTTGGTGTCGTGATTGCAAAGATCGGCCCCGCCATGGGCGTCGGGAGTCAAGATCCGCATCAAGCAGCCTATTGCGTACAGTTTGAGTCATAACACGACGTCCTGTGGCTACACGAAAAGCGTTATTCAACATGGTGGCGTTGCTGTCAGGTTTCCTCCGAGCCATAATCCCTCGGTAGCGATCATCCATTGCAGTAGTAGCCCTTGGGCGGCCTGGGCGACGCATGTCGTCAACAGTCTCTGTCTCTCTGTATCTCCTCCATGTCCGAACAATATCGCTTTGGTTCCTTCTGAGACGCCTGAACTCTTCCCTTGTTGAGAGCCCTTTCCTGGCACAAAGTAACAATGCGGACGCGATCGGATCGCGGTATTGAGCGTCTAGGCATGACTGAACTGCAGATAACAAGAGCTATGTACCTCCTTCCTGGTGGAATGACTGGAACTGATCGGCTGTCGAACCCCCTCCGTCTAATAGTCGCTGTTCATGCAAGGTTGTTTACTTCTTTGAGCGGGTTTAGTGACATCTCTGAACAGTCAAAGTTGTTGCGTCTGTGATACAATATCCACAGTCAACGTTCTATTCTCTGGAGTTCTGGGAACCGGGGTGATGGAAATGGAAATGCCGTGTGGCTAGATCCTCCACTCGGGTAGACCGTTCGCCTGGTGCAAGTCTTTCGAGTTGACGCCACTTCGGCGACTTGCGTGTCGATGGGGAGAAATGATGATAAGGACAACGCAACACGCTGTCCCTGAGAGGAGAAAATCTCCGACACAACTTGGAATCGAACCCGGGCCGTTAGGCATGACATTCCATCGCGGTGACCACTAAGCTACCAGGAGCAGGCATCTGGGTGATGCAAAACTTTTTTTTTGTGTGTGTATAACACTAAGCAGATTGCAGTGCGACTGCTGTGACATTTCAATGCGACTAGTTCAACAATTTCTCATTTTCCCCTCCCCGCGCTCAGATACCATAATGTGGCTGTCGAGGGAAATGTGCAGTGAGACTGAGCACTTTGGTCGTGCCCGGGCACGGCCCGCAAGCCGATGTCTTGGGTGTCCCTGTTCTAAGTAGAGTTAGGTAATAGTAGTGAATGTTCTGATTTAAATGTTTAGGGTGCATCTATTCTACGGCTGTCCAAAAGTCCCTTGTCATTTAACATAATCTACAGTCGGAGTTATAAAAAGCAGCTTAGCTGTGTTCAAAATTTCAGAAGCACCTTGTAAATACTTGCTGTTAAGCAAAAAAGCAATACATTGAAAAGAAATTGAAGATTTTAAGAAGGATTTGGGAAATATAGACAGGAAATATGTACAGAACACTCTTGGCGTCAATAAAGAATGATATGTATTGAGCTAAACAGCCTGCACTTGCCAATAAGAGTATTTAAAAACGAGTCTAAGAAATTACAGTTCGCATCTTTTATTTATTTTGGAAATATTAGTCGACAAACGGATAACTGCTGCTAAATATAGCAGTTCATTTTCCACAGCTGACCTTAAAGAGAATAGGATTCGAAGTGCTGGAAGAAACTGCTCGGTACATCGATCTTGTGTGGTAGAGTTTAGCGAGCGATCGCGTCAATCCGTCACTCATGAGTGGGGTTCTGAAAACGTAAATTGTGTTAACTGTAGATGCGACATACAGCTGTCACAGAACGGTGTACTAAGAAACTAAATCCTGGTGCTTTCTCTTAAATGATGTTTTGCAGAACCTTAAGGAAGTATTTCCTATTTGATATTCCTTTTTCTCAACAATTAACAAAGTATTCCGGGCTATTATGCCTTTGTCGAATGTATTTCACACAAATCCAACGTTTTGTCCCCATCTGCGGAGAACGCTTTCATGGGGATCGCAACTTCTTTGGAGTCCAATTCACACTTTGGCTCGCTACTGGCTGCTGCAAAATTCCCTTTACGCATGTTTCTGCGCAGTAACGTGACGTAAAATATTTTGAATACCCGAGCGCAATCGGCCGTTGTCGGTTTCCGTTGTCCGCAGTTGCTATCACATCATGGTGGAAGATTAATACGCATTTGTGGCATCTGTATAGCCTTTCATAGCATCCGCTTGTGCCTCTTGACATGAAATAGGCAGTCCCAGGCTGCAAGTCAAACGTGAATTGGTCGGTTTCTGGGGCGCTCAACTGCGCGGTTATCAGCAGCAAGCGTGAAACGGAATTTTCCTGCAGTCAGTAATGAGCCAGGATGTGAACTGGACGTTCAAAGAAGCTACAACCGCCGCTGAGAATGTCCTCGCAGATCAGACGAAACGTTGGGTTATAATGTGAAATCCATCTCACCACAACGTAGCAGCCCGGAATATTTTGTTAACTGTGACTCTTTCGGCCATGAAAATTTACATTCTGCAATTTTTTGTTCCAAATATCTTATCATTATTCTAATATTTCTTATCTGTAGCAATAACAACGCATTTTTCACAACGTGGTTTACCAACAGTGTTGGGGGGGGGGGGGGGGGGGGGGGGAGGAGAGATCGCTTTGCGCCCACCCTAGGAAAGATGTAAATAGGTTCCAGAACATGAAAATATCGCTTAGCGCACTCTTAGAAAGATTAAGGCGCTTTCAGTAATGCGTACTACCCAATGTACCACAAAAAAAGAAAAGAAAGGGTTTGAAATGCAGATTTCGATCATTGTTGAAGACTTCCACTCACAACACACTATTTAAAGAAATGCTGAGTTGTAAGTAAGGTCGTGAACCCGAAAATAATAAATATGGCATTCTCTACGGAAAGTGACATCAATTTTTCGGTTACATTTAACTCAAAATTTCAAAACATTTCTGGAATCTGGTAAAAGAATTCATTAAAAACAATAAATAGTTTTTTTTTCTCAAAATTTTAAAATTGATTTAAGCTGATTGAATTACAGTATTTTCAGAAGGTGCGCATGAAGTTACCACTACCCCCTCCCTCTCAGAGACACCTTGGTATTGCTAAAGTTTTTTGTATAGAATGTACAAAATATAACAAAGAGACCGCTGTCTTATAAATGATTTTCATGTTATTTGTCTTACTGCAGAACCAGTACGACAGGGAACACTCGTTGTTTTGCAACTGATTAACCTCTACAATTGGACGAAAACACGTGGCAGTGTTACGTGCAGCTAACGTCCTGAGCTTACCGGATAACATGCAGCTGTTCACATTTGCGGTGCGAATGCAGAGAATGCGAAATGCCTTATTTTACTCTTCCACATCAACACGAGCACACAGACTCTGACGGTCCACCAACGTGATGTCTTCTACAGATGGCCATGCGCAGAAGCAGCTTACGTTGGTCACTGTTTTCGGCTGTACAAATGTGAGGCCGAAGGAAGCTTACTAGACAGTGGGCTAAAGCTTTTTTCGCCACTATGAAGTCAAATTTAAAGAACGCCAGTGACTTTTTAATAAACACACGAATCACGTACCAGATAATTGCACAAACTGCTAACAAGCGATTTAGTCAAAGTTCGACTACAAGTTCACATGAAATTTAACTCAAGTCCTCCACAATCAGAATCTTGTCCATAAAGCACTTTATGTGAATTTACACACATGAAACTAACTTCCCTATTTACACCCCACTCTCCATTGTTCGCCGAGGCGCTATACATTAAAGTAATTACATGAGAAACAAACCACTAAGGCGTCAATCGTGCGGCCTCCCGCCCCCAACCGAACCAAATAGCCACGCCAACAGACACGCCCACTCCGCTCTGTCCAAAGCTCGACTCCTATAATCAGGCGGAATAACTTGGCTCGGACAGCATTGATGGAGCGTCGAACATGCCCCCAAGTGCTTAGTCTACACTTCATAAAACTAAAGTTATGGAAGTATATATGTAATGAAAATAATTTGAATAAAGTGTATGACATATTACTATTGACGATCGCTGCTATTACAGCCAGTCTCAGAATATACAGGACATTCTGTAAAAGCTTGAAAAAATGTAACAGGACATAGTAAATGCTCCACTGAACAATTTGAGGCAGGGAACCTGTGTCGGAGACTGGAAGTAAACTTGTCTACCGCTTTGTCTAGCATTACTGTTTTCCACCTTATTTAAAACTAACATGCGTACAAGTTTACACGTGGTGTGCTGTTTATTTACATTTAAATTCTTTATTTCCTGCAAGTAAACAAGGAGGACGAGCCTGATTATTAGGAAGTCCCGATGCAAGTTTTGTTTTCTTTACATGTCCGTAATGTGGCTCTGATGTATTGTATTTACACTGTACCATGACAGAACATGCTATGAATCAAAGAAGGGCCCATTAATTAGCCAGTGCTATTCAGAGACGGCACTGGAGGTGACAGTTTCATTTGGCCGTATCTTCTACCTGGTCGTCTGAATAGCCACAGGTACTTGAAGCTCGTACAAAGAGATCTACCTGCGTTGTTGGAGAATGTAGCCTTGGCTGTTCGTGAGAGTGTGAGGATGCAATATGTCGGTGCACCGCCTCATTTCAGTGTAAATATCTGCAAGCATCTGAATGCTGCATTGCCTTGTCGCTGGGTTGGAAAGGGAGGTCCTATTCCATGGACTGCGAGGTCACCTAGCCTCGATCCCCTTGATTGTTTCCTGTGGAGGTATCTAGAGTCACTTGTGAATGAGACTCCAGTGGACACGGAGATGGAACTGTAGCTGCCTGTGATGTGATTCGGAACACACCAGCGATATTCGTCAGGATGTGTGAGAAACTCGTTCCTCGATGTCATGCTTATACTGAGGTTGATGGCAAACAGTATCAGCACATTTTGTAAGACAGAGTACAAACGGTATGTTCATTGTGTCCATGATGGGATTTTCAGTTGTTTTTGTTGTGGTCTTCAGTCCAGAGACTGCTTTGATGCAACTCTCCAAGCTACTCTATCCGGTGCAAGCTTCTTCATCTCCTAGTACCTACTGCAACCTACATCCTTCTGAATCTGTTTAGTGTATTCATCTCTTGGGTCTGCCTCTACGATTTTTACCCTCCATGTTGCCCTCCAATACTAAATTGGTGATCCCTTGATGCCTCAGAATATGCCCTACCAACTTAACACTTCTTCTAGTCAAGTTGTGATACATATTTCTCTTCCCTCCAGTTCTGTGCAATACCTCCTCGTTAGTTATGTTATCTACCCATCTAACCTTCAGCATTCTTCTTTAGCACCACATTTCGAAAGCTTCTATTCTCTTTTTGTCTAAACTATTTATCGTCCATGTTTCACTTCCATACATGGCTACACTCCATACAAATACTTTCAGAAACGACTTCCTGACACTTAAAACTATGCTCGATGTTAACAAATTTTTCATCTTCAGAAACGCTTTGCTTGCCATTGCCAGTCTACATTTTATATCCTCTTTACTTCAACCATCGTCAGTCATTTTGCTCCCCATATAGCAAAACTCATTTACTACTTGAAGCTTCTCATTTCCTAATCTAATTCCCGCACACCACCCGATTTAATTTGACTACATTCCATTATCCTCGTTTTGCTTTTGTTGATGTTCATCTTATATCCTCCTTTCAAGACACTGTCCATTCCGTTCAGCTGCTCTTCCAGGTCCTTTGCTGTCTCTGACAGAATTACAAGGTCATCGACGAACCTCAAAGTTTTTATTACTTCTCCATGGATTTTAATTCCTACTCCGAATTTTTCTTTTGTTTCCTTTACTGCTTGCTCAATATACAGATTGAATAACATCGCCGATAGGCTACAACCCTGTCTCACTCCCTTCTCAATCACTGCTTCCCTTTCATGCCCCTCGACTCTTATAACTGCCATCTGGTTTCTGTACAAATTGTAAATAGCCTTTCGCTCCCTGTATTTTACCCCGGCCACCATCAGAATTTGAAATAGAGTATTCCGGTCAATATTGTCTAAAGCTTTCTCTAAGTATACAAATGCTGCACACGTGGGTTTGCCTTTCCTTAATCTCCTTTCTAAGATAAGTCGTAGGGCGAGTACTGCATCACGTGTTCCAACATTTCTACGTAATCCAAACTGATCATCCCCGAGGTCTGCTTCTACCATTTTTTCCATTCGTCTGTAAAGCATTCGTGTTAGTATTTTGCAGCCGTGGCTTATTAAACTGATAGTTCGGTAATTTTCACATCCGTCAACACCTGATTTTTTTGGTATTGGGATTATTATAGTCTTCTTGAAGTCTGAGGGTATTTCGCCTGTCTCATACATCTTGCTCACCAAATGGTAGAGTTTTGTTAGGCCTGGCTCTCCCAAGGCTGTCAGTAGTTCTAATGGGATGTTGTCCACTCCCAGGGCTCTGTTTCGACTTAGGTCTTTCAGTGCTCTGTCAAACTCTTCACGCAATATCGTATCTCCTATTTTATCTTCGTCTACATTCTCTTCCATTTCTACAATATTGTCCTCAAGAATATCGCCCTTGTATAGATCCTCTATATAATCCTTCCACCTTTCTGCTTTCCTTTCTTTGCTTAGATCTGGCGTCCATCTGAGCTCTTGATATTTATGCAAGTGGTTCTCTTTTCTCCAAAGGTCTCTTTAATTTTCCTGTAGGCAGTATCTATCTTACCCCTTGTGATATGCGCCTCTACATCCTTAGATTTGTCCTCTAGCCATCCCTACTTAGCCATTTTGCGCTTCCTGTCGATCTCATTTCCGAGACGTTTGTATTCCTTGTTGCCTGCTTCATTTACTGCATTTTTGTATTTTCTCCTTTCATCCATTAAATTCACTATCTCTTCTGTTACCCAAGGATTTCTGTTAGCCCTCGTCTTTTTACCTACTTGATCCTCTGCTACCTTCACTATTTCATCTCTCAAAGCTACCCATTCTTTTTCTACTGTATTTCTGTCCCCCATTCTTGTCCTAATGTTCTCCCTGAAACTCTCTACAACCTCTGGCTCTGTCAGTTTATCCAGATCCCATCTCCTTAAATTCCCACCGTTTTCTAGTTTCTTCAGTTTTAATCTACAGTTCATAACCAAAAGATTATGGTCAGAGTCCACATCTGCCCCTGAAAATGTCTTACAAATTAAAACCTGGTTCCTATATCTCTGTCTTACCATATTTAATCTATCTGAGACATTCCATCATCTCCAGGCTTCTTCCATGTATACAACCTTCTTTTATGATCCTTGAACCAAGTGTTAGCTATGATTAAGTTATGCTCTGTGCAAAATTCTACATGGCGGCTTCCTCTTTCGTTCCCTAGCCCCATTCCATATTCACCTACTACCTTTCCTTCTCTTCCTTTTCCTACTATCGAGTTCCAGTCACCCATGACTATTAAATTTTCGTCTCCCTTCACTATCTGAATAATTTCTTTTATCTCATCATACATTTCATCAATCTCTTCGTCATCTGCGCAGCTAGTTGGCATATAAACTTGTACTACTATGGTAGGCGTGGGCTTCTTATCTATCTTGACAACAATAATTCGTTCACTATGCTGTTTGTAGTAGCTTACCCGCATTCCTATTTTCCTATTTATTATTAAACCTACTCCTGCGTTACCCCTATTTGATTTTGTATTTATAATCCTGTATTTACCTGACCAGAAGTTCTGTTACTCCTGCCACCGAACTTGACTAATTCCCACTATATCTAACTTCAACCTATCCACTTCCCTTTTTAAATTTTCTAACCTACCTGCCCGATTAAGGGATCTGACATTCCACGCTTCGATCCTTAGAACGCCAGTTTTCTTTCTCCTGATAACAACGTCCTCCTGAGTATTCCCCGCCCGGAGGTCCGAATGGGGGACTATTTTTACCTCCGGAATATTTTACCCAAGAGGACGCCATCGTCATTTACCCATACAGTAAAGCTGCATGCCCTCGGGAAAAATTCCGGCTGTAGTTTCCCCTTGCTTACAGTCGTTCGCAGTGCCAGTACAGCAAGGCCGTTTTTGATAGTGTTAAAAGGCCAGATCAGTCAATCATCCAGACTGTTGCCCCTGCAACTGAAAAGGCTGCTGCCCTCTTCAGGAACCACACGATTGACTGGCCTCTCAACAGATACCCCTCCTCTGTGGTTGCATCTACGGTACGGCTATCTGTATCACTGAGGCAAGCAAGCCTCCCTACCAACGCCACGGTCCATGGTTCATAGGGGGAGGGGGGGGGGGTGGATTTGCAGTTAACGGTAATAAATGAAAATAAAGAAAATACACAGTAATAGGATTTTAATCGTATAATCTCCTTAACATTGCCTCTCCGACCACAGGTTCCCCACCTCAAATTTTTCAGTGCTGTTAAATTTGTGCCTCCCGTTATTGAAATATCCTGTATATTACATTCATTAAAAAATGTTAATAAATGAAAGTATGTCTGCATCTCTCTCCTCTTGCATCATTCCTGAGCTACCGTATCCTTTCAAAATTACTAGGTGATTCTTGGAAGCGAATACAGTGGCCGACGGAACATAAAATGCCACAGTCTCTACCGGAATTGCGAAACATTCGTATGACCCACTGACTCGCTAGGCGGTGTTTTTCATCCGCTACAGTAACTGCATCTTTAGCTGACGAATATAAGGCATGTTTTTAGTTATCTATTTGAATGTGAAGTCTATCCAGTCAATCAAATAAAGACCTCGGCTGTAAAGAATGGTAAGGTACAAGTTGGCTGTTTTGAGCAATAATGCCGTAAAGTTTCAACAAAAATTCGTAAATTAGAAATGTACCGAAAATATAATGTGATTTTTTTATTCAGTTATGTAACTGTTTGCAAATACATCTATAGTAACGAGATGATTCTTAAATGGCAAATTCTGCCCAAAATTTATTCTTACGTTTCAACAATAGGTAATTAACATTGTTTACTAGTGAAGTAGAGCAGCTAACATGGGGTAGCACCGACTTACCATTAGCATTGACTTACCACTGTTTACCCGCTGGGCGAATTAACAAAGCTTTACTGTGAAACCTTCTAAAAATACAAATTGATATTTAAATTTACGTTACCAGATTTTGGAACAATGAAATTCAATAACCTCAAAAATTACTCTACGTTTCAGCACAATACAAAATTAATTTTAGCAAACACCTCACTGAAACAATGTTAAAGATGGCCGTTAACATATCTACAATCACCCTGGCTCGTTATTTCACGCCAACAACGGTAAGGGACACAACATTGTTTGCTTGCTTAACAAAATATTCACATTTATCAGATTAGAAACAGTTTCTTAAGCATATTTACTTTCAGCAACATATTTAGGACATTCATCCGAGTCTTAGTTTTCCACGTCATTCTAAGATCCATACAGATCATCCCTGAAATGTATTTTCTGGCACACGTCTTCAGTACTGGTATCCATATTTTTGGCATTTACCACTTTCTACAAGCACACATTATGACAAAGTTGTTATAACCAACAACAGGATGTTTTAGATAAAGCTGCCAATTCACAGTTTATTGTAGTGCTATCAATCAACTTGAATGAAGCACGTGACTTGCTATATTTTACTCAGAATTGGTCTGTTTCTCATGGACTGTCACCATTTTTTTCAGTTGAAGTCTTAACATTGCTTAGCGTAGAGGCCTTGAGTTCGACTGGGCAATCATTCACTCTCATCGCAGTCTGTTTTCTTCTCTGAATTTTCTCCTGACGCTGTGAAAATCGTTCTACCGGCCATTGATCTGTAACCTACAGAAACATCCTTGAGCTCTTGAGATGGGTATTTGGAAGATATGCCGCCCAGGATTATTGGTGAAACGGTTGCTTACACGCATAATTGTACGTTACATGGTATTTTAGGTTCATTTTCGGGACATCCTTTGAAACTGTGTGTTTGTCCGGGCAACGATAATTCTTTGTCCGATTCGCATCTTTGTTAAGAGAACAGGAAGAACAATATCTAATTTTATTCAGACATCCGAGCATGTCGGTCGATTTGCACATCCTTTGCACTCCTTTCCATATATCTCTCCAGGGATTAGATCTGTAACATTTTAGGGATGTGCTAAACTGCTGAACCGACACTTCACACTAAGTCGTTTTAGAAGAGCTTCGCAGATGTCCAATGCACATCATCTTGATTTTACTTACGTCAAAATCCCCTTTATTGTTCTGTTGGGCCATGAAAGTTGGTCTATCAACTCATATTTCACTAAAAGTAGTGATATCGCGTTATTGTTCATTTACGGGTCTAATTTCATACAAAGGGGAGTATCTTGGAAGCATTAAAACCAGAGACACATGGTATGTACTCAGAGGTTAAAGATAGAAGGTAGCGCTAGCTTTCACATTATACCATGTGGTGTTTTTTCTTTAAAAAAAATTTATTTTGATTAAATTATTATTCTTTTGTGAAGTTTCAGAAATCTGTTGTGAGTTTTGAACTAATTCTCGACGGGAAGAGCAAAGACTTTTCAAAAAACTTAAGTACTGTATGTGATTGTTTATAGATCACCTGAAATCGATTGCAGAAGGCGTAGCGTTCTCAAGATCAAGAACCGAGTTCGCACTGCCATTTAATTTATTTGTGTCGTGATCATGTTCGACCACGACCAGATATGAGACATAGCAACTACGAACAGAGAAACCTAAGGGACCACACATAGCTGGATATTTTCTTTGCTATACTATACCACACATTAAAAGAAATTGGACGTAAATCACAAACAAGGTAAATGGCAATGCGCCTTCTGCGTTAACTACGACGTTTTCCGACATGCTTTTGTATGAAAACTATAAAAACACGGTTATTTCTGTTGCCATCAATAGGAGATGGATAGCACAGAAATACTTTAAGTACTAAGGAGGCACCACTGCATTTGAGAGCAAATTAACCAATTTAATTACCTTAATCAGTATTGCTAACAATAGGCTCCGTACAGTTTTGATGTTCTATCTTCGTTATTTCATCATAGATGCACATTTAAATTCTTACATAGATCTGAACAATAGTAATATTTTATAATGACTAATTAGTGATCGCGGACCACGCCACATACACGTCCGCCGTCTTTAAAAAATGTATCAGAAGACGATTACAATTCTTCAGATGTCAAAAATATGAAACACAAAATATCTCTATCGATACAATTTATGAACAATTCGTATTCTGTGCCGCGGCGCGTAAGATATTCTTTGTAATATCAGGTGGTCGCTGCTCGGCGACGATCTAAGAAATTTTTACACAAATTGTATGGCTTTTATGAGCCTGCATGGACAGATTATCAAATGTTAGTTTATCGAAACAGATACTAATATTACAAACAACAAAACCTGATTTGCAGCAGATATTTAAAAAAAATTAAATTTCGGGTATAGTCACAGCTAAAAAGCGGCTAATGTGGCTCTAGGCATGGTAAATCAGAATACATAGCCGTAGCTCACTTAACAGAATTATTACGCTATTTGCTACGTACTTATTTTGTTGATATGTTAAATATACTCCGTAACAGCTATTAGTACGTTCCTAAAAGAATAACAGACATGTCTGAGGAAGACAGGAGACATGTAAGTATAAAAAGTTTCAGATTCAGGTTTTTTATGCACAAGGTCGCATTTAATATTTCTTTCCCCCTCTAATTTGTTGCCTATAGCAATCTACCTCTCTTTCACCCTTTCTGCAAATCTCTCTGGCACGCACGCACGCACACATACACACACACACACACACACACACACACACACACACACACACAAGGGTAAGGGACACATGGTAGCTGTCGTAAATTTTCTCTTTATATATCTGTACGTGTGTCGCATTTCGGCGTAGTTTGCAGTTCCCGATTCCTCTCTGCCCCGATAAGGGGAAGTTTTAATAACTATCAGGATTTCACTGAGATTCACCGCATTCTCCCGCAGCAGAGCGGATTTGGCGCTCCACTTGAACGGGCGGCGGATCCGTCGATAACTCGGCCCGCCCGACCGGCCGGGCAACTTTCACTCACGCCCTCCCTGCCTCGGGGATGAACACAGCACCGCTCTTCCCGGCGGGGGCGGGCGAAATCTCCGCAGGGGTGTCTCCCGCAGACGGACGTCTTTAAACGAATTGCGGGCCTTAAGCGTCTCTGGGAGCGGTCGGCCCACCTGCCGAGACAAGTAGTGGAAAGAGCGAGAGAGAGGGGTTGGGGGGGGGGGGAGAGAGACCGGAGAGGGGGGAACCCCCGGCGCCGGTCGATCGTGGACTGCCTTAGCGGACGCGCCATAAATCGGCGTGTCGCTGGCGCTATCGGCCCCGACAGTCGGAATGAGAGCTCACCTCGGCGGCCGGCTCCTTATATATGTGGCTTTCCAGGGCGAGTCCTTATCGCCGACGCCGCGGCGCGCTCTCCTCCAGCTGCCGGGGCGCCGTGCTCAGGCCGGGCGAGGCCTCGCCTCGACCACTGGCGAACGCGATTTATGGCCGGCAGCCATGCAGGTCGGCATCACCCGCGGTGCGCCCCGCCGCCCCGGATAAGAGCCTCTCGCCCAGCCCCCTCCGCCGGCAGCCCTAATCCGCCAATCAGCACTCGACGTGACGCGAATTAGTACTCGGCCCGAGTATCAGTGAAACCAATCCTGTATTATTGTAAATTATTGTTGTTATCCTCATCGTTCTCCCTGTCCACTTACATGCACATTCGTTCACTAATTTTTTTTCTCTCCACAAATACGCGGATTTTCCGCTTATGCAACATGTCTCACATATACTGATCAGCCAGAACATTATGGCCACCGAACTACTATCGATGTAAACATGTCCAGGGGATAGCAGAATCATCTGTTGAGAAATAACCGATAATCACGCACGCGCACGGTGCATGTACCTACTGGCCATTAAAATTGCTACACCAATAAGCCAAGAAGAAATGCAGATGATTAACGGGTAGTCGTTGCACAAATGTATTGTACTAGAACTGACATGTGATTACATTTTCACGTAATTTGAGTGCACAGATCCTGAGAAATCAGTACCCAGAACAACCACCTCCGGCCGTTATAACGTCCTTGACACGCCTGGGCATTGAGTCAAACAGAGCTTGGATGCCGTGTTCAGGTACAGCTGCCCATGCAGCTTCAAGACGATACCACAGTTCATCAAGATTAGTGACTGGCGTATTGTGACGAGCCAGTTGCTCAGCCACCATTGACCAGACGTTTTCAGTTGGTGAGAGATCTGAAGAACGTGCTGGCCAGGGCATTAGTCGAACATTTTCTGTATCCAGAAAGGCCTGTACAGGACCTGCAACACGCGGTCGTGCATTATCCTGCTGAAATGTAGGGTTTCGCAGGGATCGAATGAACGGTCGTAACACATCTGAAATATAGCGTCCACTGTTTCAAAGTGCCGTCAATGCGAACAACATGTGACCGAGACGTGTAACCAATGGCACACCATACCATCAAGCCGGGTGATACGCCAGGATGGGGATGTCGAATACACGCTTCCAATGGGCGTTCACCCCGGTGTAGCCAAACACGGATGCGACCATCATGATGCTGTGAAAAGAACCTGGATTCATCCGAAAAAAATGATGTTTTGCCATTCCTGCACCCCGGTTCGTCGTTGAGTACACCATCGAAGGAGCTCCTGTCTGTGATGCAGCTTCAAGGGTAACCGCAGCCATGGTCTCCGAGCTGCTGGTCCATGCTGCTGCAAACGTCGTCGAACTGTTCGTGCAGATGAGATTTGTCTTGCAAACGTCCCCATCTGTTGACTTCGGGATCGAGACGTGGCTCCACGATCCGTTACAGCCATGCGGATAAGATGCCTGTCATCTCGACTGCTAGTGATACGAGGCCGTTGGGATCCAGCACGGCGTTCCGTATTACCCTCCTATACCCACCGATTCCATATTCTGCTAATAGTCATTGGATCTCGACCAACGCGAGCAGCAGTGTCGCGATACGATAAACCGCAATCGCGATAGGCTACAATCCGACCTTTATCAAAGTCGGAAACGTGATGGTACGCATTTCTCCTCCTTACACGAGGCTTCACAACAACGTTTCACGGGGCAAAGCCGGTCAACTGCTGTTTGTGTATGAGAAATCGGTTGGAATCTTACGTCATGTCAGTACGTTGTAGATGTCGCCACCGGCGCTAACCTTGTGTGAATGCTCTAAAAAGCTAATCAATTGCATATCACAGCATCTTCTTCCTGTCGGTTAAACTTCGCGTCTGTAGCACGTCATCTTCGTGGTGTAGAAACTTTAATGACCAGTAGTGTAGTCTCAGTTATTGTGCTGTCCGTGTGCAGAATAGGGAAGGCGCGCCATCTATCTAAGTTTACAAGATTTAGTCCACTACTATGAAACAATACACTTTCTGAGTATCCTCTTGTGCGGGCCTCATGTCGTAATGCAGATACGAGAGAAAGAAGTTACATGTTCCACAACCAGTGACAGAGCAAGTCTGCAGTGTAAACAATGGAGATGTTTATCTTCTTGACAAATGTTCACCATATTACAGATGTTCTAGTCGGATAGGAAATTGCTCAGTATGGATTTGTAATAATTTTATAGCCCATGTCCTTGCCAGTTGTTGGCTGATGTACCGCAGATGGCGTTCAATCAATCACATAGCTAAATAGAAAGGACTCTCAATGACTGACTACAAAATACTCATTAGCAAAGTTATAATTAATGAGAAATATGTCATGTTAGTTGCTAGGAGAATGTTAATGTAAAGCGAATTTATCTGACAGTGAAGATGAAAATGTCGTGGAAAATTTGAACAAAAAGCCAAGAGGAGTTCTTAAGCAAGCAACTGCAGAAATTAGGTTTGACGTTGTTGACCACCTACTTTACCAAACGTTTTTGACGCAATAAATGTTTCAAACTGCATGAAATCTAGCTGCAATGCCGAGACAAGAGTCAAACGCATCGAATGCGAAATTCATTTATGTATTGAGGAAAATAATTGTTTTGAAGCATATACTATCTAAGGAAACAATTTTTTTACAGGGAAGAGAAAATCGTTACTTACCAAAATTATAGTATGATTCCTGTTTCCTCGGATTTATGAAGCTATGTCAGAGCATCTACAAAAAGCTTTATGACATGTCAAGTATTCCAAAAATGTGCGCATCTGACTGTTTCAAATACAATAAATATTTTACTGTAACAGGAAGTAAAAATAATAAGCAAAGGCCAGTGTGTTTTCCTGATAAGTAAGACTGGAGATTCTAACATACTTCTGCTTCCGATTATATTTCAGTAAACTATAAAATAAAGGTTTCTTCTCTATTAGTGTCACGCTTGAGCTTTGGTTTGTTGGAAATTACGAAAGGAAAAGTTTTCTGTGATTTTTTTTTTTTTCAATTTTAGGAGTGATATGGTTCTTACCGCTTCCGAATAGGCCTATTAGGGCTACGCAAAGTACTTTGCAGTGGGCCTTTGCAGTCCTTTGTTTCCATGTTTCTTTCATTTTCTTCCTTTCGGCTTTATTTCTCTCTTCAGCCCATGTTTTTCCAGCCTTCTTTGGTTTTCACTCTTGATTAACTGGCCATTTGTGAATTTTGTTTGAAGATTTCATATGTGTTAACATCTTCTGTTGTAGCCTCTGCCAGTGTCCGTTCAGTTTCGGTCTCACCACCCATTTATTCGTGCCCGATTCGGCTTTACTCCTCTTGTCAAAGAATTCGACTATTTGTTTTGAGAGTGTGTCTGGCTACATTCTTTTAAGTTGTACATAGAATCTTAACCTGCGTTCGCCAGATTGCCTCTGAGTTGGCATTGTTTGTCTACAGGATTTGCACTTAGAATTTTCTTGACTTTTGATGTAGTTTTTCTCAATGTTTCCAATGTCTATTTCTGTATTCAAAATTGGCGTTTCCCATCTATAGAAGAATTCTGGCAAAGTGGTTGTGTTATAATGTTCCACGTCGGTGTGCCTGGAAAGACATTTCTTGTTGCAGGTATTGGTGTAAGTCGTTATGAAGTGTCCATTTTTGGGCATCGAATTTCATAACGGAGCTGATGGTATATCTCAATTTTAGCACACATAATATTGTCAAGAGTGTGAAATGTACGGCAGTTTTCATTAGCTGTATTGTGGAGGTAGATGACTAAGTAGAAATCCGCTCGTGAGCTGTACGGAATTTCAGAAATGGCCCGTAGGCCTACATTTCATCGATTGTTCACATCAAGATGAAGAACCAATGAAGACGTCTGTTACTGATGTGAGAATTGAAACGGAAACAAAATCACCGTTCCCAAATAATAGTGACTTTCTTTTACAGAAATGACACCTTCAGCCAACTGGGTAACAAGGCATTGTACGATTGTAGGCGGTGCTGAAAGGTAGATGTTCAGTATTCATAGGAGGCATATGCTTCCGTGCAGGATTTAGAAAAGTGATATGGATTAAAGATTTGCTACCCGAATATGATATGCATAATATTGAGGATACGAGTTGCCCTTACTCCTGCGGTCAAGATGATAATGGTTGTTGACATACATGAACTTGTAGCTGCTGAGTAAAATATGAAGTTGTTGGGGAGGGCATGCCTGTTGAACAGTGAAAGAAATGTATTTTACTAGCGTCAGTAAACGCAACACAAGTTGTTATTGAATAATGAAATAAATGTAATGGTTTTTAAATCTGTTTTGTGTCTGTATACTAATTACGAAAATGGATCTTGTTGTTGAACAAAGAAATGAAAGATTTTTATAATGTAATTTATATCTAAGTTGTTTTGCAGTTTTAAATATAGCTGACAGCAGCAATCGGAAATAAATTTTCATTAAATAAAATGTGTGTGTGTGCGTGCGTGCGTGTGTGTGTTTGAGTGACAGCTCCGTAAATCATTGTGGATCAGATTGGGTTACGAACTACATTCTGGTACTGAAAGGTTCATCTCAAGACTTTTCAGTTCACTGCTCTAGCTCTCACCACAACACATGCAACTTACGTGATACAAAAACAACCAAAGAATCATCACCGATCGTATGGGAAATGCATGCACGACCAAAACATAACACGCATAATTCGTTATTGTGGAACTATGTTCCTATCCGAGGCAGAAAGTGCTCTTTCCAGTACGTCTATACTGCAAATCTGCTTCGTGGGGGCATCACACTGGTCATTTAAATGTAATTGCCCACATCTGTTGTTCTAAATTTTTGCTCTTTTCTCGATTGTCACCAAATCTATAGCATTAGAGGAGATACGTACCTCCCACTGTGCGACAGATTCTTTATTTATCCAACTCTCATCGGGCTTCTCATATCCTATTTTTGTCATTTTTTCACGGCTGCCATTGTTATGGTAAGTGTTTTCAGTTTCTCTGCATGCCCTCCCAATCATAATTTAGGTACCATCAGTTCATTTTATGACGTAGTCCATATTCGTTCTCCTCCATCATGATTATTCTGTACTGAAAGATAATTAAAGATTTGATTTCTCTAGTTTGCACTCGAATTCTTGTAATTTCCTCATTGCGCTTTTTCTGCCACATAAACTAAACCCAGTAGCACACACTGACTAAAATCATTTCTTCATTATGTAATGGGGGTGTCCGTCTCTTTAGTTTCCTTATATTTATCGTATACTGTTCATATAAATCTTTTCGCCTTTTCAAGTCACACACCCGATCCACTCATTCAGACTTTCATTTCATTTCATTTCTCGATCAATTGTATCTTTATTCATGAATCATTTCTAATTACTTCAAATGTGTAACTCAGATAAAACAGTACTAAGCAAGATTAAGCAGCATTTCGACTAGTTTTTCTTCAGTGGTTATCAGCCAAGAGACAACTCACTAATTTGATGATATTCACTTGTCTATCCTGTTCTGAAGGAGTGAGCGGAATCACGTTTTGCGGTGATGGTGAAAACTGTTCATCAGTAAATGTAAATCAGTATATCTACAAAATTGTGTTAAAACGTAGGTTCTACGTATAATTAATGTTTTCTTGCAATAATACTGGACCAAAGCGCACTGATATACTTTCGTTCAGTGATCTCTTGCTGCAGTTGTTTTTGGTGAAATCAAATATATTTTCACTCCACGTCGACACAATATTCCAGTTTGGTGATGTTCTACATCAGAAGCTGCTTCAGGTCAAATTAACAAATGGCCTGAACACAAAGCAGGAATGGAAAAGGTAGAATGCAATTCCGTCTTATATGGAAGTCAATAACTGCGATCTTTATTAACCAACTAGCAAGGAAAGTTTAAGTTCTATGAATCTAAATCAGATTCAAGTTTATTATTAAAATCAATTGTTATTTCTATTAGTGAGACATGCGATAAAACCAATAGCGATAAAAATAACAATCAACCTGCCTAATTTTCAATTAGGAGCTTGTTTCAAAATAACTATGCAGAACACATACTAATACACAAGCTATTTTCGGTATTAATTGCTGGCATAACCAGGCGAGAGAGAGAAAATAAGCCGAATATTCTCAAAAAGTTTTTAAAAAAGTTTTGTACAAAGTCTTTTAACAGTCAAGATCGAAAATGAAAACAATAAATTTCTATTTATTTAATCGTATGGCTTGGACCCTCCGTCGGGCAGCCCGTTCGACGGGTGCCGGTCTTTCAATCTGACGACACTTCAGCGACCTGCAGTCGATGATGGTAGCACAACACCCAGTCCGTGGGCGGAGAAAATTCTCAGACCCAGCCGGCAATCGAACCCGTGCCAGGGGATAGACAATCCGTTACGCTGACCATTCAGCCAACGGGGGTGGACAAAACAATACATGATGACTATTTTCGGCTCTTGATACAACCTTCTTCAGCCGGTGAATTATAAGCAGAACAGAAAATTGCTTGAAGGTAACAAAGACTGAACGGGTTGCAGCAAATACGTTGTGTTGTAAACAGAACAATGTAAATATACCATTGTCACAGAAATTACAAAACCCAAGCATAGTGCCAGCAGTGCAGCAGCTTCAGTATTTCGGCTGCGAGTGTAATATTTTCAAACATAGATTTCTGGTAGATATTTTTGGAATACATTTCACCAATATAGCTGTTATTATTTGTATAAGTGTTACTTGTAAGACATTTTGTAGGATTTATTGTTACTGTCAGTGATATATTTGCGTGCAATATTAGTGTCAAACATGATTAGGCCTAAGAAGCAAGTAAAGTCGAATGAGCATGCTGATGCAGAAATGGCATCAGACCTGCAAATAGATCAACCTTCGCATATTTCAGTGGAAATCCTTGATAATGTAAATATAGATGATAATGATTTATTACCCGATATCCCTAGCGAAAATGAATCTGAGGAGTTATCTACACAGACGGACATTCCTGCAGTGAAACCTTTATAAGTATATGATAATATAACTTCCGGGCAAGGGGCAGGAATTAGCAAATCTCCAGCTATGCCACTACCGGATGGTAAGTTGTTAGCATTGCTATTTGAAAATTTTAATGTTATGCAGAAGGAAAAGGTAAAGCGTAGGCAACAAAAGGCTATAAAAGGGCAAGAGCACGATAGGAAATTCATGGAACAAGTAAACAATATCTTTATCCAACGAGATAAGGAAATTGTCCAGAGAATTAATCAGATGTTAGTTGATCGCGATGTAGCACTTACGACTCATCTAAATGAAGAAATCAATGCAATAAGGACTAGCATTAAACCGTTGGCAAGCATACCCAATCAAATGAATAATCTTCAGACCAAAGTAGATAAGTTAGAAACGCAGTTTAAAGCTTTGACTACTACTGTGGAGTCAATACAGAATGATATCCACACAGAAGTACAGAAACAGGTCCCAACGAAAATAGCCGAGGCTCTGAAAGTTGAAAATCACAATCTAAAAACAATGTAGCACACTGCATCGAGGACTCTTGTACTGACGAGCAAAAGAACATCGAATATTTGCCGACAACTTTTATTGCAGTGCATAACAGACCAAGTTTCGGCAATCAGTCTGTATTACCTCAACAATTTGTTTCACCACGAAACCAGAATTACGAAGCAGAGTGTACTTGCAACAAAGCGAGTACACCGCCTGATAATTACGACAACTCCATGCACATAATACATGAAGAGAGCTTGATTAAACATCTCCTATTCCAAGTATTCAACTAGGATAGTAAAAAGAATATTCATCTCGTAGTTTTTATTAGAAACTTTCGAAGTGTTCCTCCAAAGTCTTGGACGGAGGAACAGAAAATCCAGTTTATGGTTTTATACATTTTCGGTGACGCATCGCTCTGGACGTTGAACGCAGCAGAAACATGCAAAACATTTAAAGAATTTGAGAAGACGTTTCTCGACCAGTTCTAGTCAGCGTCGACTCACGACTAAGGAAAATTATATGTACAACAGAGATATATAACCCGAAGACAGGCTCCTTCAGGAAATACTTTGAAAAATATATTAATATGACAAGGTACTGGGATGAACCACTAACCACATGAGACCTGTTACGAGTATTGAGGGCTAGATTGCCAATAAATATTACATTGAAATTGTTTAACGTCACAGATACTGATCTTAAGGAATTTTTATCTGTGATAGACTCATTAGACGTAGTACAAGAAGAAGCCAAAAAAGAATTCTGACGCAATAAATAGTTCCAAGTGCTCTAACGGGAAAGGTTCCTGGAACGGAAGCAATGGAAATAGGGGTGAAGACAGTCCCAAGAACAACAAAACAAAATCCATGCCAATGGAAAGTATAGTAATAGTAAAAATCATTACAACCAAAAATCTGATCACCTGTGTAATAATAATAATTACCACGAAACCAATGACTACTAGCATTCGAATGGTAGTCAAAGACAATATAGTAATGAACATGCCAATAGTGATAATAATTCTAATCGAAAAAGACGAAATGACAATAAATAGGAAAGTCTTTACCAGAATAAACCCAAAAAAACAAGCGTGGTGACAGTGAATATTGGCAATATCCAGGGTCATGTCGTCGGCACCCGCAACGAAATGTTATGAATCCGGGTCAGCCTGTAAATTGCGTACAGGCTACACTCATGCCAAATATCCAGTATCCACAATGGTGTGATCCGAGCAAACCAGCTACGTCCGTAGAATCAGAAAATGTGTAAATAGTGAAGGTATCCTCGGATCCGAAACGGAATATACCAAAGTCAACAAACTAATGTCGGTCCTTGTAGGCCTTCACCAGGAGACAGAGACCAAGGATGAAGGCAATAGGTCTCTGCAAGAGAACGTCAGTATGATTCGCTATCAGGATGGTAAGAAAATCGAAGATGAACTGTATCAAGAATCTACAGTTGCTGACAAGTAAGAAAAGGAAAATTTTCAGGGAAGTGTCAACGAAACCATCAATGGTGCAGCAACCATTATCCTCCTCCACACAGGTGCGACTGTATCGGCGATAAACGCACAATATTTCAAAAAGGTAGCACAAATAAAAGGAACGCTGGTTTGGCCTGTTACAAATTGCAAAATTATAGAAGCGATGGGGAAGAAGGCATAAATTATAAAGTACCAGATACAGGTAGAGATGTCCTTTGAAAGCCGGCCGGAGTGGCCGTGCGGTTCTGGCCGCTACAGTCTGGAGCCGAGCGACCGCTACGGTCGCGGGTTCGAGTCCTGCCTCGGGTATGGATGTGTGTGATGTCCTTAGGTTAGTTAGGATTAATTAGTTCTAAGTTCTAGGCGACTGATGACCTCAGAAGTTAAGTCGCGTAGTACTCAGAACCATTTGAACCATTTGAACCTTTGAAAATTATATCTTTATACGCACGTTCCTATTAATGGAAAACTTATCCATACCGGCGTTAAGTTTTTACGAGACAGTGAGGCTATAATAAATCTCGCCCGGGGAACATGTGTACTTATGTACCGGCAGCGACTAATAACCATGAAGTTGAATCGGTAGTTCGGTGCGAGCATTCCTCTGATAAGAGGATTAGGCGTTTCTGCTGGCAAACAAAAATGTTTGGTATTAGAGTACGATCACCCAGAAAAGTGTCATACTAACCGAAACTATTATGCACCCAGTACCATGAGTGACATAGCCGCAACAACAGAGGAGAAGGTGAAAGAGGCATCTTGCATTAACGCTTCACAGGTTGGAAAATTAATAAAAATGCTATCCTGATACCATGATATATTTATAGATCGACCAGGTAGCATAAAAGGTCATGTTTATGATATGAAAGTCTATCCCCATAAGACCTATTGTAGAGCTTCATACTAGGTCCCCTGGACAAAGAAAATGGCAATTATTGTACGCAGGAACATTTAAAATAATCTCAAGTCCGCATGACGAATGTCATGTACTAGTTACAGGATGTCAGTACAGGGAACCTAAAGGGACTGTACTGTCACAGAGAAATATTTGCAGTAGGAAACCACTTTTGTGTCTCGGTAAAGAGAATAATATGTCCAGTACAAATGCAAATATGTAAATAGTAGTTATTGCGATAACTGTTATCATGAGTAGTTTCGTGAAAGTATATGTACTAAAATGTAAGCTTACATGTCAGTAGCTACACTGCAGTATTCATGAAGTGTAAATCGCATAAGGGGAGAATAATCTTTTTTATGATAAAAGTTTTAATTATTCTGAAAAAGTCATTTATTCGATTGAGGTTACTGTAAATCGTATCTCAATAAACATAATTTTCTTGTCTTTTCTGTGTAGGTTATAGAAATTGAAATTATATATAAACACCGTGTTTATTCATTTACGAGGGTAAATGAGTCATGAATGTATATATGAACCTATGACCCTATGTAAACGCACACACATGACGGATGTTAATTGCGTGTAAGTTCACGCATTCCATCTTTATGGAACGTTTTCCTTATGTGTACCGCTTTGGGTACGTTTTCCTTACGCGCTTGTCTTTACCGTCTGCTCTTGTGAGCTTTTCTTTTGTTAGGTGAACCGAACATGGGCATCTGTCACACAATCTGGTAATAATTCTAACAAGAATATGAATTAATGGGTATAAATTAACATAAATAATATGTATGCCACCAAATATTGATATTTACTAGTATCTACACAGTTCAGTGATCGTCCTATGGTCAGAACAATTCAATATATCTTTTGACACTATATGGTCTTTGTTATCACGTTATTATAATATGGAACAATGCGAACATACAAAAATCATTACCTTGTAAAGTGTCAATTGTATAGAAGATCGTCTGTTGTGTGGCTTACGAAACACTAGCAGCAATCAGGACAGTGAAGTGCGTCTCACAAGAACTGTGGAAGTCTAGTGGACGCGTGAAAAACTGTTTTTTTTTTTTGTTTTTTTAAGAAAAGTGATGAGCAGTGGTTATAACTGTGATTGAACATATGAACGCTGATAGAGTGTTAATATTAGCAGCAACGACATACACGTTGAAAAACTTTATAAAGTATTAATATTGATATAAAATTGCAGATCTGAAATAAAGCTGTTACGCGTCACCTTCGTGTGACAAATGTTGTGAGACAACTGTACAGCCAGCCGCGCAGCAACAATATAATGTAACGCTACCTCCGCGACGCCTAGCGCAATTATTTGCCTACCCAGAAAATAAACAAAGCACACCATTGTGTCGTACACGTACATAGCTAATTAAAGTTGGCAATGAATCAATACATTCAAATGAACAGTGTTAAGATGCAGAACGTTGTCCGAAAACAAACAGTCTGAATCCGTGTAAATGAAAGTGAACTTGAAACTAACACTTCTTCCAAAGGATGAATTTAATAATAACCTTGTTACTGACACCCCTTTTCGATATTTAAAGTACCCAGCTTGTACGAGAGAGTCTTGGAACGTGCGAAGCAGGACCTGCTGCAGTAATACTTAGCAACAAATCCAGACCAGGATGCAGCCGACGGCAGCCGACGCATCATCCACGCGGTCGGGGGCTTTCCAGCAGCGGTCTCCACCTGCCTTCGATATAGCGGCTTGACGTGGGAGCGACTACTCGACGTCGACGGGGAATCGTCAGATGAACTTTTGTTATTTTGAACTACATGAACTTTTAATTTTCATGTGAAACCTCGATGAGAGAATCTTTTGACCTCTAATACATCTATAAACACAAACATATATTCTCGTTTTCAAAACGTTTACTGTGTGAGACATAAGAGTAGGTAAATGTATTTCCTTGAAGCCCCTTGGACCGTTTTGTTCCAGGTTTTCCAAAAAATGGTTAAAATGGTTCTGAGCACTATGGGACTTAACTGCTGTGGTCACCAGTCCCCTAGAACTTAGAACTACTTAAACCTAACTAACCTAAGGACATCACACACATCCATGCCCGAGGCAGGATTCGAACCTGCGAGCGTAGCGGTCACGCGGTTCCAGACTGTAGCGCCTAGAACCGCACGGCCACTCCGGCCGGCCCGGTTTTCCAGATCCAGTGAACCCAGTCTGGGGAGGGGGGCGTGGGTAATGGTGGGGGGAGGGTGGATAAGTTAATTCGGGAAGTCTCTGCCGCCTTTTCCATTATCTTACAGTTATTGAAGTCATTTACACAATCACATCAACACTAATTGTGTCATGAGTTACTCGATGTTATATCTGAAGATTTACATAATGAGAACAGTGTGTCAATCACGTCAAAGAGAACAATAAGAAACGTGGAATGGTGGTCTTATAAAAAAAGTACAATATATAATCTATTTTTTTCTCAGCCCGAGGTGCAATGTAATATCCACGCCTATATTTTATTCAAAATAATATTCACGACAACATTGTATGTGGAATGGGGCTCAACTTTGATCACATTCTCGTGATACTGGTAAAAGGGTCTTCATCGTTAATAAAATAATAAATAATTATTTTCAACGACATAATTTAATATCTTGTGGAAAATTTTATCTCAGACAATACCCATGTAAAAAAAATAACGCAAATCTCAGTCTTTTGTTATCTATGATTTTTGTAGAAAAATCCTTCATCTTGCTCGAACTGTTGTACTGATAGGATGTGATTGATGTCTAAGAACACAGAGGTCAGTAAAAAACTTTACTAAATTATTGTTAATTTGCTAACTGATATTTGAAAATAGAGTTTATGTGCTGTTGAAATAAATCTTCTTTGTTTGGAGTTTTATTTCATTGTAATACCCGTTCTATAGAAATGATAAGATTTCCGCTCAGCTACCAAAGAGCGCTGCCATTGGTGCTATTGACATACAGCGCAGTTTGTTGGTAAATAGTGCATTTTAATGTGTCATGAATCATTGAGAAATATTTTCGAATGTTAATGCATATAGTGAAGGTGCGAACAGATTTAGTATATATTATCTATTACGAGTAAAATACAGCCTGAAGCAGAATCGATAAGTGATTGTCTTATGTTAGCTGCCACAGTGAAATATTGCAGTAGCAATTTTAAATTGATTTTCGATACAGACTTAAACGTTGTTGGCTATTATTGTGATAATGATTGTGTACTAGTGGCCGAGAACTCACTCTTACTTACTTATACTGGCCACACAAACCGCAGCCGGTCCTTGGTCTCCCTCAGTCCAGCCTTCCACACTTTCCTGTCATCTGCATCTTAATCTCCCAGAAACAGTATCTACATGTCTCCAAAGCTATTATCGTTCCATATCATTCTCGGCCGTCCCAGTGGTCTCCTTCCTTCAGCTTCTCCACCAATTACAGCCTTTTTTACCGTGTTCTCCCCTCTCCTCCTCATATGTCTGTACCATCTTAGTCTCGTAATTTTCACACTCGCTACGACGTCAGAAAGTGCGTATAATTGTCAGAGTTCTCTGTATTTCCTTATTCTCCACTGTTCATTTTCTTTCACTGGTCCGTGTATTTTTCTCAGTACTTTATTTTCAAAACTGATGAGTTTTTTCTCTGTTTTCTTTGTCAGGGTCCATGTTTCCCTTGCTTAGCAAACTATTGGCTTGACGATGGTCTGATATATTCTTATTTTTTCCTGCCTAGATTGTAACTTCGATCTTACGATGTAGTGCATAGTTACTAGACACCTCCTCCAGCCTCAGATCTTGTTACTATCTCTTGTTGTATAAAGTTTTGCTGGTTGATGTTGACACCGAGGTACATGAATGTGTCTGTCTTCTGTATTGTTAGATTTCCGATTTTTAGATGGTTTGTTCCTAAATAAGCTCTTCTTCCTACTACCATGAACTTTGTTTTACTTTCATTTATGCTTAGACCTACTATCTTAGCTTCTTCAATTAACACAGTCCGCATTTTCTTCAGGTCTTCCATGTTGTTTCCTATCAGCACAATATCATCCTCAAAAGCCAGGACATTTATCTTTTTTCCTACGGTGACACCTGCCCTTTCGTATGTTACTCTCCTCAAGGTGTTGTCGAGGGTCAAATTGAAGAGAGTTGACGATATGATATCTACCTGTCTTACTCCTGATTTTACTTCAAATGCTTCTGAAAACTCCCCCAGCACTTTCAGTCTACACTGTGATTCCATCACATACATTTTAGTCAGCTTTATCAGCTTTTCAAGTATCCCATACTCTGCCATTATCCTCCACATTTCCTCCCTTACTACGCTGTCATATGCTTTGTTGAAATCTATAAACAGGCAAACTTCTTTGAAATAGAACAGCATCTTACGTGATATAATTCTTATCTGCTGATGTATGAAGCCTGGTAATTTCGCAACAACATTTATGAAATAATTCGACAGGAAAATACATTTGTGTTGTGTACGTGTGGCACTGTGTGACAAAACTGCTCATTTTGCTTAAAGAAAAGTGTTGCCACAATAAAATAAAAATAGCGTTAATTCTGATAAACGATCTGCAGCTAGCAAAGAGTCTCTTAAACAGTAGCACTGAAATTACTAGACATCATTACTATTGTTTAGTTCAGATTACCATACATTTAGATTGTTTGTTGGTTATAAGTGATTACCTTTGTGAATGAACTTAGTGAAATTTACTCTGCTTGAGAGTCAACATTGCTACACTTCCCAGGTGGAGATTTCTTTAACAAAATAAGGATCATTAGCTGGGAAAATCAGTGATTAAATAAAACCTCATGCTACATTAATAATAACTAAGAAGTTTCTTTTTATAATCTTGCTGAAATTGTTCAACACAACACACGCAATTACACCACACGCCACAAGTTCATTCCCCATTTGCTTTTGAGATTTACTAATAATTTCTACTTTGTTAGTAACAGATTATATCTTTCTATCAGCAGCTTCTATTTTTCCACCCAGTTCTTTTTTACCAGCTTCTGTCCTTTCACCCATTTCCTTCACTTCTGCTAACAACCTAGCTAACATATTTTCCATTCTTACAATCTGCTCTGCTTACCCTTCGACAACTGGTTCCACTTTAATGTTTGGCCCTTTGCCCCCTTTTTCAGTAACAAATTCAGCTTCTTCATTTTTATCTTGGTCATCTTCCCACACATTGAAACTAAGTACTCATTCATCCTCTGTTATCGTCAAATTGTATTTACTATAAAGACAACACCACCAAATTTCGAAACTTCGATCCGAGTTCTGCAGATTCGAAAAAACAGCATCCACACATCCATATCACTACACGATCGACACATCTGAAGAAAACGGAGGTTTACAATGGCCGTGAATTTGTAGTCAGAAAATATGTAAAGAGAAACTACATGAAGACAGTTGGTATTGTATAAACCACATAAACCCGTCTTACTTCCCGAAACTTCAAAAGCAAACCACTGTATGAGAAGATTCCCAATCCTGTTCAAATTCTGATAGTAAAATCCTTTGATAGTGAAAATAGTAGAACACTCTGAAGCCAATTTGATAAATATGGACACAGTATACTGTAATTCTGACTGAATTAACTGACGTTAAGTGGCATGTAAACAAAGATCATGTACCTTGACAGCTGTTACATTCAGAGTTCCCTCTAATACGTCAACTGGAACCAATGGCGAATAAGCTACATCTTTGTAATTGGTTGCTGTAAGTAACTTCAATGGCGGATGACTCAACTTGACACGTCTGACCACATTTCACAGTACAACACATAAATTCTCCTGTCTAAACGACTGTATATATACGTCGGAGCACACCCCTCCAAAAGACACACACAATGCATACGACGAATAGTACAAACACGCTGAAAAGCAAAAACAAATAAAATTATGGTAATAACTACTGTTAGTAGTGAGGTCAACAACCACTGGAAGTGAACAGTCTTTGCAATACACTCCTTTTAATTTAGGAGAGAAATATTAAGAGCTAGTCTGTTACTAAGCAAAAAGAAATTTAATTCGGTACAATTGTGAGTTTCTCGAAGAGTTGTTTTGAATCTTATCTGTTCTGGGTCGGGGTGATGTGGCGTTGGAGGTAGATGCAGTTTCAAGTTGCTGGTGTGAATCCTATAAGTTGATACAGTCGTGTCTTTGGCATTAATATATACTCTCTCCTTACATCCTGTCTTGGCTGGCGGTGGTAAGAAGTTGCTTAGCATTCATTTGCCAGGAAAGTTTGGCACAGTCCATACATTGTGTTTAAAATAACATCCTATTTGCTATAATTTGCCAGTTACGCATCTAGACAGTCCATCTGCTGTTAATATTCATGGGTCACGATAAGACTGTTGCGCGAAAACAGTCACTTACGTAACAACACAGTTCACAGTTTGTACATTGGCGGTTAGTGTTAAAGCATACGTCATATTTCGTGGTCAATAAAAATGAGCAATATTAAATTCACACTTTATATAATGCTGTCCAGTTATAAACCGACGACAATACTGTTTGTTCACGAGTGCATTGTCACTGCCACAAACATCTTTCCGCAAAAACCAATAGCGTTCCCGTAATAGAACATCAATTTAGAATGTCCATCAAAAAGTCAAATTTCAAACAGTGTCTAACACACGAAAGTCCATTATTAACAATACGTTAAACGCACACAACTACACACAATACCTTCTTCTGTACAGCCACGCTCGACGCGCCATCGGCGACTGTCTGGCACACTCTTCGACCCGACAACTAAGTATACCTCTCTCGCTTCACAGTCCTTACAAAACTTCTGCAATTGTATTCCGTATCCGACAATACTTTTAGTAAAACTACGTGAAATGGAAATGAGCGTTTGGCGTTATTGGCCGGGAGGCCCTCTAGGGGGCAGGTCCGGCCGCCTTGGTGCAGGTCTTTGAGCAGAGAAAATGCCCGACCCAGAAGGGAATCGAACCCGGGCCCCTTAGGACGACAGTCCGTCACAATGACCATGCAGCTATCGTGTCGGACAGTAAAACTATCTAAAAGATCATCGGAAAAAATCTATGTCTTTGCATAAGGAACTCATATATAAAACAGCAAAGTGAACAAAGTCACACTTCATGTTCTACACTATATAACCAAATGAAAAATATTCTACGTCATCAGAAATACATCTATGAAGTTCAAGGTAGTGAAAGAGAGACAACAGAATCATACCTCATTATTAGTCATGGCATCAGAAGGAGGAGCCACGAGTACGTTAACGTGTCAAGTTCGTTTTTAGATATAATTCTGTACCACTGATGAAAATGACAGTACTTTTGTCATCAAAGTTGCATGACAATATACATGGAAAGTCTTTGATATCCAAAAAGAACAGAACCAAGCAAAGAGTAATACATCGAGATGAATATGATCTAAGGTTGTCAGAGCTAGAAGTCTGCTTGTAAACCATTTTAACTCGTTTGTTGCGTAGAATCCCTGACGATACATAAGCGCCATACCTGAATTTTCTGAAGCAGGATCTCGCAGCTCTCATTCCGTAAACTAATGACGTGGATGTTAGGGGAAACGAAAACAAAAAAAAAAAAAACAGTATCTTATATAACACCTACACTCTCTCTTATTTCCCCTGTCAAGCAAGGAAAGTAAGGAAAACTACATCATACAAACGATTATTAAGACCGTAGAAGCGATCCATGAACGCATTATATCACAACCTGGTCTGTCATATTCGTTAGAAATAGGGCCTGTAACTGATTCTGTGAAATTTAGTGCAGCAAGTTTCTTCAAATCAGGAATGAAGTCGTGTTAGAAGTTTCCGCCACATGTCACGTACTGTCAAATATTAGCGATATATAAGATACGTTTATCAAATGTACGTCAATTGACCATATATTAATGAAAGACGTTTCTCAATGTACTAAGCGCTACAGTTTGTCCTAGTAAATTTACTAAATCAACCCTTAGTAGTGTTACTCATTATATACCGAGCATTATTTATATCCTATGTGATAAACAACCCTGACTTAGACCTTGAAGAGCGAAGAATCCAATGCATGGATGTCCTAGAGCAGCCATCGTGTTGCTTTGCTACAGCTTTCGTTGACTACTACAGTAACATTTGTTTTGCAGTCTAAACAAGATTGTTGCTGTAAAAACAGGATCTATGTGTAACTGTGCAGAAAATCAGCGGACTGTCACGCCGCTATGTTAAGTCTTCGCATTGCCAATGACGCTTCCATCTTCCCCAGGATTCCGCGCATTCAAGACAATATAGAGGCATTCCGTACCGAATTATTAATAATAATAACAATGCAAACAATAACATCAGTATTGTCGGCCGATTCTAAGGAGAAATGCACCAAAGTCTAAAAATTGACGCTGCCCTCAGTTTTTCATTTATTCGCAGATACATCCGAAGTATATCGGCTTTTTTCCGCGTTTCTCCGTAAAAATAATATTACTGGGGGCGTCCGCATACGTGCAGAACTCTATTTATAGTTCTCTTTAAAGAGTTAGCTTTTTTAAATCAGTAAATTTGTGATTTCATTTAACGGCCTTCTCTCTAATTTATAAATTTTTGTACAACAATTCATGTCTATAAAAGTGATGATAGTTGAAATAAAAGAAGTACTACAATCACAAAATGGATACTAACTTAGAATAAGTTAGTTTTATGTAGAGGGAAGAGAGCCTTTTTCATTTTCATGAAGCTTAAAAGATTCTGTGATGTAACACTCGACGAATTATCCACAGTTGAGCAACTGACTATAACAATCCATCGGCGCCTAAACAACTTACATGCGAAAACTCTGAAGACTCCTTTGTGTTAAGAGTTGTGCTGAAATTTGAGTACAGTCTATCAAGGATTACATTACCCTTTTCGCCTTCTTGCATTGCACTGAGGTGATAAAAGTCACAGGATACCTTCCAGTACCGTCTCGGATCTCTTTTCGTCCGGCGTAGTGCAGCAACTCGACGTTGCATGGACTCAACAAATCGTTGGAAATCCCCTGAAGAAATATTGAGCCATGATGCCTCTACAGCCGTCCGTAGCTGCAAAAGTGCTGCCGGTCAGGATTTTGCGCATGAATTAGCCTCTCGACTATGTCTCATAAATATTCGATGGGATTCATGTCGGCCGATCTGGATGGCCAGATCATTCGCTAGAATTGTCCAGAATGTTCTTCAAACTAATCGCGAACAACTGTGGCTGGTTACATGGTGCAATGCCATCCATAAGAATTTCATGGTTTTTGGAAAAATAAACTCCGTGAATGGTTACAAATCGCCTCCAAGTAGCCGAACACATTCAGGACTCAGTCCAATCAATGTAAACACAATCCGCACCCTAGTTAAGCCATCAACAGCTTGCCATATCATTCGCTAGTATTGTCAAGGATGTTCTTCAAACCAGTCGCGAACAGTTGTGGCCAGGTGACATGAAATCGGCGAATGGCTACCAATCGGTTCCAAGCAGCCGAACGCATGCGCGACCCAGACCATTCAACGTAAACACACTATTAAGGAGCCACCAACAGAATACACAGTGCCTTGTTGACAACCTTGGTCCATAAAACTTGAACCCTACCACCGGCTCATACCAACAGAAATCAGGACTCATCTGACCAGGTTAAGGTTATTGATCGTCTAGGATCCAACCAATAAGGTCACGGGCATAAGAGAAGAGCTGCAGGCGATGTCATGCTGTCAGAAGAGGTACTCTCGTCGGTGGTTTGCTGCCATAGCCAGTTAAGCCTTAATTTCAGTGCGCTGTCGAAATTTAAATGTTTGTCGAGCGTCTCACATTGACTTTTACGGTTATTTCATGCAGTGTTGCTTGTCTGTTAGCACTGACAACTCCATACAATCGCCGTTGCTCTCGGTCGTTAAGTGAAGGCCGTCGACCACTGTGTTGTCCATGGTGGGAGGTAACGCTTGAAATTTGGTATTTTTGATACTATAGATCTCGGATTATTGAATTCCCTAACGATTTCTGAAATGGAACGTCTCATTCGTCGATCTCCAACTACCATTCGGCGTTAATTCCCGTCCTGCCGCCATGATCTCGTCGGAAACCTTTCCACTTCAAACACAAAACTGAGTGCAAACGACAGCTCCGCGAATGCACTGCCTTTTTATATCCTGTGTACGCGATACAACCACCATCTCTAAATGTGTACAGCTCTACCCACGACTTTCGTTACGTCAATCTATGTTTAAGCGATGGGAGCTGATGCGGCTTTACAGATAAGTTATTTCCGAATTCTGGAACTCCAGCCTTAAGACAGATCGTTAAAATGATGCTTGGCGATACTAATTAGTAGACTGCTGTGATTAGTCTGAACTGGGTGGCCCTTCCACGAGCGCGCGAAACAAAGGGTGCGCCAGTTTCTCACAGCAGTTTCCGGAACTTAGGAGGACCGGAGGGTTGGTTTCCGCGAGGGGCGTGGGGCGAAAGAAACCCGGCCCAAGTGCTAACGCACACTGCGCTTTCAACGCCACGAATATTTGAATCGTAATCAGCGGAGCGTTCCATTAGAACAGCTTTTACTCGAGCCAGAATTAAAACTTCAAGTCCCCTTGTTGTTTGCATACTGCTCCGAAATTCCTGACTAACGTACTTTTCACTGCGACGCCTGCGCGGAGGGAAGAGATGTTTGTTTAATTATTCGCCATTTTCGCTCTCCCTTTCTCTATGGCACGCTCGGTCCGTTCCCCCTCACACAACAACCACGATTTGGGTGCATTCTGCACACTTCTCGCGGAAACGGGACGGAACAGACAACTTTTATAAAAGCTCAATGTCTCCGTGCACGCCCCACAGATTAAAATATTTCCATCCCGTCTAGTCTGCGAGTAGTTGCGTTATATTCAAACGGTGAAACGTGCTTTCCCTTCCACCTCAGCTAATTCTGTATTCCAATACGTGTCTACAGGTGAATATGCAAGGCGAAACGTGTTGTAAACTGTGGCATGTGTTCTAAGTGACACACTACGTTTATAATCATTATGGCGATGATGAAAAACGTGGAACATGATTTTGTTACTTTATAATTTAAATACTCCCCTAACCCTTTCCTCTTTATTTTCGCCGAGAATCTTAACAAATCATCTACTGAGGAGGCGGCAAACATGCTTCTGTTTTAATTACCAAACTGAACGAAACACCGTTAGTATGGATTGAAAATTATTATAGACTAAACATTTTTTCCAGTACAAACTGAGAATTAAGAATGGTAACAGTATCACGTATGAACCAACACTTACAAGTAGGTAATTTTTTAATCTTCGCCTCCTTTATCCTGATTTCTGGAAATTATTTTGTCATAAATATACTTCAGAGTGATTATAAACTTGGAGTGAACAATTGGGCTCATTAATTAAGATTTAAGATACAAAAGAATTACAGACATTGGCAGCGAGTGGGCGTTGTTTTAAATCGCAGGGAAAGTGGAAAATTTTTGTCGGATAAGGACTGGAACCCGAGTCTGCTGCTGACTAGGCAGATGCTCTGATCACTAAGCCATCCGCACACAGAGGTCATTGCGACTGTACGGAATACACTTGCACGCCTCTCGTCACACCGAAATTCTCAACGTATCCACATACTACTAATGTAGTGTTCTTTGCCCATTAACGTACTACTCGTGGCATTTCACCCATTTCCGTAAGAGTTCGAGCCTAGTGTGCATCTACACTCAAGAGATCATTGGGCATTTCGCCAACTGCCTAGTAAACAGGAAAGCTGATTCCGAATGCCCGTCCGGCATAAATGCCTCTAATCTCTTTGTGTCTTATTTCATAATGGTTGCTAGATCGGATGATGTCAGACACCATCACACAAACACACAAACACACAAAACCAGAACTTGTATGTTTAAGTCATGGAATTTACACCTACATATTCTGTGCAACTGGCGTACACTTTAACATCACAATGGATTTATTGACCTGAAGCGTGAAACATACGTCTCAAACATTGTTTTTATGATTACGTTAAATAAGTGTAAAAATTCACTTTTTTTTTAAGATACTGGCGTATCGATCAATATATGTGAGCAAATTTCTAATTTTAGTCAGATTCTGTCAACTATTGAGTATAATGTAATATTTATTTCTTCGGTATTTGTACATTAGGTATTAACAAATATAGTGTCACATACGTATTTTCCCACATGGAAGGCAGTATATTTCTGAGAACTGCAACTCGTGACCGTGTTATTTGGAAGCGTATAATGCTATATGTAAATAAGAGAAAGAAAAATATTCCTGAAAATGCTAGAACTTAAAATAATATATTATGAATATTTCATGTTATTATTTAATATATATTTAAATTAGGAAATGAATATGTATATCCGTACAAAATTCTGCAAATGTATCGCTTTAACACCGACAGATGTCAGATTACCTTCATTTTGTCTTTCATTTTTCTTCCCTGCAGCAAACGTAATGTGAATTCTATCGAGAAAAAACGTCGAACAGGCGGAAACTGCAGTTCTTGTTGAAGTATAATTAACAGCGGCAATAGTTTCTCCCAACCATTGATAAGAAAATATAAACAAGCTGACACTTTGAGCTAAAGAAATTAGATCACGTAAATAGTTTACGTCGATAAGAAATCACCTGTTTGAGATAATATTTAGTATCCTTCAATATGCGGTGCTTTGCTGTCCGTCCTCAACCCTGAGACCTGATACTCAGATTTAAAAAATGACCATCGCATCGGTATGCACTGCAAGCATAATTGCGTTTTCATGTTTCAATCAATGTTTCGTACCCATACCTGTGTACTGTAGTCATCGGAACCAGAAACTAATAAGCAAATCTGATTACGAACCTCGCATCAAACTTATGTAGATTTCGTTAAGGTTTCCGTAATTTGTGCATGATTGCTATTTTTTGCTCTAATCTTACTGGGATAGAACAACTTTGTCCAAGACATAAGAACTGCGATGGAAATTACTGCGGCCCTAATGAGAATATGTTAATGACAAAATATTGCGACAACCAATTTTAACATGCACATGCGTCATGTATCATTGTGATGCTGTGTAAACAATCACGTTACACGGTTTTGTAGTGCGAAATGTTAAAATGTTTCCTTTTATTGCATGTCACAGCATTCTTCCTCAATCAATGCCTACAACTTTCAGATGATGGTTCTTGGTGTTCCCGACGCTACCGCACATACCAAATATATGCATTCTGCGGCCAGCCTAGAACCACCAGATTAAGCAATGATGCCCACATTTTTCGTAGAGCTGTGAGAATCTTTAATAACAAACTCACTATTGTATCCTCCAAAAATTAACAGACAATGAGGACAACATATTAGTCTCTAGAGGAGTGCCGGGAATACTAAGTATTGCTCGGTCAAATATCGATGAAAAATAGTAATACAAATCAAGGCGGCTGCAGTTACTCCAGCTGCGGTACAGATGACGAAGAAGGCACTGACAATAGAGACACAAACATTATTCTTCGTTTGCATTGTCTACAATGTCGTCGAGCTCTCATCCTCACTGTCGGCTAAAACTGGCACTACTCTTTCATTGTTGAGATTTCATTCCCATTATGGGAAATGGACGCGCATTGATGTAACTACTAATCTTTAATCACACAAAGTAATATACATAATACACTGAAGGCCACTACGAGCAAGCAGAAGTGCCGCAACACGACGTGCAATGGACTTGACTGTCTGAAGTAGTGCTGGAGGAAAATGACACTATTAATCCTGCAGGACTCTCCATAAACCCGTAAGAGTACGAGGGGGTGGAGATCTCTTCTGAAGAGTGCGCTGCAAGGCATCGCAGATATGCTCAATAATGGTCATGTCTAGGGAGTTTGGTGGCCGGCAGAAGTATTTAAACTCAGAAGAGTGTTCCTGGAGTCCCACTGCAGCAATTCAGGACGTGTGGAGTGTCGCACTGTCCTGCTGGAATTGCCGAAGTCCGTCGGAATGCGCAATTAGCATGATTGGTTGCAGGTGATCAGACGAGATGATTACTTACGTGTTACCTGTCAGAGTCAAATGCACTAGATGCAATTTGAAATGAGACTCGTCCGACCATGCAACGTGTTTCTTGTCATCAACGATCCAATGCCGGCATTGACGGGCCCCGGGAGAGTCGTAAAGCTTTATGTCGTGCAGTCATCATGGATAAACGAGTGAGCCTTCGGCTCCGAAAGCCCACATCGATGATGTTTCATTCATTGGTGCGCAAGCTGACACCTTTTTGATCGCTCAGCATTGAAATCAGCAGTAATTTGCGGAAGAGTTGCATGAGAAACGTTGAAAGTTTCTCTTGCGTCGTCGCTTGTCCCGTTCTTGTAGGATCTTTTTCGGGCCGCAGCGAAGTCAGAGATTTGGAATTTACCGGATTCCTGATACTCATAGTACAGTCGCGCAATGGTCGTACGGAAAAATCTCCACTTCATCGCTACCTCAGAGATTCTGTGTCTCATAGTTCGAGCGCCGACTGTAACAGCACGTTCAAACTCACTTAAATCTTGATACTCCGCCATTGTAACAGCAGTAACAGATCTAACAACTGCGCCTGACACTTGTTGTCTTATATGGGCCTCAGCGCCATATTCTGCCTGTTTACATATGTCTGTATTTGAGTACGGTTGCCTGTGGTGTCACCGCCAGACACCACACCTGCTAGGTGGTACCCTTTAAATCGGCCGCGGTCCGGCAGTATACGTCGGACCAGCGTGTCACCACTATCAGTGATTGCAGACCGAGCGCCGCCACACGGCAGGTCTAGAGAGACTTCCTAGCACTCGCCCCAGTTGTCCAACCCACTTTGCTAGCGATGGTTCACTGACAAAATACGCTCTCATTTGCCGAGACGATAGTTTAGCATAGCCTTCAGCTACATCATTAGCTACGACCTAGCAAGGCGCCATATTTAGTTACTATTGATATTGTGAATCATGTACCGTCAAGAGCGACGTTTATCATTAATGGATTAAAGTTAAGTATTTCACCAGCTACGTCCGTTTTTCTAAAGTCTAATTTCCTTGTCCTGTTCCAGACCTCACGCCAGCTTGCGTGAGCTAAAACGCGTGCCTTGCGGCCTCCTCTAGTAACACGGTGTTGGCTCTCCTGCCCACCACAACATTGGCGACGAGGCAAAACCGCATACTTATCGATATTGCCCTGATTTACTTGTGTAATGGCTTCGCCTCAATCTCCAGATGTACTGTCCGAATTTTATCGCTTACAGAATCAGCAGACGCAGGCCTTACTGGATGCCCTTGGACAGCTCGTCCAGGGTCGACGTGCGATGCAAAACGATGCGGCAGCACGCAGTTGCACCAACTTTTCGAGCTTTTGATGCTGTACTGGAAAGCTGGACGGAGTGGTCACGCCAATTTGGATTCCATCTCGCCGCCTACAGAATTCAATGTAACGAGCGGCAGCCTTATCTATTATCATCGGTCAGCGTACAAACGTACCATGTGATAGTCAAATTATTTCTCCGATGCGACGTAGCAACTCTGTCCTACGAAGAAATTTTGTCTGCATTAGATGCATATTTTACAGAATCAGTCAATGTAATTGGGAAACGGTATACCTTCTTTCGTACAAAATGTACGGCAGGTCAGACTAATCGAGAGTGAGTTGCAACCTTACAAGGCCTTACTAGGGATTGTGCTTTTGAGTGTCAATGTGGACTCCCTTATTCAGATACAATGGTACGTGATGCAATTGCACAGAACGTTTCTGATGTTCGTATAAGGGAACAGATTTTGAAGCTAGTCAGTCCCTCCCTCCATCAAGTGGTGGACATATTGGATCGGCAGGACACAC
The DNA here is from genome assembly GCF_021461395.2 of Schistocerca americana. NCBI lineage: Eukaryota > Metazoa > Arthropoda > Insecta > Orthoptera > Acrididae > Schistocerca > Schistocerca americana. The sequence continues at coordinate 535,399,119 of NC_060123.1, forward strand.
TTGACTTTGCTCAGGAATCATTTGAAACTTCGCCACCCGTGTGTCAGGTTAACCTGCCTGCCGGGCGAGCTGCACAGAACAGTAAACAGTCCTCGCGCTGCCGCCAGGCTCTCAGCCACGTGTGCCACGCCGGCAAGCAAATGCTGTGCTCGAATCATGCCCGCGGTGCGCTACTAGACATTCGCGTGAGAATTGTCCATCACGCCAAGCTATTTGCATTTTCTGTAATAAAAAAGGACATGTTCACAGTGTTTGCCAGAAAAATCTCAGATCGGAAACTCACAACCATTCCAGGCCCTTTGCTTTGCGCCAGATTCGGACCAAGGATACTCAGGCTCATGAAACTTCGCCCATGGAAATTCATGTGGTTCATTCCACTCTGCTCAGTGCCACTCTCTCTAACGTGACTTTGTTCGCCCCACAAATAGTGTGTGTCGACATCGCCGGAACTCTCGTCAAGTCGCAAGTGATTTTGTACCAGTGTCAGTTCACGTTGCACGAGACAGTCGCTCTTGTCGTCAGCAGGACAGTAAACTTCTTGTCGGCTTGGACATTAACGGCAAAGTGATACCATTCCAGCTCGATACCGGAGCTGCAGTTTCACTGATCAATCAAGACACGTACAGACAGCTGGGTACACCGCTGTTGCGTGCCACAAATGTTAACTACTTATTCAGGTCAAGATATCCCTGTGTTAGGACAGTGCAGGCTTCTTGCAACATACAAAGGACAAACAAAACTTGTGTCATTTTACGTCCTTCGTTCTTCTTCTGCAGTGAACTTGTTTGGTTTCGATTTATTTCAGTTGTTTAAATTGTCTATAGTAAATCAGGTCCTAACAGTGAACCAGACTGTGCCTTCAGACAGTGTTTCTAGTCTATGTAAAGAATTTGCAGACATTTTTGCACCGGGCCTCGGTTGCGCTAAGAACTATAAAGCACATTTGGAACTGAAAGTAAACGCGCAACCGAAATTTTTCAGAGCGCGCAATGTTCCCCACGCATTGCGTGATGAGGTCGCAAAAACATTACACGATTTTGAATCACAAGGTGTAATTGAACGTGTGCGGGCTTCTCTCTGGGCATCACCCTTAGTAATTTTGCCAAAACCTCCCGGACTTTGTGTGGACTTCAAGGCAACAGTGAATCCACAACTAGTGATTGCAACTTTTCCTTTACCCCGCCCGGAAGATCTTTTTGACAAACTGTGCCCGGGTAAATATTTTTCGAAGTTGGACCTAGCAGATGCGTACTTGCAAATACCGGTGGATGAAGAATCCCAGCGCGTTTTGGTGGTTAACACGCATCTTGGTTTGTATCGATTCAAACGACTGCCATTCGGGTGTGCATCCGCCCCTGCATTGTTTCAGCAATATCTACAAACCGTTCGTGCTTCGGTCCCTACTGGAGCAAACTATCTGGACGACATTGTGATCTCCGGAAAGACGGAAGATGAACATTTAGCCAATCTCAGAACATTATTTCAGGTCTTGCGACAAAATGGTCTTCGCTTGCGGAAGGACAAATGTATGGTTTTTGCTCGTGATTTGCCATACCTGGGACATGTACTCAATGCCCAAGGCGTACATCCCAGTCCCACGCACCTTCGTGCCATACAAGACTTTGCCGCAGAATTTGAAGCAGCTACAGAGTGTGCTGGGAAAAACAAATTACTATAACAGATATGTGCCACATGCCTCTTCCATTTCAGCTCCGCTTCATCGCTTACGCCGTAAAGGTGTTCCGTTCGTCTGGACGACGGAATGCGAACGCGCCTTTCGCCAGTTGAAATCGGCGTTGCTTTCCAGTACTTGCCTTACGCCATTCGATCCCCAGAAGCCCCTTTTGTTGATAGTGGATGCATCGGATTTCGGGATCGGTGCTGTGCTGGCGCACAAAGATGGATCGCACGAGCGCCCTACTGCCTTTGCGTCCAAATTGCTCTCGTCTGCACAAAGAAACTATTCACAGATCGAGAAAGAAGCATTGGCTCTCGTATTTAGTGTTACAAAGTTTCATGATTTCTTGTATGGTCGACACTTTACCATAATCACAGACCACAAACCTTTGACATCGCTTATTTCATCCAAACAAGCCTGTACCTCCACGTACAGCGTAGAAATTCATTCGCTGGTCAATTTTCGTCTCGCAGTACCGGTACGATATCTTGTATCGGTCAACTGCTAAGCATGGAAACGCCGATGCGTTGTCCCGTTTGCCTGTTGCTGAGGATAGAGCATTCTATTCCTCCGAACTTGCTTGCAAGTTCATTGATGCGGAAACCGATGACGTGATCGAATCGTTTCAGATTGATTTTCGTCGTGTAGCTACAGCAACAGCTGCCGACCATGTCCTTACTACCGTTCTGCGTTTTGTTACTACGCATGGCCCTTGTCAAAGTCACGGATCGGGGACCCGTTGGTTCGCCGATATTTTGCTCACAAGGAGAGACTTTTTGTTCGACGTGGTGTTTTGTTGTTGCGTTCTGATAATGATCAGTCCAGGGTTGTGGTCGCACGTTCGTTACAGTCCTCTGTGTTACAGCTTCTCCACCAAGGACGCTGGGGTATAGTGAGAACGAAACAACTTGCTCGTCAGCACTGTACTTGGTTCGGAAGCGATGCCGCGATTACGAATATGTGCTCTTCGTGCATGGTGTGTGCCGAACAACAATCAGCACCACTGCGGAAATTCTTTGCATGGCTAAAAGCCTCTTCCCCTTGGCAACGCTTGCACATCGATTTTGCTGGTCCATTCTGGAATGCTCGGTGGTTGGTTGTGGTAGATTCATCCAGTAATTTTCCTTTTGTTGCCCGGATGTCTTCCACGACGTCATCTGCCACCATTCAAGCGTTATCTGCTATCTTTTGCGTTGAAGGTCTTCCACAGACTATTGTTTCCGACAATGGCCCACAATTCATGTCCGCAGAATTTCAGTCATTCTGCAAGGCCAATGGTATTCAACATCTGACGTCCGCGCCGTTTTCGCCACAGTCAAACGGTGCCGCTGAACGATTGGTCCGGACTTTAAAGTCACAGATGTTGAAGTTGAAAGAGTCGCATTCTTGGGGGGACGCGTTATTGCTCTTTTCCTCCTCGTATCGCTCTCAGCCCAGAGGGTCGCTCGCCGGCTGAGTTGCTCCACGGTCGTCATCATCGAACCTTGATGTCTTTGCTACATCCGACGCATCGGGTTCCTGTGCAGCGGCAGACACCTGCTTTTGCTCCAGGCGACGTTGTCTACTATCGCCACTATCGAGGTTCACGGCGTTGGCTCGAAGGGCGCATTCTTCACTGCCTCGGCCGCGCTATGTATCTGGTTTTGGGGGCCTCTGGTGAGGTGCGTTGGCATCTCAACCAGCTGCGCCTCTGTCGTCGCACGGGATCTGCCGCTCGCCGTCTGCTTTCAGCGACGGTGCCGTCCGGTCAGCGCCCTGGGGACCCATCTACTGACTCGCCTCAGTCCCTGGTGTTACCGACGCTGCCCTCCATTTTGCCCCATGGCGACGCGCCGCCGCCACCGCCGCCGCCACCTGTTCTCCCGCCGGCGACGCCCGCAGTGGACGCGTCGCTGCAACTACCGGGCGCCTCCCTGGGTCACGCGCCGCCGATCGCTTCCCGTGACCAGTTGTCCTCCGACATGGAACTCTTGCCCGCTCCGGACCATATGTCGTCTTCGCCCGTCGGGTGCCCCGGCCCGATGGAGGTCGACCCTTCGACCCCTCCTGTCTCTCTGCGGGTGCATACACCGCATGTTGGCGTGCACCCTGGAGCAGGTTTTCAGGCGTTTCCTAGCTCCCCGCGGTCCGAATGGCAGGGTGCGGGTGGCACAGCCTCGCCTGTTGTTAGGCTCCCCACCTCGTCGCATACGTTAACATGGGGTCCTCCCCACGGCGGGCGGAAGCCTTGTACCACAACTGTACGCCGATTTGCGGGGGAGGAATGTGGTGTCACCGCCAGACACCACACTTGCTAGGTGGTACCCTTTAAATCGGCCGCGGTCCGGTAGTATACGTCGGACCCGCGTGTCGCCACTATCAGTGATTGCAGACTGAGCGCCGCCACACGGCAGGTCTAGAGAGACTTCCTAGCACTCGCCCCAGTTGTACACCCGACTTTGCTAGCGATGGTTCACTGACAAAATACGCCCTCATTTGCCGAGACGATAGTTTAGCATAGCCTTCAGCTACATCATTAGCTACGACCTAGCAAGGCGCCATATTCAGTTACTATTGATATTGTGAATCATGTACCATCAAGAGCGACGTTCATCATTAATGGATTAAAGTTAAGTATTCCACCAGCTACGTCCGTTTTTCTAAAGTCTAGTTTCCTTGTCCTATTCCAGACCTCACGCCAGCCTGCCTTAGCTACAACGCGTGCCTTTCGGCCTCCTCTAGTAACACGGTGTTGGCTCTCCTGCCAACCACAACAATGCCTATATCAGTTTCTGTGGCGCTTCAGCTTTTGTATACATACACTTCTTTGAAATAATAATGTGCTGTTTTCATTCCCTCAGGAATCGCTGGTGAAGCTTACAATCTCTAATCACTTACATCTGTAAGCTCTGGCTCATAATCAGAGCCAACTTCTTGCTTTTGCTGAAATAGCACTAAAGGTTCCTGTCGTTATTATCTGTGACAGGGCTGGAGTGCCACTATTAATACGAGATCTCGCCGTGTTACCGGTTGTTGAGCTCTCTGCCTCTGGATCACATTATTTTAAGAAATACAGCAACACCAGCAATTTCTTTTTCTAATGCACGTTTCGAGCTTTCAGCCATCTGCAATTGGCGTAGTAAATAATCTTCAGTAAGTACATCGTTAAAACGTCATCAGCAGTTTGGATCCTGCAGCTGGCATGAACAAAATTAACAACTTTGTTTAGTTTTGCAAGTTGTAGATTCACAACATATTACCAATTAGGTACACTGACGCTTTAGTCTGATTGTTGTTATACCGATTTTCGCGTTTATAGATGTGGTACAAACCGTCGCTGTACTCTATTTTGCACAAGACAGCACAATATCCGCCATGTAGCCGACTGATGTAGCCGACTGACACACTTGTTACATCGGAAATTAAATCTGTGGTCAAAGTTGTATTTTACTTACCGCTAATAAAAGTACTATTTCTGGTGTGAGCTAGTGTATGACTAATAGGAAATAAAAAATTAAATTGTTTAGAACGACTGCTCGCTATGGTTATTAAGTAAGTGCAGTAGTGACTGTTTGTTGAGACTTTATACAAAAATAATATACTATATTTTATATGAACAGATTAATGTTACACATGTCTCTCACAGTTGGAGTGACATTTACAAACAATAGGGTGCAACAACAGACTGATGTTTAACTTCCACGTGCTTTCTATGTGCTCACACTAAATTATGTTTTTCCACGACTGTGCTTAGCATGTAGTTGTGTGAGGAAACAGTGGAGATTCCACAAAGAAACTTTATTGTGTAACTTTAGTAATTTAGGACTTCATTTGGGGATATACATTTGCACTAACATATTTCCGTTTTTTCAAGTAAGTTGATTCTTTCTCCTTTATTGGACAGTTGATACATTTGTAAGTTCTAAGGTACGGCACTTCTGTCACTACATGTACGACAAAAATGGATTCCTTTTAAAGAGTCTAACAGGAAGACAGTGTGTTGCTCTGCCTTTATTGTTTGTAAATGTTACGTCAAGTTGCGAGACAAATATGTAATATTAATTATCTCATAAAAAATGTAGTACATTATTTTCAAATATCCAGTATCTGCAGCATCCAGACTGCTGTCGACGTTGTAACGATTTACTTACTGAAGACTATTTACTACGCCAATAGAAGATGGCTGAAAGGCCGAGACGTGTGATAGAAAAATAATGCTGGTCTAATGAAACAGACTCTACTGCATTTTATTTATTTCTAATTTCTGCTACCAGTTACTTTCTTTATTTTATGTTTAATCTAACGTAATGCACCGTGTTTCGAACATGTTCTGTTCATCTTCAGGCGTTTATAGATACACACATACATACATACAGAGAAATATTAGATAAAAATAGACAGTAGCTTTCAATGTTTACAGAAAACCTACTGGCACTGACACCACTGTACCAAACTCCTCTGCACATCCCTCCTCCCACAAAAAAGCTGGTTATAGATCAGCGCTATACAGAGGACTCAAATTTCCACTTCTCTAATAAGAAATAGAAACCATAACGTGTACCGCAATAAACAACGGATATGATCCTTCTCAAATCAATATCATGTCACAAAAGATAAAAAAAAAACTGAACAAACAACATCAAACTACACTCACAACTGACAGTGCCCCAGCAGTCAAATATGTAAAAATGCCATATCTTCGAATAGTATCTGACAAATTAGCAACACTGTTCAAAAACACAGAAGTAAAAATCAGATTCAGCACAAACAAGAACCTAAGTAGGAAGCTTATTCACAATGTAACTAGACACAAGTCTTGATGCATCTGGAATTTACAAAATTACCTGCAGCCAATGTGATAAATATTATATCGGCCAAACAGGCACAAATGTCAGAACCCGATTCAAAGAACATTTAGACTGCTACAGGCTTGATAAATGTAACAAATCAGCAGTAGCAACTGACATTAAAGACGCAGGCCACCCTTTGAAAATCGGAGACAACCTCGAAATGAACATGAGTTCATACGTTTCGGCATGTGAAATGTAGCTAGTGGGAAGAGGATGTACGTTTTCATAAGACATGAGCTACTGACATGTCTTATACTCAGTTTTGCATTTAAAAAACCGCTGGTACACGATTCCATAGCAATTGCAACTGCACCACCATGGTGACATTGTGTAAACTCTACTGTATTCTGGTAAATTTTAACATGGCAGCAAGAGAAATGTGGTGTTATTCAAAATTCGACACCAACGGCACTTTTATAGAAGTAAAAGTAGGTTGACAAGTTAGGCGAAAATAAATCTTTCCCTCTGTCACAATCTCAGGGGGATCCAGCAAGTCAGTGTGTTTTTAATAATGATCAGCTGATTCTGAAATTTACAAATCTGTTATCTTTTTACACCTCTATGATCTGAGAAATATTCAAAACAATCACACCAAATAGCACACCGTCTGTTTTACTCTACAGAAGGGCCAAGTGGAGACATCTCCGCGTGAAGTCAGGGTAGCTGTTGGGAACCTGTGAAGCGTCTTCGGCACTAGTAAAACAGTATTAGAGTTAAGCCAGTTATTCACAGTGTTTACAAGTCGTCGTTCTTCCGCTGATACTTCATTCGGCTGTTTGTGGGAATCTGACTGACATCTGTCAAGCCGGCTCACCACCTCCATGCCCAGGCGAGGTGTTGGCGACGTGGCGCAGCGGGGGCTGCCGGCGAGCATCGGTGCCGCTGCCCAGCGCAGAGTGGTCTCATGCTGGCTGCTGGAGTGTTCTCAGCTCTACTCTGAATTCTACGATGACACGTATCAGCTGTGTGTGGTCAGTTGATCTCCTCCCTGCCGGCCTGGTAGATTTCAGCACACAAAGGCGCCTTTGTGTTGAACAGAAATGTGGAACCTCCATGGGCCCTGTTGTTGGCTTCTACGTAGGAGTTCAGTGTTGTCAACACACTGCGATGTGGTGTTGTCAGTCGGTTTCAAAATCAGTAAGTGGTAGGCAGTAAAAAGCAAGAAGTTCATGAGGTGAGGACCATCATGTAGAGTGCATCTTGAGCTAGCTCATAGACTATGCTAGAGCATCTAGGACATAGATGCAGTACTGTTTCGTAATCATAGAGTCGTTTGCTATCACTGTGAATGCAATTATATACCACTCCGTCTTCAAGCCACAAGAGGTCTATCGGGACCATCCGACTGCCGCGTCATCCTCAGCTGAGGATGCAGATAGGAGGGGCATGTGGTCAGCACACCGCTCTCCCGGTCGTTATGATGGTTTTCTTTTGATCGGAGCCGCTACTATTCGGTCGAGTAGCTCCTCAATTGGCGTCACGAGGCTGAATGTACCCCGAAAAATGGTAACAGTGCATGGCGGTCCGGATGGTCACTCATCCAAGTGCCGGCCACGCCCGACAGCGCTTAACTTCGGTGGTCTGACGGGAACCGGTGTATCCACTGCGGCAAGGCCGTTGCCGTGAATACAATTGGTCCCAATGAAAACCTCATGACGAGAGCTGGAGCTCTGAGGTACGTAAAGCTGGGGTCTGGTTGTGACGTGACGCTCGGATCGTATTAACGGCATATGTCCTCCTTATTCTGCTTTTCACAATGTATATAAATGACCTAGTAGACACTGTCGGAAGTTCCATGTGGCTTTGCTGGCCGCGGTGGTCTAGCGGTTCTAGGCGCTCAGTCCGGAGCCGCGCGACTGCTACGGTCGCAGGTTCGAATCCTACCTCGGGCATGGATGTGTGTGATGTCCTTAGGTTCGTTAGGTTTAAGTAGTTCTAAGTTCTAGGGGACTGATGACCATAGATGTTAAGTCCCATAGTGCTCAGAGCCATCCATGCGGCATTTCGCGGATGATGCTGTAGTATACAGAGAAGTTGCAGCATTAGAACATTGTAGCGAAATGCAGGAAGATCTGCAGCGAATAGGCACTTGGTGCAGGGAGTGGCAACTGACCCTTAACATAGACAAATGTAATTTATTGCGAATACATAGAAAGAAGGATCCTTTATTGTATGATTATATGATAGCGGAACAAACACTGGTAGCAGTTACTTCTGTATAATATCTGGGAGTATGCGTGCGGAACGATTTGAAGTGGAATGATCATATAAAATTAAATGTTGGTAAGGCAGGTGCCAGGTTGAGATTCATTGGAAGAGTTCTTAGAAAATGTAGTCCATCAACAAAGGAGGTGGCTTACAAAACACTCGTTCGCCCTGTACTTGAATATTGCTCATCAGTGTGGGATCCGTACCAAGTTGGGTTGACGGAGGAGATACAGAAGATCCAAAGAAGAGCGGCGCGTTTCGTCACAGGGTTATTTGGTAAGCGTGATAGCGTTACGGAGATGTTTAGCAAACTCAAGTGGCAGACTCTGCAAGAGAGGCGCCCTGCATCGCGGTGTAGCTTGCTGTCCAGGCCTCGAGAGGGTGCGTTTCTGGATATATTGCTTCCCCCTACTTATACCTCCCGAGGAGATCACGAATGTAAAATTAGACAGATTCGAGCGCGCACGGAGGCTTTCCGGCTGTCGTTCTTCCCGCGAACCATAAGCGAGTGGACCAGGAAAGGGAGGTAATGACAGTGGCACGTAAAGTGCCCTCCGCCACACACCGTTGGGTGGCTTGCGGAGTATAAATGTAGATGTAGATGTAGATGTAGAAATTCACTTAAGAGGCTGTTAACTGCTGTGTCAGTTCGTCGCTACGTGCCGTTGCTCCGTGAATTACTAGCTTGTTTAGCATCCTTTGGTTTTCTGTGGCGTCTTCCTTTTGCTGAACTCGTATTCGCACAGGGCAGACAGTGTCATGACGTGTCGAAGAGCAGTCCCACTTGCGAAGCTTTCTGTTTCCACTTCTGTCTCTGTCATGACTTGATTTTGCCTGTGATAATGTCAATGAGTTTTAATAAAAATATCGAGTTTCCTATTCCTCATTATGTTGGGCCACGACAGTTCTATGAGAGAAGGAATAAATGTATCCACCTTAAGTATCTTTCATTTCGTGGAAGACATCGGTAAGCCGCTTTCCCCTTGATAGGATTCTGCAAGTCGTCAGAGTGATCTCAACTTCAGAGGTACGAAATATACTGGCTCAAAAAGAACTATCTCAGACCCGAAAGGGAGCATTGTTCTGTGTCTTAAAAAACAGTTAATTCCTTTCACGACCCGCTTGCCACTACTCATCAAGATGAAAACAGATCAAAACATATATAAGCTGAAAGAAATCAGGAATTAACTCTTAATGGAGACAGAAGCAGAGGCAGTTCTGACATTGCGCGTTGATAATGGAAGCAAGATAAAAGAAAAATCAAGACACGTTCATAGGATTTGTCGACCTCGAGATAGCGTTCTACAATGTAAAATGGTAAAAGGTGTGGAAATTCTGAGAAAAATATGGAGAGACGGGTAATACACAATACGTCCAAGAGCCAAGAGGGAATAAGAAGAGTAGACGACCAAGAACGAGGCACTCGGATAAAAAGGGCTTAAGACAGCTATGTAGTCTTTCGTCCCCCCCCCCCCCCCCTCTCCCGCCCTACTTTCAATCTGTACATCGAAGAAGCAGTGCCGGCTGGTGTGGCCGTGCGGTTCTAGGCGCTTCAGTCTGGAACCGCGTGACCGCTACGGTCGCAGGTTCGATCCTGCCTCGGGCATGGATGTGTGTGATGTCCTTAGGTTAGTTAGGTTTAAGTAGTTCTAAGTTCTAGGGGACTGATGACCACATATGTTAAGTCCCATAGCACTCAGAGCCATTTGAAACATTTTTTGAAGAAGCAGTAAAAGAAAGGTTAACTAGTGGAATTAAAATTCAAGACGAAATGATATCAATGATACGATTCACTGACGTTATTGCTATTCTGAGTGAAAGTGAAGAAGAATTCTGTGATATGCTGAACGGTATAAATAGAATAATGAGTACAGAATATGGACTGTGAGTAAATCGAAGCAAGACTAAAGTAATGATAATTAGCAGAAATGAGAACAGCTAGAAACTTAATGTCAGGACTGATGGCCACGAAGTAGATGAATTTAAGACATACTGTTACCTAGGTAGCAAAATAACCAAAGACGGACAGAGCAAGGAAGACATCAAAAGCAGACTAACACTGGCAGTAAGAACATTCCAGGCAAAGAGAAGTCTATTGGTATCAAACACAGGCCTCAATTTGAGGAAGAAATTTCTGAGAATGTACGTCTGGAGCACAACGTTGTATAGTAGTGAAACATGGATTGTGGGAAAACCGGAACAGAAGAGAGTCAAAGCATTCGAGATGTGGTGTTACAGGCTGATGTTGAAAATTAGTTAGACTGATAAAGTAACGAATGAGGAGGTTCTGCGCAGAATCGGAAACGAAAGGGATATGTGGAAACACTGACAAGGAGAAGGGACAGGATGATAAGACATCTGTTAAGACTTCCGTGGTATTAGAGGAAGCAGTAAAGGGAAAAAACTGTAGAGGAAGACAGAGATTGGAATACAGCGAGCAAATAACTCAGGACGTAGGTTGCAAGTGCTACTCTGAGATGAAGAGGTTGGAATAGGAGAGGAATTCGTGGCGTTCCGCATAAAACAAGTCAGAAGACTGATGAACCCCCCCTCCCTCCCACCCCCCCCCCCCCACCCCCTCACGGCCAAAAAAAAAAACAAAAAAAAAGGTGCAGAGAGATCGTGCACTGAGTGCTGGGAATCGATTTCATATTTCTCAATTCATTGCAGTATGGGTATGGAAATAAAATCCTGCCACTTTCATATCCTACAATTGTTTATCAAATATACAGTGAGTTAGAGGCTTCTGCAGAAATTACAACAGAAGGAGCGATTTATTTGTTCACACTTGTTCACCTTCTTTCCATCAGAGAAGTTTTATTGGCGTCGTATTTTGGTTAACATCTATATTTCTCCTATTGTCATTTTCAAATTTAGTTTTGTATTTAGAAAACACGGAGAACGTTCAACAACATCACTTCACTAATACGACAATCGTTTATTAAACTCGGAATAGAGGACAAGTCAAGTTAACCGCTCATAGATCACGAATAAACACATTCTCAGTATATAAATAAAATTCTGATTTTTTTCCCTTTTGGTATTCCATAACCACACCAATTCCCATTTCAATAGCTACTTGTGACCATTAAAAATTTCCCTATTCCAGTGAGGAAGTCTATAGATACTCGCATGTTGCATAATTAAGTCCTGCGTGTTAATCATGTGGCAAAGAAATGTTAATCGTGTGGTAAAGCAGTCTTTTCTTTGCTTGCTAACTTTGCCAGAAAACTTTTTCAGTATATCGAACTGTGTAAGAGATAAAATGGATGTTGTTAATATTTAATTCTTGCTGTTATTAGCGCACATGGTCAGAAATGAATGCGCTACATATAAATCATTTACTCGAGACTGGGTTTTGATTTCCTCCCTAGCTTAAAGAAATGTTCAGTATGTTAGATACTTTTCATCTGCATCAATGTATGATCTAAAATATACTAAACATAAACTCATAGCGACTCCTACTTTTCATTGCAGTGTATTAGAATTTCATGAATCGTCTTATTTAACGTCAAAACGTTACAATAACAATGACCATGACATAGGAGCTTCACCTTGAAGCTGACGAATAAAACTACAATAAGCGAAACGATTTTTTTCTACTCCACTGTTCCTTTAAAATCTTGTGAAAAACTTTCCAGAGCAACTGCAGCATGCGCAGTTTTCTACTCATAGTGACACTGCTGGATTTTAATTACAGGTGTAATTTATATTCTCTGTGTATAGGCGCGTATAACAGTGCTAGACCGGTTGGCGTGTCCGCACCTAGCGTAGCGGTTGTCTTTGTGCTCCCACACCACGTAACATGTGAACTGGCCGTTTAATCAATCAAAGCTATAGGCATGTTGGACGATGTTATTTTTGTTTCTAGATTTCCCTGAGTCAATAAAGAGATGAATGTGGTATGTATGTGGAATATGAATCGTTGAAACTGACAATACTTAGTTAATCAATAGCTGGTAAACAACGTATAGATAGTTAATAACTAAATGGCTACGATGTTATTCAGCCAAACAGAGAAGAAATCTTTCGTGCTCTTTGGCACTGGAAATGATTTCGTGCTTTCGTCCCAGGGAGCTCGAGGCCAGCTTTTGTGATGCGAGAACTTGTAGCCAGGAGCTCTAATTAATTTGCTAAGATTGTGCAATAATTGAATTTTGATGAATTGCCTTAACCTGTAAAAGTTTGTGGTTAATCATGGACGATACCTACGGAATTTTCTAATTTTTTAGTGAAAACCAAGACTTTCCTGCGATCGATGTGCATTCTGCATGGCGTGATGTGCAGTCTTAACCGTGAACTTTCAGATTCTTCCAACATGATGTACTACGAAGTATCTGATCGAGCATTCAAAACCATTAAACGTTGATGTTGATACCATCTGGTTATTAACTCACAAAAGTTTGTTAGTTCGACGAACTGGTCGTGAGTTCAACTTTTAAGCTGACTACTAAGGGAGAGTGCTCTAAATGTGAGGAAAAATATAGTATAAACTGCGATTGTTTTCATAGTTACATTTCTGGAAATGTTTACTAGAACGGATTGCTATGCGAAAATCATATTACTGAATACTCAAAGTGACTTTACAAGCTACAGAAAGACCTAATGAAATGAACAGTTTTACAGGTATAAGACAGTTAAATCATTGCACCCTATTGACACGTATAGTGCAGGTTTCCTTTTACTGCTATTCTCAGCCGAAGAATATTGCACGTCACTTCAGGATAGGCTGTGCATATGAAGAACACGTCAATTTGAATGATTTCGACGGAAGTACAAAGACCGTTCCACTAGACGAGAATAAGAAAGTCGGCCTACCCATAGTTTACGCTACATTATTTCTGGTCTGTTCTAAATTGAAACTGGATTTCTTCGGTAGATGTAGAACTTTTGTGGTACGGCAAGCAGATTTCCTAAATTTTGAGTTATCCTAGAGCTATCGAGAAGTGCTCCTAATTCCATACATTTGTTCGTCACTTATTACAGTAAAGAGTGATCAACGATATGAGGAAAAACTTGCACACCTAAAGAAGACTCATTCTGTAGATCTTGTACATCCATCACGGCTACGTTGAAGTTTCTGTCGTTTCCTTAAATCGCTTATGATAAATGTCAGTAAAGATTCCCTCGAAAAAGACGTGGTAGAATTATTTTGTCATCCTTCCCCAATCGAAACTATTGCTCCATCTGTAACTCCAATAAAGTGTTGTCTTCCGTTATGTACAGTTTTATAAAGAAAGCGTAAATGACAGTTCGTAACAACTATTTCATTTTGTCAATGGAGAAAAAAAACCGAAATTTCGAATACAAAATAATAGTAGTCAATAAACCGATTTCGGCTACCGGTGCCTGCAGGTATAGGTACGTGATAAGAGTGTCACGTGAAAGTGAGAACATTTTTTCTTCGAGGATAGATCTACAGACAAATTTCTCATGGAATACGTGGTTAGAGGAATTATCGTAGTGAGTACATAACTATACTAATACACACGCGTGGCTCCACGGCGGGGAGCAAGTGCTTCAATTGGACCACACTTCGACGACTTGCGTGTCCCGCAGTTATCCAATGTGAGGGAGGGGACCGGCAGTTTAACGTCGAATACAAACCATGTGCTGTTCCTGGCAACTTGCATAGATGAGATGGGACGCCTAGGCTGAAGGTTGCCCGAACTGATTCGAGCCCGTGACCTTCCAGTTTTCAGACTCCTGCTTTACCATTAGACAACACTTCCCGAATTTAAATGACGATCCTGTGATTTTAACACAGTGTTGCACATAACTAATAAAAACTATGTTTTCGCAGTAAAGGATGTGCAGAAAAGTCGTTGCATACAGCACATCCCTCTGTAACAAATAAAACCCTCTCTCTGTAACAAGCAGAAAAGTAGAAATCTTCACTTTTACATATCCCTGAATTAAATCACTCATCAAATGAAACTGTATTATATACCGAATGAAACTGTATTATATGTGCTTGTTCAGAACAAATACAGGTATGCGAGAAAAAATTAGTTACGAAGAGACTAGATGTAGAAAGGTAATTTTTAAGACAATGAAACAACTCAGATGGTGTCAGTACATACTCATCCTGAAATACCAAAATAGCTAATGTAAGTACATCAATGTTTCAGTCCGCTAAAGATCTTAAAATTACAATGATTTACATGTGCGAAACAGTGGTGAATGAGCTACAAAATTTGATAATTACAAAATTTTCTGAAACCAGAATGTTGTTTTCTTCACTAATTAAAAAGATGCATGTTTGTGAAAAACGTATTATTCTTACCCAATAGGCCGTAGCGCATCTACACGCAGAAGCAAGGCTTCAGGCGAGTTATATCACGTAATCTGTCTTGCCGAAACGAATAACGGAAAACGGAGCAGCCAGCCGTTCTTGCAGCACGGTACCTACAGAATTTTCAGTAATTACGGCTTATTCGGAATAAATTGAATATGCAAGCTGATATTATTTTAAAATGTTTTCAGAGTTAATTATTACCGAACGGCAAATAAAGACGCGAAAAGCTAACTCCGTGTAACAAAATTTTAATTGTGCTTTTCTTCCGGCTGCGGAAAAACAAAACAATAACCATTCCTGTGTTTTCAGCAAAACAATTCTCTCGCTTCAGTAAACAGTCACGTTAATAACCACGTTGGATTTAAACAAGTTGCAGTCATTACTCTCTGTATTTATACCGAACGATGGGCACTGCAGTAACTACTTTTCAATGGAGTGATCGGAAGGTCTTTACAAATGTTTTCTAAACGTAATTGGCCCACAGCCTGCTTCGACATTGCATATGCTTTAATACCGTTTTTCAGTCCTTGTTCACTGTGTTATGCCACTGAAGTATAGTTACTTTATTGACTCGTGGAGACAACTGGAATACAGGCCTAGGGCCAGTTCGCCTTGATTCTTGTATGCTCTGTATCAAGCACCTCAGAAAGTGTGTTGAACAGGTTGTGCGACGATACCTACATTTCTCTTTGTTTAGAAATTGGTTATAAAAAACGTGGAAGCCGTCATAACAGAAGATTGATAACGAGAGTGTCAGAATGAAAAAGGAATACTTTACAGCCTTTCTTGATCTAGAAAAGGCAATTGACGAAAGTATCTGAAAAAACCTTTTCAGAACCGTCGAAGATATACGCACAGACTGGAAAGATAGTAAACCATATTAAAAAAAAGAAAAAAAAACAAAAATCAAAGTCTGAAGATAGATATTAACGAAAAAGAATATAAGTCCCAAATTCAACAAAGGAGTAAGTCTAGGAAATTCACAGCTTCTTTATTTGCTTAACCTTTTCAACGAAAGAGCTGTAAGATCTTCTGACAAAAAATATTAGAAGTTAAAATGAACTGAAATCCCGTTCATAACAAAAGATCTGAAGATGATGTTGCGTTAACAGCTGATAGTCAAAAATATATTCGAAGCTTATTTTCTACGTTTTTGGCAAATTAGAAAAAGTCAGGACGTAAAATTAATATTCAAAGAACGAAAATGATGATAGTAACTTAATAAAAGATAAGGAAGAGAACTGACATCAGAATTCTAACAAATAAAATAGACGAAGTTGAGAAACATATTTTATTTACGTACCTGTATCACCGGAGATAACAGATGCAGCATGGAAATCAAAAAAAGAATGATAGAGCTAAGGCAGATTTCATTCAGTATAGCTAACTGTTCGTGAACAAGTAGTTAAGCATAGAGAGGAAAAACAGTTTATCAAGACTTCCCTTCGGAGAGTGTTCTTGAATAGCTGTGAAAGCTGGACGCTGCTGAAAAGGAAGGAAAGTGCTAAGAAGCTATCGAATCTGTATTTGTAGAAGGCTCATGAGGACAAGTTGGACGCAAAGAAAAAGTAACAATGAAGCTGTGAAAGCCATTCTGAACTTATCATGTGTTTCGGAGTCGTACTTCATGAAATTTACACCTTCACTCTGGAGCAGATTCTACGCGGCTGAGATTTTCGTCTATGTGTGAGAACTATCTTCCTCCAAATAGCGCACTTTTTGCATCATTTTAACTGAGGAGACACATGCTGCGCAGTGTACAAACGTACGAGTGACAATTTTTTTCGTTTTCATTTATCTCATGCCTTTGCTACACAGATATCAAAATTTATTTTTTAACGATTCTTACGGCGAAATTACAGTAATTATACACTTTTCTTCTCTGCATTTGATCTCTTTCACGTTCTGCACACTCCTGTATCTACGCGTAGAACCAGTAACGATGTAGGCTTTTTATATTAATTCAGTGTAATAATTCTTTTCGCCACTAAAGACATAAGACTTTGGGTAACTAATTTGTAATGAATTACACAAAGAAAAAGAAAGACGGCTAGGTGACCCAGCTTGCAAATTAGGACGCCTGGTACAGCGTTTCTTTCGAAACCGTGCTAATGATTGGTTTCTCATTTCCATGTACATACAGAAGATGAGCTGGTGGACAGGGCAGGAAGCAATCTGCAGTTGTTTGCGATGATGCTGTGTTGCTCTGAAAGGTGTGTAAATTGAGTGACTTAGGAGGACACACGATGACTTAGACAAAATTTATAGATTGTGTGATGAATGGCAGCTAGCTCTAAACGTAGAAAAACGAAAGTTAATGTGGCTCAGTAGCCAAAACAAATCATTATGTTCGGATACAGAATTAGTAGTGTCTTGCTTGATGCTTGACAGAGTCAAGTCGTTTGAATATCTGGACGTAACGTTGTAAAGTGATATGAAATGGAACGGGCATGTGAGGATTGTGGTAAGTAAGGTCTATGGTCGGCTTCGGTTTATTGGGAGAACTTTCGGAAAGTCTGGTTCACCTGTGATGAAAACCACATGAAGTTTCTTGTGTAGGGAGGCCCACTGGTGACTGAGTGTCTATTTGCCGTGCCTTCCACCTCTACTATGGCACTTTCCAAAGCGGCTCTGCCCCAGTAGGGAGCGAAGGGATGTGATATCTATGATGCGGATACTGCTTTACAGCCTGGCTTTCTTCACTTGGCATTTCTAGCCGAGAGGGAGATCTACTCGTGTTTGTTAAAGTACATGACGGAAGTGGAAATCGAATCCCATTTCTCGTAACTGTGTAAGTAGGATGAATCGACGAGACCACTGAATCTCACATTTCCTTTGCTCATCACTGGGCCGTAACGTATGATGCGTTCAGCTTACAAATTAGACACGGTGAAAATTATTTAATGATTGGTTAATTATCAACTGGCTTCTGCCACAGAAATTAAACTAGTCTCTTGTCAACGGGATGTAAACGCATTTTAACCTTTTTAGCCCTAATATGAAACTATTTTGATATTTCCACTATTTCAACGTCTTGAATCGAGTAAGACCATCGCAGAGTGCGAAAATACCAAATACTCTCATTATTACTACCATTAACGCTATTAACTTCCTCATTATGTTACTAAGTGTGGCAGAGATCTGTGAGCTCATTGAGCTACTCACCATGGTACTGTTATACAGTTACTTCAGTTTCAGTAACAAAATATACAGGCAGAAAGATGGGTTGGCAATGAGTAGCAGCCTAGCTGGGATGTCAGCCGATATTTATATAAATCAGGTAGAGCGGATATTTTTTGGAGCTAACAGTCACATCAACAGCAAAATCATTTACTACGAAAGATATGTTAATGATCCAATTATACTTTTTGATGGTACCAATGAGGAAATAGACACATTAGCAACAAAACTGAGTAGCATGCACAAAAACATTAAATTCACCGTTGAACAAGAGACCAACAATAGCATCAATTTCCTAGATGTAAAAATCACCAACAAAAACTATAAACATCATTTTGAGATTTGTAGGAAACGAATATTCCCTGATGTAAGTATCAACAGCTCATCTTGTCATCCAAACCAGCATAAGATTGTATTTTTAGATCCATCCTGAACTGCCTCCACAAAATTCCTTTTGAACCAGTTAAGAAAGAAAAAGAAATCAGTATCATTAAAACCATAGCCTCAAACAATGGATGCAGCCCTCTCATGATAGACAAACTATCACAAAAAATACAAAAACCATCAGCCAGAAAAACTTTGAACCAGACAACCATGCAACTTACACAAGACACGGTAGAAAAGAGCATAAAAGATGTTGCACAATCTTTCTTTGTGATGTCCTCAGGTTAGTTAGGTTTAACTAGTTCTAAGTGCTAGGGGACTAATGACCTCAGCAGTTGAGTCCCATAGTGCTCAGAGCCATTTGAACCATTTGACAGTTTAGCACAGCCTTCAGCTACGTCATTTGCTACAACTGAGCAAGGCGCCATATTCAGTTACTAACAGAGAATATTGTGAATCATGTACCGTCAAGAGCGACGTTCATCATTAATGGATTAAAGTATCAAACTAAATACGTCCGCTTTCTGAATTCTCATTCTTTGTCATGTTCCAGACCTCACGTCAGTATAGTTTTTCCCTCCTCACGCCAGCCTGCGTGAGCTAAAACGCGTGCATTTCGGCCTCCATTCGTAGGAGCCAACACAACAGTTTCCTTCTATACAATGCTGTTCTCCAAACGTAGATCCTCAGAAATTTCCTCCTCAAATCAAGGCTACCGTTGGATACTAGTAAACTTTTTTTGACATGGAATGCTCTCTTTGACTTTTTAGTGTCCATTCTGTAACCACCTTGACTCTTGTGCTGTGAGTTATTTTGTTACCAAGGTAGTGGAATGTTTCTCCTACTTTTTGACCACCATTGTTGCTGTTAATTTTCTCGCTATTCTTGTTTGAGCTGCTCCTCATTACATTCGAGATTCTTCTGCTGACTCTTAATCCACATATTGGGGTTATTACACTCTTAATTCCCTTCAGTAAGTCTTGCAATTCCTCACTTGGAATGCCGCCAGTGAATTTCGTTATTGATATCCTTTTAGCCTGAACTTCCAACTCAGTCCTGATGCTTCTTTTAGTTCCGTTATCACTTCTTTTATGTAGACACTGAATGGTGGGGGTGACATAAAGGAACCATTTCCTGTACCATTCTTCATCGGAGTATTTCGTTCTTGGTCTTCCAATCCTATTGTTCCCTCTTGGTCCTCGTCTTACCCGTCTTTCCCTACAGCTTATCCCTATTTATCTCAGAATTTCGAACGCCTTGCACCATTTTACATTGTCGAACGCTTTTTTCAAGTCGACAAATCCACCCTTGCTTCCAATATCCTTCCGGAACTGCCTTTCTGGTGTCCTTGCCATTCCTAATTCCAAACTGATCTCCATCTAACAGATCCTCAATTTTATTTTCCATTCTTCTGCTTTTCATTCTTGTCACCAACTTGGATGTAGGAGGCATTAAGTTAATCGATAGTTCTCGCACCAAGAGGAATGTGGAGCTCCCTCAGCCGTGTGAGAATCAGGCGAGACGATGAGCAAACGAATAGTACATAATGGAGAATGATCGATGATGATCAATGCGGCTGCGAAACATCGAAACGAACACTGGCCACATTGGCACGACTGACCAAAAACAAAATTCACGAGTGCCTGGAAAAAATTTGAACGAGCAGCAGCTACGGCAATCAACTGGCTGGAATTTTGGGACATCCAGCTACGATGGTAAATGCATTATATTAGCTTAAAGTGCCTTACATTGCTGTATTCCTATACTTCGGTGAACACTTTTGAACTTTCTTCTTTTGTCTATCACATGAAGTATTTATTTTGATAAACAATACTCTTCGAAGTAAGCTCTGTCAAACTTCTGTTACTACCTTTTCCTGGTGATGTTCATTCTTCTTCAATTGGCCTGCATATTGTGGTATTCACTATCTCAGAATCTACAGCCTTAAAGAACTTCAAACTTACCTCATCATTCGTCACTACTTCAGTATCCCACTTATTTTCACGCTGATTCTTCCGGATGATTCTCTTAAATTTGAGTCCCCTCTTCAACATTTCTACTTTGCGATCTAAGTCTGTATCAGCTCGTGGGAACGCCCAACAATCAGACTGCTGAATCTCTGGCTGACCATATTGTTGGAAGCTTAATGCGTCTCCAACCCTCTTCCTTTTGTGATTGCTGAATAGTTTTTCGGCTGTTACTAACAGAAATTTGTCGCTGAATTCAATTAGCTCTTCTCCTCTTTCGCACCACATTCTTCCGTAACTCAGCATTCTATTCCTTTCCCTACTACCGCGTTCCAATTCCCAACTATTGTTAAATTAACGTCTCATTTTACACACACAATACCAGTTCAATATCCTAATTTATCATTTCCCTCTCTTCATCTTCTGCTTGCAAAATCGGCATGTATACCCGAAGTATCTTTGTGGCCTTGGCTTGCTGTCGAACCTGATGAGAATAACCCCTACTCAGAACCACTCACAGTAGCACAATCTCTGCAGTACCTTCTTAATCATAACAAATCCTACTCCCGCTATGCCATTTTTGCTGTTGTGGATTTCACCTTATGTGTGCCTGACCAAGAAATTCTTATCTAATTTTCATGTCACTTCAGTGATCCCCATTAAATCCAAACTGGGCCTTTGCACTCCGTTTTGAAATTTTCTAGCATTACATCGTCTCCGACTGGTAGAGCTGTACCTTTTCTTCTTTTCTCCTCCTTGCCTGTCGCCTACCATCGATCCGACTGGAGGGCTGATTAGTTACAGGCCACTTGACGTATGGTTACACATCACAGTTCTTCAGTGGAGTGGTTTCCAGTACCTTGTGCAACGCCATGCCGTTGACCACTGGCGATTATTCCGTCTCCAGGCGGCAGTTTCCCACAGGAGGAGTCCTGAGCACCGTAGCCCTCTTCGACGAAGCCGTTGGCAGACAGAATGTCACTCCTTACGCTGGAAACCCTCGTCCAAATTTGCTGAAAATCCCCATTCAAAATTTAAGCAGTGGCTGTGATCGAATGCGAAACACTTATCGTTGATTTAAAATCACCGCAAACACTTTTGGGACCACATAGCTTACATGAATCTACCAGTGATATTGACCAGTGACTAGGTAATCCTGTTCCACCAGGTGATATTATTCCTCGTTGAAGTCATCTCGCAAGCTACTGGCACAGATCTAGGTGATGCAGAGCTGGATGAGAGCTACATAATTATTTGCACACTGTACGCCTGCTAAAAATTGAGCTAAAAATTCAAAACATATTGACTGAAGATTATCGAACACTACTACTGCTGACAGAGTGCTGACGTTAGCTGTTTTAAAATCGTAAGACGAAAAAGCGCTGGCCCCAAAAATGTTTTGTACTCCAAGCTATGGTACACCTGGCAAAGCAATCGGACGGCAGACTTTCCCGAACAATGCCGTTACTGAGCGTCTGCCACTCAGAACAACGCTGTACCTGTGTAAAACTGTAACCTCTATTAGTGTTGGCTGAAGAGGCAGAGAGCCAGTCTTTGTAAACGTTTCGTCGGTTATGATAGAATTTGGCGAACCGGAAATAGCAGGAATGTTTATTTACTGGATGTGTATCGTTAGTAGGAGAAAAACTTTTTGTGGACATGCTGCGAAAGGGTTCAGCCGTGCCTGTAGCACGTTTACCCCGAGGCTGCGCTGTTGACGTAACGCGGTGCCGCCTTTGCAAACTTCCGTCACGTAACCTTGTTTGCAGCACTCTGCAGAGAGCGTTTCCCTATGCGGGCACCGAGCGCTCGTGTGTGTGTCTAGAAAAACTACTACGACACGCTGGATACCACACCCCACTCTGCTGTTGTTATGATAGAGGAATTACATGAACACTGTGAGTCGAATAAATGATGCTGCTGACATGTTGCTTAGACTTTGTCCCTAAATGAGCTTCCATCACGCTTACTGTGGCGTGAATAGGAATGCTGTTTTACAGAAAATACATAATTTACATCAAAATATAGCTGTGATGCATATGCTGTTGTAAATGGTTTCACCGAAGATGAGTTACTTTACCAAAATATTGTTGTGCTACATATGACATTCCAAAGGTTGTTGATATGGCTAACACTTCCTTGAGAGGAGGACTTGTTAATTTCAACGAATATGCACAGATATCTTTGTGAGATGCACGCATAACTATTACATCACGCACTTACTATTCGGTGCAGGATTCTCTGTAACTTTCATCTCCACGACATTTTGGAGTAAGCATTTTGAGATCAACCATATGACTGATGTATCATACCGAGATAGTGAAATAAATGCGAGTCAAGCTTTTATGATCCCCTTGACTGCTTGTTTTGCTTTGAAATTAAAGGACGGATTTCTGACAATTCTAAACCCTTAGATTCAGTGAGAAGACGCCTTCTCACTTTTTTAGAAAATACTTTTCTCCGGGGTTAGTGCGTAGCAGAAAAAATGCGCTGTTTGGCAGAGTCATTTATGTCACTCAGGTGTAAGTGGAGATGAAGACGACTATTGTATTAGTCCCAGTCTTCTTCTGGATGATATGGAGCGAACAGTGTTGCCAGATGCTGTTCTGGCTTCATGAGCTGCTGTTAAGTAAGCTGTTTCTGTTCCACAACTTCCTGCCTTGTATTGTGTGTTGTGTATTTAAATTGAGGACCCAGAAACGACGGAGAGTTTTCGTCCCGCAATAGCCCTCGGTGGTTCACAACCCCACGCCAGCCGCGGTGGTCTAGCGGTTCTAGGCGCTCAGTCCGGAACCGCGGGACTGCTACGGTCGCAGGTTCGAATCCTGCCTCAGGCATGGATGTGTGTGATGTCCTTAGGTTAGTTAGGTTTAAGTAGTTCTTAGTTCTAGGGGACTGATGACCACAGATGTTAAGTCCCATAGTGCTCAGAGCCATTTGGACCATTTCACAACCCCACAACAGGCCACAGCAGTCCACCCAACCCACCGCCGCCCCACAACGAACCCAGTGTTACTGTGCAGGTCGGCCCCCAGTAGACCGCCTCTCTCGTACCAGACGAGTGTAGCCCTAAATGTTTGCGTGGTAAAGTAATTATGGTGAACGCGTACGTGGAGACAGTGTTTGCACAGAAATCTTCAATGTAGTGTAACTGAGGCGGAATAAGGGGAACCAGCCCGCATTCGCCGAAGTAGATGGAAAACCTCCTTAAAAACCATTCACAGGCTGGCCGACACACCGAACCTCGACACTAATTCGCCGGGCGGATTCGTCTGGGGACCGGCGCCTTTCTGCTCGTGAAGCAGCGCTTTAGACCGCGCGGCTAGCCGGGCAAACAGTTCCTGCCTTTGTTGTTGTCAGAATTTGCTTTTCTAGTTGTTTATGTTGCGCCTCCTATTCCTTTGGAAGTTGCCGCTGTTCGTTTTGTTTTTATTCTAGTTGTGCCTCCAGTTTCATTTGATATTATAGCTGTTGTTTCATTAATTCTGCATCAATGATCACTGAACTTGTGAATTTGTAGATGGACACCAAGAGAAATATCCAGATAGCCTGTGGTCACGCGAGCCCATCAGCATCCGCGTATTCGCAAACAAAAGGGTTTTTCCGGTAGTGACATCCAGTAAGTATCCCGGCCACGTAGGCATAGCGTGAGCGTGTTGGAACTATAGCACAGCACTATTAGAAGAAATTTTGTGTGAGAAAGGAAGCTGGTTCCATTTCCTGCCTGATTTCAGGAGCCAGGTGCATATCACTGCTTGTGGATGCCTCCAGTAGGCTACAGATGAAGTCTTTGGCAGTTCATGTTGCCTGAGGCCACAGTTTCAGCAAAAAGAGCAAGATCCTACAACAGATCGCTGAGACTCTCATAAGTAGAAAAAGAAAGCTGCGGAAAAAAGAAAAGTTACTAGATGTACCTATGAGGAGTTCTTGTCTCATAGTCGTACTGTAGCATTAATTATTCTTACGATATTGACTCGTAATGCAACTGTGTTTTGATATTAATCAACATGTAAAGTGACTATTTCTGGTATGATTACTGGAATTAGTTCCTTTGCCTTCTGTACTTATGAAAACTAACTTCACCTCCTCTGTGATTTCGATTTGCATCCGTACCACAAAAAATTACTCGCCTTCGCTATTACGAGTATATAAAAGTATAAAAAATAATAGCAGTATTTGAGTTTGTGTTTTAATACAACACGTAAAAAAGCGAAGTTTCACAATTCGGTTTGTAAGCAGTAAACTAAGATCACCCCACCTAAATAGTCCCACGCTAAGCAGGTTCAAAAAAGGCTCTGAGCACTATGGGACTTAACGTCTGACGTCGTCAGTCCCCTAGAACTTAGAACTACTTAAACCTAACTAACCGAAGGACATCACAAACATCCATGCCCGAGGCAGGATTCGAACCTACGACCGTAGCGGTCGCGCGGTTCCAGACTGTAGCGGCTAGAACCGCTCGGCCACCCCGGCCGGCCTGAGCAGATTGAGTGCCCTTTTGGCTGTGGTTGCGGCATTCAGTTGTCACCAAACGATGGCCAAGAGAGACCAAAATCCCGTTCGTGTTTAAATGAATAAAATTTTACTGAACATCAGAAAAGTGTTTCCTATTTAATATTATAGAGTGTTCTCCCAAACACTGACATTAAATTCAGTTAATGAAACATAAGATACTACACGTAAACATACTTCATTTATTTCATTCACATTGTTTCCATCGTTCAGTGATATGTTGTAAATACCAATAGCGTTAAGATGGCGACAATGTTTTACTACACTACCTCTCTTCCACGGCACTAACAGAGTTGCTCGCCGATTATTGTTCGGGGTCTTTTGTATTTATTCAGCATGATGTGCTAAGCGCAATCGTTGGCTTCACAGGAATGATAAAAATTATATTTAGTATCGTACAACCGTGTAATATGGCCAGAAAAGATCATTCTGGGCACTGAAAACCGCAGTACTGTTCAATGATTTCATCTATTTACTTCACTAATTTCTTAGAACGTGCACCACAGACGAATGCACATAGCACTGCAGGTAACGTGACTCTGACTGAAAAGATGCTGAGATCTATTACTACGCTACTTGTCAGAAATATTTTAAGGTAAACTTAGTGTTAACTCTATGGACGAACATTTTCTGAGACTCGAAAATTTACCCTCTGAGACTCGCAAACTTAGAAATCCGGGTCACCGAACACTATTTTAACTTGTAATAAAACTTCGGCGCTACCTGCAGAATAAAGTTCTCTAATAAGAATCTGATACCCGCTACACTGGAGATTTACTTACTCAAAATAAAGCACAAAATTTTACTTCCATTAAAATATGGACTCCTCAACAAATAATTTTTTTGTTTGTTCATCATGTGGACGGCTAAACTATTTTTTTTTATTAATCAGTAACCACCCTGAGATTTTTGAAATTCACACTCGAGCTAATTTGCAGTCACGTAACAGACAAACTAACTTCATTTAATGGAAAAATTCTTGTAATTATACATCAGGTTCTAAATATTACGTTAATCCCAGTCCGATCACTAGAAAAATCACCACAACAGTGGAAATTTTCGTTTCCTAATAGGCAGACAAAACTATATTTCCAAACAAATATGATAGCGTAATTCTGTTGCTGGTAAGGATTCATTTAGACTATGTATGTAGGCTGTTTAGGTTTTCTTATTGGTAACGCCACGTAGCGCTCTGTATGAAAATCACTGGCTGTGCTGTGTGTAGTCTGTGGCTAGTTTGCATTGTTGTCTGCCATTGTAGTGTTGGGCAGCTGGATGTAAACAGCGCATAGCGTTGCGCAGTTGGAGGTGAGCCGCCAGAAGTGGTGGATGTGGGGAAGTGATATGGCGGATTTTTGAGAGCAGATGATCTGGACGTGTGTCCATCAGAAACAGTACATTTGTAAGAAAGGATGTCATGAACTGCTATATATATTATGACCTTTGAACACTATTAAGGTAAATACATTGTTGTTCTCTATCAAAATCTTTCATTTGCTAACTATGCCTATCAGTAGTTAGTGCCTTCAGTAGTTTGAATCTTTTATTTAGCTGGCAGTAGTGGCGCTCCCTGTATTGTAGTAGTTCGAGTAACGAAGATTTTTGTGAGGTAAGTGATTCATGAAAGGTATAGGTTATTGTTAGTCAGGGCCATGCTTTTGTAGGGATTTTTGAAAGTCAGATTGCGTTGCGCTAAAAAATATTGTGTGTCAGTTTAAGCACAGTCATGTATAATTTTTCTAAGGGGACGTTTCATATGTCGACCCTTAGCCGAGTATACCTCACTGGAAGCTTCTGATTTTTTCTTGTAGTTTGTGTAATTAGTGAAGCTTTTGTTCATTGCTAGCGCGTAATTGTAGCGAGAGTCTGCTTTGTAGCTGCAGTCTTTCATCGTTGTACAGTAAAACAGTTGTGGCATGCATGTAGATTTGCACCAAGTATTTCGCAGATGCGCTTGCGATTAACTAGATATGTTAATGTGTTTTGTTATTTTGCTCTTCAAATTGTGCTTTACTGTGTTATCGTGTAAAATACATGATAATTATGGCGTGTGAAAAACGTTACACTAGGCCACAAAGTAAACTGAGAAATAATAGTGACGACGAGCGTAGCTTATCAGCACCACTGTGTAATGAATTAACAGACATTCAAAGTAGTAATTTGGTAATTGTACATAGGGAAATGGAGCGGGCGGCAAACAATGGTGTAGACAGTGAAACAGGTAGTGAACAGGGAAGCATTATCGATCGATCGGTCGGCAACAGCCCGCCTCAGGAATCGGGAATGACAGGACACAATTTTGCAAATACTGCAGATTCAGGTTTTATGTCCTCACCGTTTTCTCAAATAAGTCAAGACACATTTTCTGCTTGTCAAAATGTGAATGTTGCCAGTGCAACTTCACTGCCGAAAAGCACTGAGGAACATGTTTCAGACACCAGTGCATTGTTATTACAGTTAATGCAACAAATGGGACAAAGGCTACAAAAGTTAGACACAACACTTGAACAAAATTAGAAACAAATGGGACTAAATCTTCAAACGTTAGACACAATGGAACAAAATATTCAAAAGTTAGACACCATGGAACAACACCAGAGACAAACACAGCAACAGTTAGGCGCAATGGAACAAAAGCTTCAAAAGTTAGGCTCAGTGGAACATACACTTAAACAAACACGTGAAGATTTAACTACTTAGTTACATAAAATCGAATCGAAATGCCAAAAAGTCTGTAAAGACGTAAAAACACAAATTTGTGAGCATTTCCAACCTATTTTTTCGCGGCATGAAAATACATTACAGAATCACGAAGCAGCCATATAAGAACTGCAAACTATTGTTCATGAAAATCATGAGACCTTGCAAGCTAAAATTGACTCAGTTGCATCTACCGATTCGGTTACGCAACTTGCAAAAACTCAGGAAAACTTAAAGGACACAGTAGATACGATTTCAACAGAAATGGACACTCTGAAACTTGGTTCAGAAAAACACACTGAGGAAATAAGTACACTATCGGAGAAAGTAGCCGAACTTTCGGATCAGTTCACTAACTTATCTGCAAAGGTAGATGATATTCTGAATGACACAAGACCTGTAGCCATCACTGACACAGAAGAGTATGAACAAATTAAGAAATTCAAACAAAATCAGAACCGAATTAATACGCAACACAAAACACAAGTACAAGATCAGTTGGCACAAGTAATACAAAAATTACATATTTCAGAGGACACTCGCTCTCCAACACGGGAAGAGGGACATAGAAATACGGAAAAGCCACAAAATAATAACACAGGGCATTTTGGAAATTGTGAAAGAAATTGGCAAGGTGCACCGAATTTTGAGATGGAACCGCCGACACGACGTAACAATGACCGATATGCTACTCGCCGACACGATGATTTTGACTATAAGCTGTTCATTACTACACGTAAATTCAAAACATTTAAGAATTCTGGCAACGACATTCATCCACAAGCATGGCTCCATCAATTCTCACATTGTTTTCCTCCCAACTGGTCATTAGAGCACAGATTAGAATTTATGTGTGGCTACTTAGAGAATGAACCAGCTGAAAGAATGCGATCAGTCATTCACAATTGTCACAGGGAAGGAGAATTTTATCATGCCTTCCTCTCAGCATACTGATCTCAAGCTACACAAGACTGAGTAAAACACAGCATCCTATTGATGAAACACTTCGAACAATCTGAATTTTCCAGTCTTGTGAAATACTTTGAAGACATGTTGTACAAGAATCAGTACCTGCCAAACCCATACAGCCCCTCAGAACTCATCCGCATTTGCTTAATCAAATTACCTGAACATTTACGACACATTATTTTGGCAGGACGTTGCAAAGACGACATTGAAACTTTTCAGGGACTCTTACAAGAATTAGAAATTGACAATGACAATCGCGGAACGCGAAAACAGGAACACAACAATTACAGGTCACATCCGTCGCAATTCCGCGATGAAAGAAATAATAACTGGACACAACAAGGCTATTCTCACAACACAAATCGTGACCAAAACAGACACCACCCGTATGACAACCGTTGGCAGAGTAGTAATAATTACAGGGAAAGATCACCTCTCTGTGGTAGTGACTATCACAGAGACAATCAGGGAAACAGACAATATGGGAATCAAATTAATTATTATCAAGGGAGACAGAATAGACGCAACGGTCCAGCGCGCAGTTACGATTCAGGGAGAAATTCTCCACCACGTGACCGACAAGAAAGAAACTATGGAATTTACCGACATGACGACAGACGATATCATCGTAACGACAGACCTGAATTGTATCAGAACTGGCGGGTTTCAAACAGGGCAGGGGCCTCTCGACAAGGTGAATTTGTAGAAGTTAGGTCTCCAAATCCCAATATCGACGCACACCATCAAAGAGACAATAGGCAATGACTCATACCGCTGGCAGCCACAAAACGTACTTATGAAACTGACGACGCAGCTGCCGTAGCTAGTAATTACGTAAAAATGGAAGACATTAGGGACATCTTACTCCAGGAACACGACGTAAAACATAACAACATTGCATATCCTGTGATTCACATTACAGTAAATGACGTAAAATTTACGGCAGTACTTGACTCTGGCAGTCCCATTTCAGTAATTAGTGAAACAGCCTTTAGCAAATGCAACAAATCGAACGATTACCCCACACTTCCGTTACGTAAGACTAAATTACAAGGTGCAATCTTTGAAAAAAGTGTAGATGTACGCCAAAAAACCAACTTAGAATTCTTTTGTCAAAGCCACAGCTTCTCTATGAACTTTCTTATTGTGCCACTATTGTCGACGGAAATTATATTGGGAGTAGACTTTTTGAATGAACACAAAGCAATCTTAAACTTTAACGATGCTGAAATAAGTTTAGAGAAAGAAGGTAAGTCAATAGCTTTGAAATTTGAAGATTGGCTCTCAAACCATGACGAAGAAATTAATCGGCTTTACCTCCTGTTAGACAACAGTTCGGAATTTTCGACAGAACTTGACACTAACAATCACTCTGCAAGTGCCGACAGGGATGATATCGACGGCGAATTTGATACTAATGAGTTAATTCAGAACAAAATTCAAACAATTGAGAATTGTAATGACACTGATAGGCAAGACCTTTTTGAGGTTTTACAAGCACATTCCACAGTTTTTACTCACAAAACAGGAACAATCAAGGGATTTCAATACC
The DNA here is from genome assembly GCF_021461395.2 of Schistocerca americana. NCBI lineage: Eukaryota > Metazoa > Arthropoda > Insecta > Orthoptera > Acrididae > Schistocerca > Schistocerca americana. The sequence goes on from NC_060123.1 coordinate 535,429,396, forward strand.
AATTTCGTGTTCGTGAGCATACTAAATTTTGTGTTAGACCATACGTAATTCCGGCACATTATAGGGACCGTGTTAGAACAGAAATATGATCTATGCTTGACGAGGACATTATTGAGCCTGCAGTAAGCTCATACAACAATCCATTACATGTTGTTGAGAAGAAAAATGGATCGATCAGACTTGTCTTAGATTCGAGACAAATCAATACTATCATCATTCCTGAGACAGACAGGCCGCAAATGTTCGAAGAACTTCTTCATAATTTTAATGGTGTAAAAGTGTTGTCTTCTATTGATCTCAGATCCAGCTTTTATGAGATCGAACTTCATTCAGAATGTAGAAAATACACAGCTTTCCTTTGTTTCGGCGTTTGTTATCAGTTTCGGAAACTTACTTTTGGCTTGAACATTTCTTCGGCAGCATTCATTTGCGGGCTAAATTCCATATTACCTGAGTTCTTAAAACGTCACATCACCTTATATGTGGATGATATTCTGATAGCAGAAGCCTCATGGGAACAGCACAATTGCATCCTCAACAGCATGTTACATATTTTTGCAGAATCTGGAATTACAGTTAACTTGGAAAAGTCTGAATTCGGTAGGACAAAGGAGAAGTTTTTGGGACATATTATTTCTTCTGAAGGCATTCAGCCAGATCCCGAAAAGTTAGAAGCAATCAGAGCCATTCCAGTTCCATCCACAAAAAAACAATTCTGCAGTTTTCTAGGTCTCGTAAATTTTTACCGTCGTTTTCTCAATATGCAAATTCTAGTTACACCAAAACTTTGTTCTCTCACTGGAAAAAATACTATTTGGAACTGGGACGAACAAGCACAGTTAGAATTCAATTCTTTGAAAGAAGCGTTACTTAACGCATCAATACTAGCTCATCCAGATCTGTCACAAGATTTCTGCCTTAGCACAGATTCTTCTAAAGTCGGTCTTGGTGCCCATTTACTTCAAGAAGCCATAGAAAATGACACTACTGTTCAGAAAACCATTGCTTTTGCTAGCCGAGTGCTAACAAAATCTGAAAAAAATTATTCCGTTACTGAATTAGAAGCTTTAGCTATCGTTTGGGCATTTAACAAATTCCGTTTCATTCTTTCTGGTAAGCACGTAAAAGTATACAGTGATCATCGTGCATTACAATTTCTTATGTCCTCAAAATTAAATCATGACAGGTTAAAACGTTGGGCATTGTTTCTGCAAGAATTCCACTTCGCAATAGTCTACATTCCCAGCAAGGAGAACATTGTTGCGGACGCACTGTCGCGCGTCACGCGCACCGGCTGGGCTTGAGAAAAGTAACACAGAAGGCAACCTCGAGAAAAATTCAGTATTCTTTACATTCAGAAAGTCGCCTTTGAAAACTTCATCACCACATCTTTAAAGGACATTGCTCATGAACAAGATAAAGATCCGATTTGGAAAGACATCAAAAGTAAATGGCATGAAAAGACACACACACAGATTTGGCATTATTATCTGGTTAGAAACAACATACTGTTCAAACGCTGCACTGTTGATGACAAGCTATGGGTACTTTGCATTCGTGACGATTTTGTTAATAAGCTCATTTGGTACATTAATTTCAGCTATGCACACTTTGGTCCACGAAAGTGTTATCATATTCTTCGGACGACTTGTTATTTTAACAATATGGAAAAGAGAATTCGAAGAGTCTTGTCTATTTGTAAACTTTGTCAAAAGGCTAAGCCATCTACTGTCTCACATCGTGCTCCGTTGTTTCCTGTCATACCTTCTAAATTAAAAGAATTTGCTGCTGTTGATCTCTTGGGACCCCTTGTCAGAACATCTAATGGATTTTCGTACGTTCTAGTCGCTGTTGAACATACTTCAAAATTTGTTTCTTTCACTCCGTTACGTAACGCCACTGGTCGGTCTGTATCCAAGGCCTTTGTTAAAAATTTCTTACGTAAAGTGGCGACGTTAGTAAAGTCATTTCAGATAACGGACTGCAATTCAGATCTGCTGTTTGGTCACGCATGCTTCGGAACCATAAATTCAAACCTGTTTTTATTTCATTGTACTCACCACATTGTAACCCGTCTTAACGGATTATGAAAGAAATCAATAAGCTTTGCAGACTTTATTGCCACAGAAAGCATCAGTATTGGAACAGATATTTACAGTTATTTCAAAACGTGCTGAATGAAATGCCTCATGACTCCACTGCTTTACCACCTATTCTTGTACTGAAGAATGAAGAACCACCGAACAGAATCAGAGAGCTTGTACCTTTCCCGAATACACGTAAAATTGGACACAAAGAAATAATTGGTTTGGCTATTAAAAATATAAAATCTGCAGCAGACAGAAGGATTAAAGTACAAGGTAAAGCAAACGCAAAGAAATTATACATTGGTCAGAAAGTTCTCATTAAAGCTCATTCATTGTCACATAAGAAGAAACACTTTAGTCACAAATTCTTTCTAGTTTACAATCGACCTTACACAATCCGACGTATACCACATGATAATTGCGTTGAAGTTGAAACTCTGCGTACTAGGAGGAGTAAAGGTTTACACCACATTTCACATGTAAAACCGTTTATTGAAAGATAATCTGTTTCTTAACTTAGTCTTTGCCATAAAACTTTTCACTTCACGCTACTAGTACAATTTGTCACACTGAGAAACTGTTAACATGCAACAATGTTTTGAAGTTAACTATCTGGTCTAGAACCTAGGGAACATTTTTAAACAGAAATTACGAATGCATTGTTATTGTGAACAGACGACACAGTGTTATTGTGTGTGTACATTCTTGCTTGTTAGTTGCACGATTACGTAACGACTCTAAGGCTCACATACTTAGAACATTTGCCAGTACTCCTAAAGAGATTTTAATGCAACATTTTGGTTTACTTGAAAATGCATTCTGGATTTAAAATACTTTCTGTGAGATATCAGATGACACAATGGTTAGTTTATGTGACAGCTACACGATTTTATGACGACGCTACTAGTGAGTGACAATTTACAATGTTGCTTTTGCGGTGTTTCTGTTTTATATCTGCACAATTTTTCTGAATTCTTCTGGAAAGGAAAACATGTTTTAGTAGTAACTTTTGTGGTATAGCTACAATGAGACAGCCTTTTCCGTAGCACAACAATACGTTACAGCACAGTACTTTCTTCATCACAGCAATAAGCGTAATAAGTAAGATATCTATACACAAAGCGTTTCACTTTTGTTTATCATGAAGTAAGTACATTGACTTCTGCAGAACGTAGCTTTCGGAGGACGATAACTACGACACTTCCACAGAGATTATCTTACAACAAGATGCACGGTTTAGCTCTACAGTACACGTATTTGAGTGATCAATTTTGTACTTAAAACATTTATTTTTAATGATATTTGAATTACAAAGAAGTTTTCCGTGATACATTTCATTCCATTGCTGTAATCTGTAACACCAGAGGGTATAATTACATTAATCCTCAGGGGGGTACACACCTACTTTGTGTACCACGTGTGTGGCAAACACAAGGAGCCCTAGCTAATATGGTATTTGCTTATACAACTCTACACATCGGTACCATATTTCTCTAACACATAATTACACAGCTATCTGATCATTTAACTGAGAGAGACAAACATTTTTTTTACTACGTCAGTGTCACATGTTTATGTAATTACACCGTTCGATAACTTCACACTTACAAATTGTATTTTGTTTGTACTTTGTGAACTGTTCATATTTTTTCGGAACCATTGTGATATTATGAGAGATTTGAATGATATATTTGGTATGGGATCACGATTTTTAAAGTACGTTTGAGGTAGATGACACTTTTGAAATGAGCAGAGAATTTTTTTTAGGTTTTAAAATATTCAGAAAGCTACAACGATTTTGAGATGTGATTGATCTGTTATGATGTTATTATTACGACGACGATGTGTATTATGCTGTTGAGGTATGTTTGTGATCAATGAGATGATGCTATATGAGGAATCTGATTATGCTATGTATTTATTATGATGAAATATTGAAGACGTGCTGATGAATATGTATATGTGTAATAAGGTAAGGAATAAGGAGTAGTGGTTAGGGACTCTGACTTGTGAAAATGGATGATGGAAACCAAGAATCGTACTTTAAAGAGTTATGAAATATGTGTAAATGCGTGAATTTATCACAATGCCGACGAAAATTTTTTGGACACTGTTATATTTACAGGATTTTGTGTCTACACATTTGTAACGCAAATTCTCGACCTGTGAAATTTTTATATGAGACTGTCACTGTTGCGGAAACTGATGTCGTAAATATTTCTGTAAGGAAGGTAGGTCACCTTGACATAATGCGTTTTGGGCGCCCAGCTGAGAGATAGTCGTCTGACAAAAGAAAGCCATTAGGTGGAGAAAAGAAAACGAGGCCATTATCCTCGCTATTGACATTTCTTTGTCGAAAGCATCGCAAATATGACACGCTCAAACTTGATAACATATGATTACACTGTAGAGCTCATAATTTATGATATTTACTAAAATGCCTAATGAAATGATGAGAAACATTTTACATCTATTGTCTTTCTAGTTGAGAGATTGCTCATTTTGTTTAATATCTGGTCTCCAGCTGCGTCGCATCATTGGTTTTATAAAACAGAAGTAAGTGCATTTGCTAATGTGAACACTTTCTGCCAACAGATCTATTAAATAATAATTTAATGATCCATATTCTTCGAAAAAGGAGCACTTGGAATGGATAGAACAATAAGAAGGGATTAATAACAGTAACTGCATACATAATTGTCTTTTCAACAACTTTTTTTTGGTAGAGTAAGTTATCGTGATGCATCACTTTAGTGTTAAGATGTGACGTAGGTATTAAACATGGCCATTTTTACTGTAATATTTTTTCTGCTTGGGCTTTGTCATGTTTAGATATAAGTTATTGCATTTGCTGCTGCTGTTTGTCAGGCATAGTGCTACTAAATTTCACTTTGTATTGCTCTGTTAAGCCAGTTTTACTACTGATTTATTTTTCTTGTTGCTGCACATTGGCTCATATTAGTTGTAATGTTGCATTTGCTTGGTAATTTAGATTTACTGAAGCATGCTTTGCCAATTTCCATTTTTTTGTCATTGCTGTTTGTGTTAATTGTTTTGTGCTGCTGCATTGCCTCGTCCCTTAGTTTAGCGTCTGAGTTCAGTAGATTTAAGTTAGCTTAAGAGGTGGTAGACTATATAAGAGAATGAGTTATGATGAATTGGAAGAAATGCATTGAGAAGCTGTAAGAAAATGGTTTGGCCAAAAAAGTAGTGTACAGTGGAGAAAAACTATTTATGAAAGAGGATGTGAACAGAATACATAAAGCATGCTTGGATAGGATTTTTTTTGGTGGAAACAAATGTTGAAATAAGAGGAAAGATCTATAGAATGAAGTTTTGGGTTGGACTGCAGTACCAAATGTCACACTGAAAACTAACCCTGTCCTGTATTTTTGTGTTATTACATTGTGTGAATTTGTGTTTTTCCTGTCTTTATGTGTTTATCTAATAAGAGTTATGTTGTAGAATTTTTCTGATAATATGTTATTTACTTTGTAAAGATGTTTAGACATTATTTATTCTGTTTTGTTTCAATGCTCATATGGGAAATTAATGTTTCGTAAGCTATTCTCATTATATTATATGTTGACTTATGTCATAATTCCTGTAACACTGATGTATATGGTTATTTCTATTCTTTTGTAAAGCCTGTGTTACTACAGATGTTATGTGTATTATTATGTTTTGATGATGTTTTCTGTATCTTTGTAATTGTATTCTCATGTTATAAAATTGTAATGGACACCAGTTCAGCAAATTAAGTAACTAGTAAGCATTCATTTCAGTGCACACATTTCTGTTGGTCATAGTATATGCTCAATATGTGAGAAGTTGGGACCCTTAATGTTAGCACGTGTGTTGATAATTCAGCAAGGGACTGGTTAACAGCATTGCTGGTACTAAGGGCAATTCCAAAAACTTTGTGAGTGCACAAGTGGTGGTTCATGGACTTCCTGTATTGTCTGCAAGACTCTTCGATGGTGATTGTGAACCTGCACAGTCGCAACAGATGGCTGCTGGCCGTCTCTACAAGGACTACAGTGGGTCTGCATCTCTGGTGGCCCACCAATACCATTATTTCTACAAGGACTGCAATGGGTCTGCACCTCTGGTGGCCCACCAATACCATAATCTCTACCAGGACTATAGTGGGTCTACTCTGTGACGACCTACCTACCAATATTCTTCAAAACTTCGACTGACTCTGCTGTGGGTTTGCTCTGTTGTGGAGCAATACCTGTCTGCATGTCAAGAGTCAGCACTGTCTTTCTGTTGGAAGGACAACACTACTTCTTCAAGACTGCAGTGAAATCCACTACTTCCGTGTGCATTGTGTTTTACTGCTCAGACTTTGAGAAAAAAAAACTGCAATTTTACTGTGATGAATGATCAGGACTGTCTTTATGGACTGTGAAAAAATTTTAGCTCTTGACCAACATTGTATCAATAAGTGTGTGCATATGATTTCTTTGTTACTGTAATTGTGAAAAATTTTTTAACAAATATGTATTGGCCAGTGCCCAAAACAATTTGTAAAATTTTTTTGTGGGGAGCATGGGGGCTATGTAAGTAGGCTGTTTAGGTTTTCTTACTGGTAACGCCACGTAGCGCTCTATATGAAAATCACTGGCTGTGCCGTGTGCAGTCTGTGGCTAGTTTGCATTGTTGTCTGCCATTGTAGTGTTGGGCAGCTAGATGTTAACAGCGCATAGCGTTGCGCAGTTGGAGGTGAGCCGCCAGCAGTGGTGGATGTGGGGAAGTGAGATGGCGGATTTTTGAGAGCAGATGATCTGGATGTGTGTCCATCAGAAACAGTACATTTGTAAGAATGGATGCCATGAACTGCTATATATATTATGACCTTTGAACACTATTAAGGTAAATACATTGTTGTTCTCTATCAAAATCTTTCATTTGCTAACTATGCCTATCAGTAGTTAGTGCCTTCAGTAGCTATCAGTAGCTAGTGCCTTCAGTAGTTTGAGTCTTTTATTTAGCTGGCAGTAGTGGCGCTCCCTGTATTGCAGTAGTTCGAGTAATGAAGATTTTTGTGAGGTAAGTGATTTGTGAAAGGTATAGGTTATTGTTAGTCAGGGCCATTGAAGGGATTTTTAAAAGTCAGATTGCGTTGCGCTAAAAAATATTGTCTCAGTTTAAGCACAGTCATGTATAACTTTTTCAAAGGGGACGTTTCAATTAGAGTTATTCATCTGCGAACATACGCGCGTCTCTCTCTGTGTGTGTTTGTGTGTGTGTGTGTTTGTGTGCGTGTGTGTGTCTGTGTGTGTTTCTTTGGCATCTCGTTCTATCGCTTTCAGCTTCGCTTGTCACCAGCAATTATTCACAAGTTTTGTTGAAGTAGTTCATGTGTCACAGAGTCTATGAAATTTGAGTTAATATATGAACCTTACATCACATCGTGGAAGACAGGTTAAACAAGAAAATCGTTTGTTTTGTAGGTTTCACTGAGACACTGGTACAGTAATTTAGTGCAGTTGGACTCGTCCATAATATGGCAAGAAAAGTCCCAGCCAAATGCGAAGTGCGTAGGCACAGGAAAAAGAAAAGAAGGAGAACACCATGAAAGACAGACGATAATTAACCGGGAGAAGCATACGACTTACTCATTTTTATACTGTTATTTTATCCATATAGCATGATAAGGAAATGACTACCTAACAGACTTCTATTGCCACCATGGCTTATGTGGCAATGGTGGGCTTGCCTCACACAGCTGCCGCCTCCACTGCCGCCTTGCACCGTTGTAGGGCAATCCTTTTCTTTTCAGGTACAATGTGGGATAGTCAATCGTCCTACATACTACCCACGGTTGATTTCTCTCACCCAGTAAATTGAATTATGGTTACACACTATTCTGGTGGTACACACACGCTGCTGAATATTGTAACCCATACAACACTACAATCAAGTACTGACCGATATGATTGACGCAGACACTGGTAATTTCCTCCATTCTATGCTCTAATATTGACTTTTAATAAAAACACATTGTCTCACTGGTCAGTATCGTTACGTGGACTGTTGTCTCTCTCTTCCTTTTCTTTTTCCTTTCCTTTTTTGTCAAGAAAAAATGATATGATCTGTTGAGACACGGAAATCACAGTGAAAAATCAAAGAACTTCTAAAACACCTAGCTACCTACTCTTTCAAGCTAGTTCTTTATATAGCCGCATCTCCGACTTAGTCATTTGAAGTAGCATGATAACAACTTCCCAGTACTCTCGTCACAGAAGGCAGACGCCTGCGTATTCCGCCTGTCCTCTACGCTGGTCGGCAGCTCGTCCTCTATGCGAAAACGCTTTCCACGTATCTAGAGTTTCATGTGAACAAAGAGGTGAAACTCAGACGGAACCAAGTTCTGGCAGTATGGTGCGTTATCAAACACTTCCCATGAAAAACGCTGCAGGAGCGTGTTTGGTGCAGCTGAAGTGTGCGGCTGAGCAATCTCGTGGAGTGAAGGACAAAGCCTGACGACAACATCCCGATTTTGGTAGATAATTTTTCGCATTGTCTGATCTGATCGCTGCACAAGATCATCAGCTGACACCCACGGCCTTCCCTGACAGCTGCACCATGAATGTCTGAACGTCTAGTTTCAAAGTTGCCAACGACTTCTCCGCAGTGGTAACACCGGTTCCCGTCAGATCACCGAAGTTAAGCGCTGTAAGGCTGGGCTAGCATTCGGATTGGTGAATATCCTGTCTGCCGAGCGCTGTTGGCAATCTGGGTGCACTCAGCCCTCGTGAGGCAAAACTGAGGAGCTACTTGATTGAGGAGTAGTGCCACCGGTCTCGGAAACTGACATACGGCAGGGAGATCAGTGTGCTGACCAGATGCCCCTCCATATCCGCATCCAGTGACGCCTATGGACCGCCAGTGACGCCTATGGACCGAGAATGACACCGCGGCCGGTCGACACCGTTGGGCCTTTATGTCCCGTTTGGAAGGAGTTCTAGTTTAGTTCTTATTTTAAAATTAGTACGCCATTTGAGGTCATTAGTGAGAGTTACGTTATGCAAAACGGAATTCAAGCACAGCACCTCAGCATAGAGAAATCAGATGATAGCACTTGATGGGAGACTCTGTTGCCCTAGATATTTTTACGTTCTCTCGATGGGTATACTAGAGACACTGCGCAACATATATGCGCATCGGAATTTCTCTGTGGTTTTAACTTCGCAACCGATGGGACCTTGAAAAGAAAAAAAAAACTTCGTATGTTTCTTTGGTGGGGGTCTATCCGCAGCAAGGATGAAACTCTCAGTCACTGCTTCCACCATTCACATTCTTCCCACCATACGATTTTTACGGTTATGTCTCCGGTAACTGACTTAGCAACACTGACTCAACGCTCTCGGCACTAGGACCTCTGTAATCGAGCTTTATACACACACGTAATCTGCGTGAGTTCATAATGAATAATTGTAACAAAAAGATCATGTACCTTATCCAAGTATCTGTGATAAAAACAAGATTATTTTTCGATTTTCTTAGAAGGTTTATATAATTTGTGATTTATTTACTATAGTTATTTTAAATCTGCTGTTCCTGTGTAGGGAAACTGCAGAACTGTTGTTTTGCAGTGAGGGGGGTGGCGGGAGGATGGAGGGGGCGTAGCTGTGGCACTTCTACGAGAAGCGCAGTGTCACGTCGGTACTTCTCTGTGCTTAAAGCGGATTACAGGAATGAATCGAGTGTATGGCAGAATATTCCAAATCTTTCATCATTACGTGTTTAAACATGTCATATGTATTACCTTTAGAATCTTAAATAAGTTAAAGATTTATTTAATTATTGAGCATATTCTACTATTTTGCCTTCTAAATTTTCATTTACTGCTGCTGACCATGAAATGTAATGAGGTGCAGGTTGAAACACAAACACACTGTATAATAATATACCTCTTGAGTAGTGATTGCTGATAATGATTGAAGCCCGCTTTAGTGCTTCACAGTGGATAAAGTTCAGACTTCGTCTTCATATTCGGCAGTAAATGTTGGAAGCCAAGAATTTTAACACTATATCCATTTGCGTAAATAAACGCGACACTCCCCAGATCTATGTGCCATATACTCTGGCTCTCAGATGCAGAAATTCTTCTTACTAAACATTTCTTTACACGGAACATTACATCCATTGCTTAGCTCTCAATCTAAATGTGTCAAGTTGACAGATCGAAATACAACGATGTAATGCTTACATTTTTCAGATTCTTGTATTCACTTATGTCTCTTCTCCTAATGGCATCAGTGGTCCCTTCTCCAGGGCCCATGCGATTCTGCGACCGGGGGCGACGATTCATGGAACGTGTGGAAACGCCCCCGACAGTAATCCCAGCTGAATAGTTCGTACGACTGTCGTCTCACTTCGGAAACACACGCCGTCTCTCCAGATTAAGCCACATGTAAATCTCTAACAAGAACACGTACAGCAGTAATGCACTACTAAGTATTGAATTATCATCTATTTTATAGTTCGGAAGGATCATTTGTTCTCAAGGTAGACGTAGAGTCACACGTCAAATATGTAACATCACAACATACAAAATGATATATATTTGCTAAAAAAAAATCGAGGAAAATGGCCATTACTTATTTCTTACAACGTAGGAAGCAATATTTTACTCGAACAAGTGTCCTATATAGTTACAATTCTTAGAGGTATAAAAAAGTATAGCAGTTCAAGAAGATGTACACCATAATTCATTCTGAGGTCAGATGGTTGCGTAATTCTGAAAATTAACGGAAAGATACCTCAGTTTTAAGGGCCATGACTGCTACAAATGACTAAACAGAAGTAACGAATGTTTCGCCAGTTTGCAGTCCTGCTCTGTTCTTTTTACATATCCGTTATTTACGTCATAGGATATTACCTCGCAGGCATACTGCGTATTGCTAATGAGTAATAAATGACTACAGAGTCTCAATGACAAACTTTTCCGAGAAATAAAATAGTACAATTCACCTAGTTCTCTCCAAATTATTCAGGAGGTCTCTCTTGATTATTACTCGAATTCTGGCAGTCTCCTCCCATTTATTCCCAATTGGGAATTACACTGCACCACTACCAGCCCCCTGTGAAGTTTCACTGAAAAGAACAAAATACTACAACAACCGGCGTTGCTAATAAGCAGGGAAAGACATATTTAAAAAAAAAAATCATGGTTCCTTTTCAATTACTGTAAGTTCACTATTGCTTATATTGTGAAGTATCATGTTCAGCAAGTACTTCTGAAATTTTACTGAAATCCATAAACAATAAGTAAATTCACAAAATTGGTTACATACTTTGAATCGTCAGTTTCTGAACTCCGTTTCGGTGATAACGGTTTCTGTGGGTCAATACACAAAGAATAACCAGTGGGAGTGAAGAATAAATCACTTACATCATTACAGCCGTGTTGTATAGTCAGTCATGGAGAAAAATAAAGAAAAGAAGTGCTGCTTCCAGTTCAAATATTATAGGTTGATTACCGAATCTACAAGTTACATCGCGTTAGGCATCATTTTTGTTGCTCAGGTATAGCGCCAGATTCGGGAATTGTAAACCGCTTGGCATGATGCTTTTAAGCACGTTAGAACGGAATGTGCTGCCATAAACAACAGCAACGTATGCATCATTTAGAAATTTGCCACAGATTTTTCATTCTGAAATGTATAATGACGCTTGTTTCACTTTACAGAGGAGTGCATACTGATTTGAAACTTTCTGGTAGACTGCAGCAGTGTACCGCACAGGGAGACACTTATGCTCGAAGTAAAGCTGTGAGTGAAAGTTGTGTGTGGCGCGTTGATACCTCAGATGATGGAGTAATTGCTCACGATAGGGGGAGGTTCGGGATGCTAGCCTCACCTTAATTTGGCATGAAGTTTCAGTAGCCTTTTCTCATATGTCACTAATTTTGTACATACCGTTGCAAGTGAGGTAAACTACTTTTAGAATCCAGAAGCGACCTTCGTAGGACGCTCAACTACTCAAAGGAAAGCAGTACTTCAAAGCAATCATTTGGACATAAGTTCGGAACGTATTTGTTTGGCGTGTTGGTATTCCAGTTCTATAGATTTATTAACCGATTGTCATTTTTTTTGTAGTTCACTGTTGCTATTTGAGTATACATGTTGTCATTTTGTCATTTGGAGTTAGTGAGTGGACCTGTGGACGCTAGAAAATGGAGTGTGAAATGGAGAAATCGGAACATTTCCGACATATTCTTCTGTTTAAACACAGTAGAGAGGTGACAGGAGCAGAAGTAGCCAGAAATATTTTCGCCTTGTACTGGGATAATACACTGGACAGAGCAGGATAAGAAAATGGTTTTCTCTTTTTAAGGAGGATCGTTTTGGCATTTGCATGCATTGGGGAAGGTTCACAAATCGGGTATATGTGAACCACATGCTCTAAGCCAAAACCACAAAAATCTGCGGGTGACCATATGTGCATCTCTGCTCGCTCGTCGACAGTTGGCTTGTGAACAATACCGACCATTCCTATCCTGCACCGTTACTGCTGACGAGAAAAGGTGTCTTTACGCTAAGGTAAGGAAAAGAGAGGAATCGTCGAGCCCAAACGAAGCAGCAACTACGCGAACAAAGACCTGTGCACATCCACAAAAGGTAATGGTATGCGTCTGGTAGAACAGCGACGGTGCGGTCTACTAGGAATTGGTTCAAAAAAATGGTTCAAATGGCTCCGAGCACTATGGGACTCAACTGCTGTGGTTATCAGTCCCCTATAACTTAGAACTACTTAAACCTAACTAACCTAAGGACATCACACACATCCATGCCCGAGGCAGGATTCGAACCTGCGACCGTAGCAGTCTCACGGTTCCGGACTGAGCGCCTAGAACAGCGAGACCACCGCGGCCGGCGGAATTGGTTCCCCGAGGTGTAACCAACACTGCTGACATTTACTGCCAACAACTGAGAGACGCAATCCAAGAACAAACGACCAGGAAGGTAATGCCCACCCACATCTGCCAGACTGGCCAAAAACACTTTACAGGAGTTGAGGTGGAATGTCATTCCGCACTACCTTATTCACCTGATCTAGCGCCCTCAAACTTTCACATTTTCTGCTACATCTGCATCTACATGGTTACTCTGCAAGTCACACTTTAGTGTGTGGCAGAAGGTCCATCGACCCATTTTGATACTACGTCTCTACCATTCCACTCTCGAATGGGGCGCGGGAAAAGGAACACCTAAATCTTTCAGTTCGAGCTCTGATTTCTCATATTTTATTATGATGATCATTTCTTCCTACGTAGGTGGGTGTCAACAAAATGTTTTCGCATTCGGAAGAGAAAATTGGTGATTGAAATTTCGTAAATAGATCCCGCCGCAAAGAAATCCGCCTTCGTTTCAGTGACTGCCACCTCAACTGGCGTATCATATCAGTGACACTCTCACCCCTACTGCGCGATAACACGAAACGAGGTGCCCTTCTTTGCGCTTTTTCGATGTCTTCCGTCAATCCTACCTGCTAAGGATCCCATACCGCGCGGCAATATTCCAGCAGAGGCCGGACAACTGTGATGTATGCTTTCTCTTTAGTGGGTTTGTCGCATATTCTAAGTTTTCTGCCAACAAAGTGCAGTCTTTGTTTCGCCTTCCCCACAGTATTATCTATGTGGTCTTTCCAATTTACGTTGCTCGTAAATGTAATTCCTAGGTATTTAGTCGAACTGACAGCCCTTAGATTTTTGCGATTTATCGGATACCCAAAATTTATCTGATTTCTTTTGGTACCCATGTGGATGACCTCGCACTTTTCTTTCAAATGGTTCAAGTGGCTCTGAGCACCATGGGACTTAACATCTAAGGTCATCAGTCCCTAGAACTTAGAACTACTTAAACCTAACTAACCTAAGGATATCACACACATCCATGCCCGAGGCAGGATTCGAACCTGCGACCGTAGCAGTCATGCGGTTCTGGACTGAAGCGCCTAGAACCGCTCGGTCACCGCGGCCGGTCCTCGCGCTTTTTTTTGTTTAGTGTAAGTTATCACTTTTCGCACCACATAGAAACTCTCTCTAGATCATTTTGTGATTGGAATTGATCGTCTGATGATTTTACTAGACAGTAAATTACAGCGTCATCTGCAAACAATTTAAGGGGAGTGCTCACATTATCTCCTAGATCATTTACGTAAATCAGGAACAACAGAGGGCCTATGACACTACCTTGCGGAACGCCAGACATCACGTCTGTTCTACTCGATGATTTACCGTCTATCACTAGGAAATCACGAATCCAGTCACACAAGTGAGAAAATACTCCATATGCACGCGATTGGATTAACAGTCGCTTGTGAGGAACGGTATCAAAAGCCTTCTGAAAATCTAGGAATATGTAATCGACCTGAGATCCCTTGTCGGCAGCGCTCATTACTTCATGAGAATAAAGAGATAGCTGTGTTGCGCAGGAACGACAACAACCTTCAAGAAACTTTCTTTCCGGATGAAAACGCCCTCCGAACGTGGCTCCACGAGTCCTTCGCCTCATAACCACTTGATTTCTACAGTAGCGGAATCGAAAATATACCCCAGCATTGGTAGCCTGTAGTACATAGTGAGGAATATATTATTGATGACTAAAGTCTCTGCTATGCGTTTCTGTTGTGTTTATTAAATTTATGGTAAAAGGCTACGAACTTATGCATCAACCCAGAAGTTGCTTTCCCTCATGTCACTGTCCTCTGCTCCGTTACTCTCTGTCTGAAAGGAGACGGCGAGGCGTGGCGCTGACCCTGCATGAGCAGAAGCAGATACCATATCTGCCCCTGTGAGTTGGGAGCGGGAAAGTTTTATTACAGAGGAGGAGAAGAAAAAGGTGCACGAGCGAGCGGCAAGGCGGAGGCGTAGTCTGTCTGCCCGGGGCCTGACAGCTGTGAGCTGTGTCGGGGAGTCCCCTCGCAGCAGCGCGGCCTCCAACACTTTTATTTGGCGATTGATCCGTGCAGATATATCTGCGCCATTTCTCAAGACAGCTCCTGCGAGAAATCGTAGTGGATGCGTCCGCGGTGAACTCCAGTGAGCGAAAGAAAAGAAGTGCAAAGTTCCAACAAAGCTACCGACAGTAGCTACACGACGGCTACTGCTTCGGCAGTACTTTCTCTTTCAGTCCCTATGGCGTAGGTGTTAAAAATCCATCCCAGTCATCGACACCCTCTGGAGAAAGCTATACTCTCGAGACATCTATAAACTTCATTCCAGAGAAGTTATTAATGTATTAAAATTTCTTCCATTTCGGCTTACAGGTGAAGGTAGTGTAAGACGTGTATATTTCTGTTACCTATTGTCGAACCACAATTTATGAAAGATGTTTGTATTTTATTAATAGGATTAAGTAGGAATAATTAATGTTTGTCGTGTTGGAAATAATTGTGGTAGCAGGGAATGTCTGCACCAAAGTATTGTTGGCAGGAGAGACCGCACATTGATTAATTTTAAAAAGGGCGGGAGAGACCGCGTATGGATACGTTTTAAGAAAATAGCGCATTGATACATTTTGTAATAGTAGCAGGGATTGTCTGCACCAGAAAGCATTGTTGGCTGGAGGGACCGCACTTAGCGTTCGTAGGAAGTCAGTAGTAAGCGAGATGTGAAGCGAGTCGGTAGCACGTCTGAAGCGAGAGGCTGAGAGGAGCGGTGTGCCTGCCAGCCACCAGCTATGATTTACAAGAGACTATAAACGGATGTACAGAGACATCAACTAACTATTATCATAAGAGGAACTAATATTATTGAATTATATTTTTGAGAAACTCAAGACTACTGAAGGTATGTTTGCGCAATGCTAGTTGGAAGATTATTGTATAAAGTAAGTCCCATTTGAACGTTTGTAAAATTATTTCATTCAGAATATAATTAATTTTTGCCAGTAATATTGCATTACCCATTATAATCCAAGGCAAAAAGACATCAACGTACAACTTTACAAAATTTTATTGTCCTCAAGAAAAAGTTTAACTATGAATTACGTAACTTCAGTCAAATTAATTAAAGAATAACGTCAGCTTTGGTAATAAATAAAGCCACTTATTATGGGAGCCCACTAGCAGTTAATAGAGTATAGTAAACAAGAGTAAGTATATTCATGTTGCAGTTCTATGTAGCAGTCAGATGGCGATCCAGTAACAGTAAAAAAGGTAAGGAACAGTTTTGGATTATTGCAGGTAACGACTGAGGGCCACGACGACGACACATTCTATGTTTCGTCGAAATAATCAGAAAATCACTTTTAATAAGCAGCATTTAGATTTGTATGCGAAGATTGAGAAAGACAATTAATTTCAAAGGGAAGATTTCATTTGTTATTACTAAGCAAGAGATAGAAATCCTAAGGGAAGGTTTCATAGGTTATTGTAGAAGGTAAGGTTGCGTAGCAAAAGGGATATAGAGGAGACGGGAAGGTTTCAGTAGGACGGAAGGAATTCTTGTAGGGGAAACCTGGGCAGGACAGAACCACTGGGCAGAACGGAAC
The DNA here is from genome assembly GCF_021461395.2 of Schistocerca americana. Classification (NCBI taxonomy): domain Eukaryota; kingdom Metazoa; phylum Arthropoda; class Insecta; order Orthoptera; family Acrididae; genus Schistocerca; species Schistocerca americana. The sequence continues at coordinate 535,445,993 of NC_060123.1, forward strand.
TAGGGGTCTATTTTACCTGCAATGTACTGCACTCCAGAATCACTTTAGGCAGCTATAAACCAAGCGACATGCCTGATAAGATGTAAAATGTTTTCACTTTTGCGACTTGGACAATCATCAGCAGTGTAATGAAATGACGACAGTGAAAATTTATGGCGGACCGAGACTCGAACCTGGGTTTCCCGTTCATCGTAGGCGGGCGCCTTGCCGTTAGCCTATCCGAGCACTACCCAGGATTCTCCCCAACTTCCACATGTCGTCAAACATGTGTCGACGAGCGGCACTCGTACATCCTTTATTTATATTCCCGTTCAGGTAAGACATTTTAATTGAAAGTCGCTTGCATGCATTTCCGAAGGAAATCAGCATTGTCTTTTTGAACAACATGGGCGCTGCAGTATAGTAGCATGGTAAGAACCGTTTGTAGAGATCTTTGTCTTTTTTTATTGGCCAAAAACGTGATTTCGTATGTGTTTCGCGAGCGTACTGCAACTTCAGTAACTTTTTATCTGCAAGTTAAGCGAAAGCGATTAAAGTACTAGTTTTCTCTGTCTTAAAATTTAATGCATTCAGACGATGATAATATGTAAAACCAATTTGTGGGTTCTGAATCGTACCTAAACCTACCAGACTGGGACGTTGTGCCCCAAGTAGTGTTTTCTTCTTAGTATTCGTATTTATTTTATCGCTTCTAGGTTTCTTTACTATATTCACACCTTTTCTGTATTGTTGCTAGTGAGAGTTCTTAGGGTCCAGTACCACAATCGGTAAAAACTGAACCATTATAGGATCACTTTGTCGTCCGTCTGTCCGTCCGACTGTTAAAAACGCTTCTCTCGGGAACGAGTGGATGTATCAAATTGAAATTTACGTCACATGCTAAGTCTGTGATCCCACGGCGGTAAAATAAACGTACCTTCCAAGTGAGTACAACCAAAATGTACTGACATTTATGTCACATATTTTGGTACTTGAAAACTCACTTATCAAAACCAATGGGTACTTCGGGTTGGCCTAGAAACGTGAAATGTTTTAAGAAGTAAGAGTAAAGAAAAAGAATCCGAAAACTGTTAATTTGTCATTACATCATATGAAGAAATATGCCTTTTGTCAATTATTATCAGACGCCAAACTTGAAATTAATACGTTCTCTTAAATCTTGGAATCCTTGGGACCGATATCTGCGCAGTATCAAAGCTGATAACACGCAAAAATGGTATTATCGATTCTCGTAATGGGTGAAAGGAAGGTTAGAAAATACGGATGCAAAACTAATCGTCAAAACTGATCTACAGAGAACATGGAAGAGACAGTGTGACAGTAGTTAAAAAGGAAATGGGACTTACGGAAGCCAGTACTTACCTCAATGTTCTTAAAACAGCTGTGCACAGAGCAGTTCAGAATGGGCTTCAATACAAGACATTTCAAATTCACAAATGAAAGAGAAAATTTTGACTTGTATTTTCGATAGAGCAAGAGCTACAGCGTGTCCGTTATTTAAACGACGTGGAAGGCGGATTGCATGGATTGACAATGATGGAATTCGGAACCGTTGCTTTCCATTTGGCAAGGAAAAAGAAACTGAAACACCCGAATACTAATAAATAACTGAAACTGGAGAGGGAAGACTGGATGACAGGTCTTGCCGAGGCATCTGGACTTGAATATTAAAAAGCTGGAAATGACCTTTGCTTCTGGAACAATGGGATAGAATCGTGCAAATATTTATGTTTTCCAACAGTGAATATGAGGAAACTGAACTCACCTGTGAATTTTATGCTCCAAGTCAGTAACATCCTGTGTAAACTCATATGCTTATTGTGCTTTTGTAGACTCTAGGATATATGGTTAGACTTTGAAGTTAAATTTGTAAGAAAATGTAATTGAGAAATGGCCCTTACATCGTATTGGAGTTGTCAATGTAGTTCCAGTCGTCAGCCTTTTGTTGTTCTCTTATAGTGTTCGTCAGCGTGACTTTACATCATATTTCTCTGTCTCATTTTTTAAATCACATATTAAATGTCATGCAGATATTTTTATACATTTATTTGGCATTTCAGCTGAACTTTCATCATTGAAGTGTTAGCGTTAACGTCCTGCCCGGGTTCCTCTATAGCTGTCTGTGAGCTAGCGCTCTGATTTTATGTTCCTCAACTCTGCTCGAATACTTTCCAAGAGGCGTCTGGTCTATGGGACAATCGCTGCCCACCAGTCGTAGGTCGGGACTCTTGACAGACCAGTCAATTTCATAAATGTCATTGGCCACAAACACTGCCTAACAGATGCTGCCTTATGATATGGTTTATTGTCATGTGATAGAAACAAACATCGTCTCCGATCTGGCCCTCCACTTCACGCAGTGCGCATTGCTATGTACGTATACTTCCGCATTTAATGTTTTCTTGAGCGCAATAAGGGGACTGAACCCAAACCACGATAAAGCTACCACACCGTAACACCACCTTCTCCGTACTCCTTTGTTGGTAATACACATGATGGCAGGTAACCTTGTCCAGGCGTCACCCATACCCAAATCCTTCCATTGTATTGCCCCAAAGAATCGCGTATTTCATTACTCCGAATCATTTCTTGATATCCGCGGCACCATATTTCACCACCTGAGGAACCTCTTTCTAATTCACTCCGTCAATATGATATACTATAGCATTGTATACTGTACTTCGAACGATCCTGTCGTTATGTAAAGAGCCTGTTATTATACACACATCAAAATACATTTTGCTCAGTTCCGAGAGTTCCGGAACCTCTACAGAAAATTGGAATAGAGGTCAACATAAACATTATTCTTGCTCTTTTAATTGCTTATAGAAACCACATACTGCATGTTGTACCACCATACAGCGAGGCCTTCAGAGGTGGTGGTCCAGATAGCCGTACACACCGGTACTAGCGATGTCGTTATCCTGAAGGAAGTCATTCACAAGATGAGCACAACGAGGGCGTGAATTGTCGTCCATGAAGACGAATAACTCACCAACATGCTGCCGACATGGTTGCACTGTCGGTCGGAGGATGGCATTCAAGTATCGTACAGCTGTTACGGCACCTTCCATGTCCACCAGCGGCGTACGTCAGCCCCACATAATGCCACCCAAAAACAGCATGGAACCTCCACATTGCTGCACTCGCTGGAAAGTGTGTCTAAAGCGTTCAGCCTGACCGAGTTACATCCAAACACGTCTCCGACGATTGTCTGGTTGAAGGCATATGCGACACTTATCGGCGAAGAGAACGTCCATTCGGCATGTTGTTGGACCTATCTGTACCGGTATCGGTATCGTAGTTGCATAGATAGATCTTGCCGTGGATGTCAGGAGTGAAGTTGGGCATCATGCAGCCTATTGCGCACTGAGTGTAAAACGACGAACTGAGGCAGCACGAAAAGCATTATTCAACATGGAGGCATTGCTGCCAGGGTTCCTCCGAGCCATAATCCTTAGGTAGCTGTCATCAATTTCATTACAGCCCTTGGGCGGCCTGAGCGAAGCATCTGAACAGTAAAACGGACTGTGACTGTGATACAATATCCACAGTCAACGTCTATTTTCAGGAGCTCTGGGAACCGGGGTGACGCAAAATTTTTTTGATGTGTGTATCTTTTACGATTGAATCACAGAAGCATTTCATAACTACGTAACCGGATTCGGTCAGCCAATTGTCGTCTTCACATTAACGGGGGCATGCTCCATGCGGTTTCGACTAAATTGTTACAATTATGAGTAGAATGTAATTCCGATTTGAGGACACATATGGCCGTTGATCTTTGGAATGCCTACAGGCAAGGGCAGGTGGCAAACTTATAACCCTGCCGCCTACTACTAAATTTGCAATACACCGATAATGTTTCTACTGTTAAAGAATTTTTGTTTAACTGTGACTTTATTCCTTTTTCTAAACGTTTCTATTGAACTGAATCAATGGCATAACAAGCGGGAATCGGACCAAGGTTCAATTAGTAATCAAGTAAACTGTAATTACGTAAAAGTAAACGGTCGACTACGTAATTAGACAAAGTTGTACCACGAGCTAGCATGGTTGAAAAGAAGCTTAAGTATTGGGACTGAAAAATATGTAAATGATGCTTTGCAAATGAAATACCAAGCACCAGCGCAGTTCGGTAAGCATGGTAACAGCAGTTCTGCGTGAAGAACACAGAAGGAATATTAACCATTATTTCAAGGACTGGCTCCCAATAACATTTACTATCTGCGTATTACAGTAGAAAGTTACTAATTATTTTAGGTAAATAATTACTGATGGTGGAGCAACATTGCCTTGACAAGAGGTCCTTTTATCAGTTTAAATGTTGTAGAAATGTTTTTCTGGTAATGAAGGAGCATTCACACTATTATGCTCCTTAGCTCAAACGGAGCATATGGTAGCTAGGTCTGGTACAGGCTGAATACTTGTGGCCAGTTGTTTAATATTGCACAAAAGTGTTACACAGCTGGCATGTAACACTGTAGCTTGAATTTGGCCCAACAATTAGGATGGGGTCCGAGAAACTACTCTATCAGTAGACTTGCGTCAAGGCTGCGTATTTTAGTAACAACTAAATATGAGAAAAACTGTTTACACGCAAATTTATAAGCACTATTACTTCCAAATCTGTACAGTAATTAATCCTTATGCCGACACTTCACAGTCTACGAGACAGTAACTATAATGAATCATTTCGGGTTTTGCAGGTAACTGTAGTAGTGTACTGAAATTTCAATATTTTCCTTAAGTTCAATACTTTGAATCTTTTCTTGGAAACTGAACTTTGGTGGAACTTTAACTCTCTTTCTGTGAAAAATACGCGGAGAACTTCAAAACGTACGCTCACTGAATGATGATTAAATTTACGAACTGTAGTGAAAGTTTACTGGAATCACATCTGAGCTCAGTAAAGTAGGATACTCAGAAATATCGTAATACTTGGGATAGGACTCCGTCTTGGTAAATAATTAAAATAAAATACCATTTCTTAACACAGAGTTGAAGAACGCAAACTTTTATTGAATAAGAAACTGCGTTCCTTTGCCACGCAGTTATACTGTATTCAACGGATACTTTGAAATGGATGTGGCGGTAGAGTTGATCTCCTGTGGCTATTCAAGAAAAGCGGCAAAATTATCCATAGCTGCTGCTGTGTACAAGCTCCAAAATTCTCTTCTTAGCGCCGGATTTTCTTAGTACTGAGCCAACTAAAGTGTGCCATGAATAATAAGCGAAATTACTTCCACATCCGAGGCCATATTAGTTAATCTTGCTGCTCTTCTTGCCTTGTTCAGTCTCCAAGATGAAAATAGTTTGCCTGCTAGCCACCGACTAACTCTTGCCACAAAGGAGCTTTGAAGTTCGACCGCCAGATCCACTTTTTCTATTCCCGCCAAGCCAATTTGGTTGCTGACGGACTTCACTCCAAGTTTTAATGATTGCAAACGTATTTTCCTAAGCATGAACTAGTATTACAAGTAAAGTTTCAACATTTCCATTCCTTTACTGCACATTCCTTTTTAAATGATACGCATAGATTACTTACAATTACATAAATTGTGATAAATGATGAATTAAACATTAACAAAGAAGTTATAACAAAGGACATGGTCGTACAGAGGTCACATTAAATGAAGGCAGATAAAGAACCTACATAAACTATTATAGGTAATATCGATAATAGTGTTAAAAACTCACAACGTCAATGACCTTTGATCTCGACTGTGTTACGTCATCGTTGACCATGAAAACATGAGATTATCACACCCCATCCTCTTCCCCGTTCCTTCACCATCCCTCTCCTCTATGCAGAGGCCAGTATTTTGTTGGCCACTAAAACGAAACAGACAATCACAGCCCAGTATTTTAGCAGCCATTAAAACGAACCAGTCAACCAGAGCCGCCATCTTGACGATGTTCAAAAGTCTGTGAAAAATCAGAATTTTGCTGCCGTTTCAAAAGTATCCGATTATTTATAAAAAAATACGTAAAGATGTGCACAATACTGGTGTAACGTACTGTCTTCCCACCTCTATAAGATTTGATTACAATCTGTATGTACCTAAAATTCCACCTCATCAGTAAGTTTTCTCTCTCTCTCTCTCTCTCTCTCTCTCTCTCTCACACACACACACACACACACACACACACACAAACACATTTAGATCTACCACTCATAGTCCAGCAATGTAGAGTGTTTATCTTAATTTTAGTAACTTCTTAAGCCATGATGCCTCGGACCTACTCAAATTCTTAGAAATATGCTAATAAATTGCTATCTCAAGGATAGGAAAGGGGCTTGACATCATTCTCGTATAGTACTGAGTGTAATAGCTTAATGGAATTGATATAATTCGCTTCTCTGCAAGAAGCCAAGTCCTTATTCTGACAGCTATGAACTGATATAATCTAGGCAATGTAAGTATGGGAGGGAATGTTCTGCTTGTTATATTACAAATTCAGTTCACATCTTCACTATATCTACAGCACTGAGTTTACAACGTTTGAATATCCACAACAAGCAACAATTAGATTAACATATCAGTACTACGTTTACAACACATCGTTTACACTCCCAGATCATAACACGTCCGCAATATACAGACCACATTCCCAATTTATGAGCCCGACTACATCTATGTTAAAATTACAGTTGGCCATTGCTAAGTCAACTGTTGCACATACAGCAATGACCCCATGCAAAATTTCTCACTTTATTATCTCGCACGTAATGATTATCACCTTTATCCGAAAGTGACAAAAAATGAAGAACGCAGAAATGGAGGAGGAAACGAAACGAAACTTCCCGGGGTGGGAGAGTATGAGATGTAGTTGCTATGATTGCAATATCGAGTTCTATAGTCAAGAACTCTGTAGTATGAGTCCTCTTAAAATTATGATGTAGTGCCCTTCTGGCTTGGATACATGTGCTGATTTGGTTGGGAAGAGTGACATAAGAGCATTGAATCCTCGCCTGAGACGAGCTGTCCCACTGTTGTTGTAACTGGTCTGTGACATCGTGGGTACTGGCCATGAGACGACGTTAACAGCGGGCTGGTTCCACGCATGTTCTACCAGGGATAGATCTAGGGGTCTCGCTGGCAACAGAAGTACCACGTCATGATGCAAACAGTTCTTGCCGACACGTGACACGGGTGGGCGAGCGTTGACCTGTTGGAAAATGACAGTATGATACTGTCACATGAGGGGCAGGACGTGTGGACACGTGATGCCTGTGACATACCGCTGTGCCGTCAGTTGTCTCAATCACCACTAGCGGTGACCAGGGTTCACACCCGATAGCTCTACACACCACGACGCCAGCCAGCTATAACATCGTTGTACCTCTCCAAACAGTGAAAGAATGGAACCTCTGCACGGGTAGCTGTCACACCGACGGTGCTTGTATGTGGCAGTGCAGAATCGTGAGTCTTCGCTGAACACAATGCGACATCCTTCATCAGCGAACTTCGTGTTCTAGTCACGGACCTCTCCAAATGCAGTTTTTTGTTTTATGATGTTAACAACAGCCTACATATGGGACGGTATTTCTCTAGCCCAGCCGCTGGTGACTTGAATCAGTGGTGAGGGGGGACCCACAATGTTTCATTGGGTCCACTGCATGTTGTCGAACGGCAGGTACAGATGATCAGTGGCTAAGATGTGCTTCGTGCACAACCAGTCATTCTTGGCTTGCGGATGTCAGACTTGGTCCTAACGAAACATGACAACAAGTATATCTGCCACCATGTTCCCATATAATCCAACACTGGGACTCTGCCACATGAACGTGGCCCAGAAATCTGGATATTGCAGCTATCTAAACGGAGAGTGACAATGAGTCCAATTTGAATCGTCAGGTGTTCATAACGCCGCCTCGCATGAGCACGCTGTATTCGCCTGTCCTTCACAGTGATCACCCAACATCTGATGTTGATGATTGTTAACATACCTAACAAACCCATACCAACTGGTAACAACACTAAATATAAACAACACTAACGCACTCTGGTGGCTGTTCTACCTCTCACAGATAATTGCAACCTGAATCATTTACATACTTACCTGTAATGCGATGTGTCTATGTGTGTGTGTGTGTGTGTGTGTGTGTGTGTGTGTGTGTGTGTGTGTGTATGTGTGTGTATGTGTGTGTGTGTGTGTGTGTGTGTGTAGAAAGTGCGTGAATGTGCACAAAGCTACACTGACATCTGATCATGTCTTCCGGTTGCTCCACTTTATTTGTCAGGCAGCGTAGTTGAGACAGTATGCAGCTTACATCGAATTATTTATTGCACACTCGAGTCTTCAGTGTCATTTAACACACATTCCCGATAATCATCTGTTCTAAGTTCTTTTGCAGATGAGTGGTTGACATATTTTTCTCTGCGTATTACACGATGTGCTTCAGTTTAAAGGGAGTATATTTCTGCTCTCAGTCCTAGGAATTCAATATGAACTTCACCCCATAGTTCATATTTAATTAAAGCCATGTTCTTTGAAATGACATGTTGTCTATTATAAAAGTTATAATGACGTTAACCTGAAGTGCCAAACCACTAAACATCGTAGATATTTGAGGCAGTTATGTAATATATTAGGCTGTTTGTTACAGTGTAACAGACTTCAATAGTTTTTGGCTCAAATGTCTTCAACACATAGTCACAATGGAAGTAGTCAAGTTTTCTATTAGAAATATCTAAAATAGCCATTCATAGGGCCACAGGATTATCAAAATCAATACTGAATCTTCTTCATTCAATAACAACTCAATTTTCATTAAACTCGCCACCCAACTTATAATTCGGTTACGATATCAGAGCAGCAGCTCCACATCTACCTGTTCAGCTTGTTATTAGCTTCACGACGCTTTCCTTTCACACCAGTTTGCATAGTTTTGCCAAAAGCGTTATTATTCATATATTTGAAGAAATTCTTTTTAAAATCGGGTTTTTGCGCCCATACGTTTCTTAATATCAATATCGATGTATGGTTTCACCCAGGGAGCTTTACGAAATAACAGTGTCGAATTTGGGTGAGAGTAAGTGTATTGTTCGGACACAAATTTCTGTTAGGGATCAATTAGTTATTTTTATCATGTAACGTGATAGTCAGCTTCTTTGGAACTCTCGGCTTGTTGATTCCAGGTTGTGGGAAAGATTTTTCTGGACATAATAGTGGGTCAGAGTGATGTCACGGAAATCTCCCAGATATTGGAGAACTACTTTTAAAATGTATCCTTTGTCAGAATTATCTGTATTCATTGTCAGAATTCGACAGACATCTAGCAAAATGTGAGAGTGGTAACGCATCATGGTTCAGCTGTAAAGACTGATAACATCAATGTTTGTGAAATAAAACATTATCCGTGAATCCTTTTTTTACGACCTTATGTCTCTATATGAACAGCGAACAATACCATCTCCGAAGCCAAATTCAACAAACTGTAAATATTCGGCCGGCCGGTGTGGCCGTGCGGTTAAAGGCGCTTCAGTCTGGAACCGCGTGACCGCTGCGGTCGCAGGTTCGAATCCTGCCTCGGGCATGGATGTGTGTGATGTCCTTAGGTTAGTTAGGTTTAATTAGTTCTGAGTTCTAGGCGACTGATGACCTCAGAAGTTAAGTCGCATAGTGCTCAGAGCCATTTGAACCATTTGTAAATATTCTATGATGGTTATAAGTTGCAGTCGTACATTAGTAGTTTTCATGCAAAGCTGGGGGAAGTCACGCAACGTCCTGGACCTGACTTTTATGTTTTAAGACAGAGTGCTCAAAATTTTCATACACATCAGCAAAAAGCAAGACATTGCTTTCCAGGCATAAGGTGGGGTAATCTCCTAATGCCTTGCATGCGTTAATTGTTGTTAAGATGCTCAACAGGCTCTTGAAAGCTTTAGCCTGTGACAACTGTTCTTCCAACGAAACAATTTCGTCACATGTACTCGTATGGAAACATGAATTTCTTACTGATGAAGATAAACCGCTTTCCATTAGTGAAATACTCTCAGGAGCAATTCATCAGGCGTTAAATACAAGACAAGTTTTCCCAGAGAGCATCAGAGAAAGTTGATGGAATTTTGTATTAAAGTATTCAAAGAATCCTATTATTCACCTTACGGAGAGAAAACCTAACTGGAATACTGTGACACCTCCGTTAGCAAGCTGCTGGTGAAGAAGAGAATCTGTTACAGAGAGTTCAGTAGTCTATGTAGTGTTTACAAGTGTATGAGTAATGGCTGAACCATCTACAAAACATGGGAAAACCACTGACGCTAATCTAGAACCGATTTTTGTACAGTTAGCTTTTAAAAATAGACGTAGTACTGGAGTGTTAACTACTCACGAAGGAAGTAGGTATCCCAAACAGTTTCTTGAGGCATGTCCCTTACTTTCACCAAAAGAGTGCTTGAGCTGAATCAGCCACTTAAGGTAAGGTAAAATCCTATTTGCTAATGAATCTTTCGGGCTGTATGGCAGATCGAAGAAAATTTTCTTCGACCACGGTCTCATAGCCTGGAAGATTCATCAGCCGTCATTAAATTCCTATCGCCCAAGTTATGGAAATGTATGTGGCACCAAGAACACGGCTCTATGAATCATATTCAACAAATATCACAGATCGCTCTTAAAAAATACTAGAGACTTTCCAAGTTTGCAATTGAAGACCAAGGCTCAAATTAGTGCAACAGGGTAGTCGATGGGAAACAAAGTTATGTAAGCAGAACATGGTAAGTGACGTCTTTTATTCATAGTAGTTAACAGCTCCATTATAAACTGAGAGATGGCAGATCTATCTCTAACTTCAAATTCCTTAAATAGCAACTTTATCAGGATGTGTGCATGTACACAGTAATAAGTGCCATAAGCATAGCTGCCAGTAGTATTATCACATGCCATGTTCATGACGGAAAAATGCTTTTCTGGAGCAATTTTTACGAATCCAGGTAGGATGTGGATAACTACTAGTCAGATAAACCTCAGGAATATATTCGCAAACTGTAACTCCCTTCAAAAGTTGTTGCTAAACAGATAATTTTGAATATTTCCCTAAGCAGGTGAACAATATCAGGCTATCTCCCTTACCACAGTAGACGAAAATTTATGACACGCAGCGATGGTATAAATTTAGATGGCAATATGTAACACTGTTTACGTGCTGCAGTAAGGAACTTGTAAAATTCGTTTTAAATTGTGCTGAACTATAGATTACTTTTTGATAGTGTTATGTTTTAGCATTGAAAAAATTGTTGATGCAAAACTTAATATCCAAAACTGAAACATCTTGGACTTTTTAAATTTGTGTATTTGAAAGGCTTCACAGTAATGTTTTGTTAATTCACCTAGAAACTAAACTGAAGTAGTCACTGCTAAGTCTTCTTAAGCTTCGTCTTGAAAATATCCAGTGATCTCGTGAGGAGATTTGGGTGGTATGCTCCTGACCATAAACTGTCAGTTTCTGACCATAAACTGTTAGCACCATATCACGGCAATCACACAAAACACTCAGCATCACGTTGCCAGCCAATGCTTGGATGCTCGCCTTTATCGACTCTGGTGAACACACATGTTTCCACTACGTGCTTTGCTCCAATGTCTCTTGGCCATAGTTATAGATCAAGCATTTGTCCGAGGTGACTGGTCGGCTGCAGAAGTCTTCTGGATTGGCCTGACACAACATTTCTACACATGTCTCGAACTTTCAGAATGGCTATAAGCATACGCAAAAGCCGACAGGAAGGTACCTTTCTGGTGTCAAGATGACATAGGATATGAATACTGACTGACTTGTACATTTTCTAACATCGCTTCGGTCGTCATAAGCCGCACTTCGAGCACCAGGTCCTCCATTCCTATTCCGATTCCTGAGTATTCACAGACTACTCTGGCACCATGAGTTTCAGAACCGCACACGTGTAGCTAAAAACATACGAAAATGAATTACGTACCTTTATGTTTCCGACGTGATAATTACAGATTTATGACTACCCTCGTATGAGGGTTTGAAATTTTTAAACGCTTAACTTTATTATAAATTTATATAAAATTCCCATGAATATCGGCGAGAGAAATATTCTTACCAACGTTAAAAACTTGAAGGGTGTATTAACTGTCCCACTTTTCCCCAATTACTTGTTAGAAAGATATTTCTGTTCTCCATTGCAAATCGCCAAAAACACGGCTAAATTTTCTAGAAATATGTTCGAAATCTCAATTACTTTGGAAAAAGGGCAAGCTACTAAGTACATTTATGTACCACGTATTACACCTATCTGACACTGTGAAGTATCACCTCTCGTGCCACGTAAAGAGAAGCGAAGTTCCGTATGATTGTAACGGGAGCATTTTTCTGGATATGTCTTAGAGCCAGCCGTTAAAACTCAAAATTTACTGTTCTTAAAGTTTGTGATATCCGCCAGAGAAAAGAAATAAACGATGGACATATTTGTAATTAGAAGAACTGAACCTTGAGCTGAGGGTAGCGTCATTCGTTAGTAATCAGACCATCATGGGTGGCACGTTCGAACCCCGCCACTGCTTAAATTTCGAATAAAATTCATCATCAACGGTGGCCGAGGACTTCCGGCTTAAGAAGTCTCCCTCACTCTGCCAACGACCTTCTTGCCACTTGGGATAAATCAGCAGCGATCGGTGGCATGATGACGCAGAACGCAATGGAAACCATTGCATTAGACATACAACAGGTGTACCACCCACACGATATCACGCCTGTAATTGAAAAGTGTCATGATGATCCCTCTATTGGAAAAATCCGGATTAGTTTCTCATTCGGAGCTCCGGGAGGAGAGAAAGACTGAATAATCAACGAAAGGATAACATCCTACGTGTCGGAGTATGGGATCGATAGACTGAACGCATTAGGAAAGCTAGAAAACCTGAAAAAGAAATTCAAATGCTCAATAAAGATTTAGTGTGGGCCAGTAAAATTAAATGGAAAGAAGACAAGGATTTCTGGACAGACGAATACCAGTTAATATCAAGAACAGCAGACAATGGCATAACTGGAGTGAGATTCGTTATGATTAGGAAGGGAGGGCAGATAATGAACTAATATGAACAGCTCAGTGACAGGGTTTTTCTCATCAGATTATACAGAAAGCCTAACGCCGACAACTGCAATTAAGGTATACATGGCTACGCCACAAATAGAAGATGATGATATAAAGAAAGTATATGACAGTATTTTACGGGTAATGCCGTATGTAATGGAGATGAGGATCTATTAGTCATAGAAGATAGGAATGCGGATGTAGGGGAAGGAACACAAGAAGGTTTTACAGGACAATATTGACTTAGCAGTAGAAATGAGAGAGGAAAAACAATTATTAGTTGCACAATAAATTTCACAGGGTATTAGCGAATTTTCTGTTCATGAATCACAAGAGGAGTATGTAGTCTTGGAAAAGATCAGGAGACAAGTGAAGATTTGTGCTAGATTACATCGTGGCCTGAGAAAGATTCTGAAATCAGGTATTTGATCGTAAGACGTATCCAAGCATAGATGTAGAATCAGAACACAATTTAGTAATAGTGAAGAGTATCGTCCAGAGCAATCACTGTGAATGGAAGCGGGATACTGAAACGCCGAGGAACGATGAGACGCTCTTTAATTTCGTTAAGGCTCTGGAAACTGCGATAAGGAATACCAGAGTACACAGTTGTAGAGAAACGTACATATCTAAAAAGGGCAGTCACACAAGTTGAACATATAAACTTAGGTACAAAGAAGGTTATCCCGGAGAAATTTCAGGTAATAGAATATATACTTCAACTGATCGACGAAAGAAGGAAGACGTAAGTGTTTTGGGAAACACAGGAATACAGCAATATAATTAACATAGGAATTGCTGGCCAGCCAAGGCGAAGTGGCTGCAGGAAAAATACGAAGAAGTCGAAAAACGAATGATCGCCGGAAGCACTCAGACAGCGTGTTGTCAAGTCAAAACAACCGTCGATGAAATTAAAAGGAAGAGTTGTAATACTGAGAGTGCAATGGGACTTACACTCTTAAATGCAGAGGAGAGAGAGCAGATAGGTGGAAAGACTAGGCTGAAGGCGTCCATGAGGTGAGGGCTTGTCTGATGACGTGATAGACGAAGAAACAGGAGTAGCAAGGAAAGACATAGAGCATTCGGTATTATAATCAGGATGTATACGAGCTATGGGTGGATTAAAATCAAATAAGGCAGAATGGATTGATGGCATTCCATCGGAATTTCTAAAATCATTGGAGGAGATGACAACAAAACCATTATACAAGATGGTGTGTAGAATGTATGATTCTGGCAATACACCAGATGACTGTACGAAAAACCTCATTCACACTATTCCGAAGATAGCAAGATCCTAACAAAAAGTGCGAGAACTATCGCACAGTCAGCTTAACAGCTGATGCATCGAAGTTGTTGACAAGAATAATATACAGAAGAATGGAAAAGAAAACTAAGGATCTATTAGACGACAGATTGTTTTTAGAAACCGTAAAGACGCCACAGAAAGGAGTTAAGACTATGCGCTTCGTAAAGGAAGCACGACCTAAAAGACTACTGAGATAATCCCACAGGATTTATAGGCCTACTAAAGCAATCGACAATGTAAATGCTGTAAGGTGTTCGTAATTCTGAGAAAAATAATAGTAAGCTATTGGGAAAGACGGTTGATACATTCCCATAATATGTACACGACACAGGAGTGAACAATAAGATCAGAAGATTACGAGCGAAGTGCACGGAATAAAATGTGTGAAAGACTGGCTTTCATACTTTCTCCCCTACTTTTCAGTGTACACTCTTGCAAAAGGAAGGTTCCAGGAAATGGTTACATTTGAGGCTGGAAAGATATGAATGATTCACCGATGACGTTGCTATCCTCACTGAATGTGAAAAAGAATTGCATGGTGTGTTGAATGGAATGAACAATCTAACGAATACATAATATGGATCGAGAGGAAACTGGAAAAAGACGAAAGCAATGAGACTTAGTAGAAATTACAATAGCGAGAAACGGAAGGCTCCGGAAGTGGTTAAAATGCAGACAGGAAAGATATCAGTAATAAGATTCACTGATGACGTTACTATCCTCATTGAATGTTAAAAGAAATTACATTGTCTGTTGAATGCAATGAACAGTCTAACGAATACATAATATGGATCGAGAGGAAACTGGAAAAAGATGGAAATAATCAGACTTAGTAGAAATTATAATATCGAGAAACGTATCAGAATTGATGGTCACGACGAAGTTATAGAGATCTTTTAACATTTTGGGGTTCGGATAATAAGTTGCCGTCTCTTTAATCTAAGAATCGATTATCAATGCAGCTAGCCGCTATCTCTGTGTAATGTCTTATCTGTATAGACGCGTATCTGTTGTCTATAAGATCCCTTCACCTTCACACCTAAGTCTATACAGTAAAGTAAGGCCCTCCCTGTTCTTGGCTGATCCGTGATAAGACAGGCGAAAAATTAGACTAATGGAGGATTATTAGTATTATCTCTATTTTCATTCGCTCCCTCTCTTTCTCTCCTTCTTCTATGTACAGTTTTAATATAATATTTCATTGCGTGATATAGTGATAAAAGGAATCAGCCAAATAGAATCTTTGGTGGAGTCCGTCTTGGTAATCAGCGGCTGGCTTGCTGTAGGAGATCTTTCCATTTATTATTACTGTTAAACACTGCAGTCAGTCGGGAGAATCAATCGTTTGGACAATTTGTTCCTTTTACGAAAGATTGCGAATTTCAGATGTGTACGAAGCCTTTTTGGACGATTGAACACAGACTCAGTGATTGCAGGCTCTCTTCGACACAGCTGAAACTTCCCCAATAATTACAGGGCCCACGTGATCAACAAATGATTCAGCAAAAACTGATTCGTTCATTCACTCCAGAATTAAAAAGTCACAAACCTTATTTATGGAGGAAATCAAGTATTAAATCCATCTCCATTACATGTCCAGATCTCCGGTGATTCCACGCCTAAATTATTTTCCTTTTACAATCTCTTTCTCTTCAAAACACACCGCTTTAGCGAGAAGAAAAGCAGAATATGTATCTCTCAGAAACACGTCAATCCTTCAACAGATACTTAAGAAGCTGTCCTAGTTACCCCTCTAACAACCATGGAGAATGCATATATGCATCTCTGTTATTTCAAAGATTAAATGCATTAGAAACTACTTTGGCGTTGACGAGCTGTCGCTGCATATATTATGAGAAAATCAGATCAGATAACGTTTCCAAAGTGAATGAATGTGGATGGTTTGATTGAAAATGATTAATTGGTGCGTGGTAGAGGGTATTTGCTGTGGGGACATTACAATCCCCCTCGCAGCGAGCGAAGTTTGTGAGCCTAATTTTGATTTACCAAACACACTTCGCGAGCTATCTATTAGTGTGGGTAGCCCGGAAGTGATGAGTGTCAGTCCTTCGACCGAAAAAAAAAATTATGTATAAGACAGACGAAGAAAAGAAACATTGAAAACAGAAGAAATGAAGAGACAGGTACCGCGGCTGTATTGCTTTTACGTGCATCAAGGTGTTATGTGTGCTGGGCACAACCAAGGAAGATGATCTTTCATAAAACTATTATCAGGGTCTACCCATTCGGGAACTTTCTTAAACAGGGAATCTTAGAAAATCTCTTAAGCCTAGACCCCCAGCCTACGGTACATAGAAGATAGAAAAGCCTACAGAAGAGAAAAAATAATTTTGAAATTGATCTCTAAGGGAAAGGAAGGGATAGATTTATATAACGATTTGGAAAAGAGTGATTTGTGCCTCTAGCTAAAAAAAAAAAATTTACAATCAATAACTTAAGTTTTTTTTTTCACAATCTTGTTCCCACGACAATATCTTGCGGTGCTGAAACTCACCCGGATGTTGCATGTCCCCGACGTCCAAATTTGTAGTCGGTCTTCTAAGCGGCCCACAATGGGAAGAGTAGAAGGGACAGGGATACCAGATTTTACATGCAACATTCATTCCAAAAGAATTAGCAATGACCGAAAGGGAAACTCTTCCTGTAAAAGAACTGGTTAGGTTGCACCGTCCAAGATTCTCCTTTTTGAAAACAAAATCCCTATGGCTTCATGCATCCTTTTTCTTACGATGTACTGCAAGGAATTTAGCCATTGACTTAAGGTCCCATTTATCCATTGACTAATGCTGTTGCCGAAAACATCATAATATTTACTCTAGTTTGAATTTTCTTTTGGACTTCGCATATCACTTAGTCACCACTTGTGCTGACAAGTCCAAAACTTCTGACACATTTTCTGTCAATGATTTACTCTTCGTAATTTATAGGATTCATGCAACTTGCAGTAGATTTTGGATTCAAATCATCGAATAATGGAAGGTGTGGTTCATTTTCTACAAAAACATAATCCATCATTTCCTTGAAAAGTCATATCATTTATCTATACTCATAAAAATTTAATCCTAAATACGTATATTTCTCCGCTTGATTGCTGTAATGTAAAAGTTATTAGTGGCGAGGAATGTGGATTCACTTCTTTCATTTATTCTCTGATTCATCCGGCATTCATACATGCACATATATGGAAATGGATTTTCAAACAAAATTCCAAAGTGAACAAGACCCATTAAATAACTGCTAAATCTATGAATAGTAACTTCTTTTGACATTCAACAATAAATCAAGAACTCTTAACCTCTAATTATGACACTTTTCTGAAGTTGAATATCAATCAGTTTCCCCTCGCGTTTGATGCGAGTCTCTTACAAAGCATATCTGTGTCGTCTATATCGATTCTAATTCTCGCGCCGACGTCAATTGTTTTGCGCCGGAAATTATCTTTGCGGCGTTAACCGTCACTCACGATTCATTGCCTAAACGCATCACTTCACTTCACACGTTTACACATCTAAGCGTGCACTTGAAATTATATATGAACATTCACTGTGAGCCTCTTTTGATTATGCAGCGTCATTTCCGGGAAATATTTCTTTCTTCTTGAAGGTCATTCAGATCCTTTATAATTCTTGATGACATTAGCAGTGCTAAAGTTCTATGTTTACCCAAACACAGGTGAAGCCTATCTCCACTATCTTCTTTACAGCACTCGATAGTTATAGTTATTCATTATTTCTACAATCTGTGTCACTGATTAATTATTTCAGTTTAAAGTTTTCTAACACTAAACACACACAGTTTATTGTTACGTTTTTACAAACGTTCATCTCTGTCGCTCGCAACACCATTCATCCCTATCTTCTAATCTTCAATAAATTTTTTCAAGTCGTTATGGGAAAATAACCCTTTAATTTCCTTAGATCCCGGGTATTCTAACAGATAAGCCCCAGGGTTCGGAATTTGTAGAATGATGTATGGGCCAGTATATAATAACTCCTATTTCTTTATACTCTTCTTTATCAAGGATGATTTGGTATGTCTTTTGACTAGTATCTTCTCTCCGACGTGGTACGCCTGTACCCTCTTGATTAATTTGTCATATTGTTGTTTTTTCTGATCAGCCTTATGCGTCATAGTTATGATGGCTTGTCTTATTTTTTCTTCCCAAGGCATCTCAGTTTCCTGAGTTTTGGGCATATGTTCAGTAAAGAAGTTTTCTTCTTTTGCCTCGAACATCAGTTCATGAGGTGTATAACCAGTGGAGGAGTGGGGCATGTTGTTGTATATCTGCTCAAATTCTTCTACATAATTTGCCCACGCAGTTTGCTTATTATGGCAATAGGTCATCAAAGCGATTGAACTCTCTAAAAATTCTCTCAACCAAATTGCCTTGTGGGTGGTAAAATGATGTTAGTATGTGTTTCACACCGACTTGAGACAAAGCCTGTTTCCATGGGACTCCCGTGAATACCTTAGCATTATCGCCTTAGGTATACCAACATGTGGAAGATAATCCCTTGTCAATCTTATTCCAATTACTTTGGCTGTAGCCGCCTTTATCGGGTATAGCTTTACGTATTTCGTACACACATCAAGAAATGCCAACACATATCGAACACCTCCTCTTGAAGTAGGTAACGGTCCACACAGATTGCACGAAATTAATTTTATTGGTTCTCGGACTAATATAGAGCATAATGGGTGCTTACTCCCTTTTGAATCCGGCTTTGCTTTTGGACAGATTATGCATTTCTTCAAGACCTCATGCACTCTGCGCCTTATGTTGGGAAAATAACAGTACACACTTATCTTGTCTGCACATTTTGTCGCACTGAAATGTCCCCAGGTTAAATGGGTGAACCATACGAGTTTCTCTATTTGCGCCTCAGGTATACATACACACCAACGGACTTTGTTTGGCCTTCGACAGCGGAAAAATAATACGCCATTTACCAGCTTGTAGTAATTTGCCATCTGATCCGAAGGTTGCTGTTGTAACCTTTGAATGACACTTCCCCATTGAGCATCTCTTTTCTGTAAGTGTGCCATATGCGCACACAAATTGACGTAGTACGTCTTATATGGATTTTCCTGCAGCAGCAATGCAGGGAATTCTGAGTTATTATTTACTTCAATCTCTTTAGTCAAATCCTGTGGTGACCTTGATAGAGCGTCAGCAATAATGTTTTGCTGCACTGAGACAAGCACGATCTTAAATTGGTATTGTTGCAGAGCGAGAGTCCATCTAGCCAGTCTGGGGTGTAACAGTTTACACATTTGTAAAAACGTTAATGATTGATGATCGCAATATACGACAGTCTTTGACCCATATAGGTAATAATGAAATATTTTAAATCCCCAGATGACCGCAAGAGCCTCTAATTCTGTCGTCGTGTAAGTTCGTTCACAGTTGGACAAAACACGACTAGCAAACGCAATAGGACAGAAGGTGAGTTGTCCATTTATCTTGCGTACTTGGAAAAGGCACGCTCCAATCCCCACATTCGAAGAATCTGTTGACAAGTAAAATTCTTCTTGCATGACCGGATGGTACAAAAGTGATGCATTTACTAATTGCTTCTTTATCTCTTCGAATGCTTCTTGACACTCTAATGTCCAGAGACAGGGCACATCCTTCTTCAACAGACTATTTAGAGCTGCTGCGTTCATCGCCTTATTTGTTATGAATCTTCTAAAAAATGAGGCAAGGCCCATAAACCCTTTTAATTGCCTCCTATTTCTGGGTGTTGGAAACTTACTAATTGCAATTAGCTTCTTCTTGGTTGGTAAAATTCCCTTGCGTCAATTATATGCTCCAGGAAGTTGATTCTGTTTACTGCAAAATGGGATTTCTGTAGGTTAGCAGTTATTCCGGTGGTTTTGAACCCGTCCAACACTCGGTTCAGTAAGGTAATATGCTCCTCCCAAGTTTTCGATGCAACAAGCAAATCGTCAACAAACACTGTTATCCTGCTTCTGAGTTCTGGGCCTAGTGCATAATCTAGAGCTGCTATAAAGATTCCAGGACTAATGTTGAGTCTGAAAGGAACTACGGTAAATTGGTAACTTCTTCCGGAATAAATGAAAGCCGTATACTTCCTTGATGACTCATCCAGCTTGACTTGCCAGTAAGAGCTCCGCAAATCAATGCTCGTCAAATATTTGACATCCTGGAACCGTTGTATAAGTTCGTCTATGTTTTCCGGATGTGTTCTCACTGGAATTAAGATTTTATTTATTTCTCTGGCGTCGAGTACCAGTCTAACAGTCCCATTTGCTTTTGGCACGACTAACAATGGGGAGCAGTATGGGCTTGTAGAGGGTTCCATCAAACCCCATTTAAACATGCGATCTATTTCCTTTTGAACTTGATCCTTTAACCTCCAGGGAACAGGATAGAAAGTTCTACAATACGTTTCGTGCGGCTTAACGTAGAGATGGCATATGTATCCCTTAATAACTCCTGGCCTTTCATCAAAAACGTTTTCATACGTTAATAATAATTCATTGAGCTGCTTCTTCTGATCTTCGATAATGCAGTCGGATTCATTTAACTTTCCAAACACTAATTGACCGAAATCTTCTTTGACTTGGAACTCATTAATTACGTGCTGTTTAGAATTTTAGGCCGTCCTGATTATTTGCACACTGATCCCACGATTATATTTTCTCGTAAGGTTTTTTTTTCAACAACTCCAACTCAACTTTTTGTTTATTAACATTCAACCAAACTTTTCCTGTTTTGAAATCTATTCTGCATCCGTATTTATGTAGGCTGTCGACTCCGATAATGCAATCTACCACCAAATTTTTCACAACAAGGAATGTGCTTAATATTGCTACATTTCTGAATTCCACACCAAGTAGTAACTGCACCATTACATTAGCCGATCGAGCCCCAACGGCGCCTATTATTCTGCTATTTTGAACTGGAAAAACTGGTACTCGTCTTATATTTCTGATCCTGTTGAAGAGTGCCTCCGAAATAACATTCGTGGTTGCAGCTGTGTCTAAAACTGCCACTATAGGTACGGTCTCCAAAATGACTTGCACTTCGGCTACTGCCACCTGTTCCTTATCCTCATCTTGTGGTTCTAAGTCCTCGGTCAGTTCATCTGCCAGTAATCGTCCATCATTATACGTTAGCATAGGTACACATATCCTGTTGCCTGTCAACCAATTGTTGACCGCTCCTCCGGGGCACGAGTGGGTCCTTATGAGTTTGTAGGATTTTGATTTATCTGCTGGTTGATATCATCCATGACTTCGGTAATTACCGGTTGATTCGGAGATGTCCGTCCCCACTGATGTTGGCTATTTGAATTCATTCCTCTCGGTTGATTCCACTTTCTACTATTGTTATTATTCCAGGCTTGGGGTCTCAAATTTCCTTCGTTCCCCCACCCGGGGTTGTATCTTTTCCCGTTCCTGTTGTTCCTTGAATAGCCCCTCGCAAGACCGTTGCCGGGATTACTATTGAGATTTTGAGGGGTTCCTCCATTATTTAACGATCTCTGTTCATTCCTTCTAAGTGACGATTGATCGCCATTGGTATAACCCATACTTCCACCTTGCCTACCGTTTGGCGGAGGTTCTATCGCCTTATATTGGAATCTGTTATTACGGGCTTTCTGGTTGTTCTCTTCGATAATATCTATACGGTCTAACGTCGTGAGGAACGACTCCAAGTCTTTGTCGTTGCCGTAAATCAATTGATTCCGGATGCTAGTTGGTAGTCTTGCCTTAAGTATGTTTATTATGTCTGGCAAGGGCATAGGTCTGTCCCAGTATCTCGTTTTATTTATATATTTTTCGAAATACCTTCTAAGGGTTCCTTTCGAAAAGGAGAAAGGCTCTGGGTAGAGCACCTCCTGCCTTAGGCGTTCCTGTACCCCTTCTGACCAGAACTTTGCTAAAAACGCCTTCTCAAAATCGTCATATGTCGGGCAAACAGAAGTCATGTCCGAGGCCCAGATCGCCCCCGAACCTTGTATATGTCCTGTAACAAAACTGATCTTCTGCCACTCCGACCAATTTCTGGGTAGCACTCCTCTGAAACTTCGAATGAAAACAATTGGATGGACCCCCCTTTTGTCAGGGTTAAAAATCTGGAATTGCCGATGCTTTATCATTTTTTCTTCGGCATGGCAAAGGCTTTCGTAATGTCCGGTAGGTCTGTCCCAGTATCTCGTTTTATTTATATATTTTTCGAAATACCTTCTATGGGTTCCTTTCGAAAAGGAGAAAGGCTCTGGGTAGAGCACCTCCTGCCTTAGGCGTTCCTGTACCCCTTCTGACCAGAACTTTGCTAAAAACGCATTCTCAAAATCGTCATATGTCGGGCAAACAGAAGTCATGTCCGAGGCCCAGATCGCCCCCGAACCTTGTATATGTCCTGTAACAAAACTGATCTTCTGCCACTCCGACCAATTTCTGGGTAGCACTCCTCTGAAACTTCGAATGAAAACAATTGGATGGACCCCCCTTTTGTCAGGGTCAAAAATCTGGAATTGCCGATGCTTTATCATTTTTTCTTCGGCATGGCAAAGGCTTTCGTAATGTCCGGTAGGTCTGTCCCAGTATCTCGTTTTATTTATATATTTTTCGAAATACCTTCTATGGGTTTCTTTCGAAAAGGAGAAAGGCTCTGGGTAGAGCACCTCCTGCCTTAGGCGTTCCTGACCCCTTCTGACCAGAACTTTGCTAAAAACGCCTTCTCAAAATCGTCATATGTCGGGCAAACAGAAGTCATGTCCGAGGCCCAGATCGCCTCAGAACCTTGTATATATCCTGTAACAAAACGCGAACAACCAGCTTATGGCAAATTAATGTTTGCATTACTTGCACAAGTCGGTATTGTGTGCGAATGGGCAGTAACTGGCTCTATAGCCGTTGCCAACTTCTGCTGCTCCCCTGTATTCATTTGTTCTGAGCTTTGTTGTGAAGCGCGCATCGACTCTTCTATCGTTTGTTTCCAATGCTCAAAATCAGCACCTAACTGCTGTCGCACCTCCTCAAGTCCTTTCGCAAACAAATTTTCTTCCTGTTTGCCAGATAAATTCTGGAATGCTGCCTTAACATTTTGCTCAACGTTTTCACACATTAGCCTTTTGTTTTCTAATGTGATTTCGGATAATTTACCCCTTAATACGTTAATCTGGTGGTTTATAACGTCTTGACGGTCTGTCAGATGTTCAACGCTTTCCTTTAGGTTAGTCTGTGTACGTGCCAATTCAGGAAGTTGCGCAATTGCACATGCCATGGCGTCTTGCTTTTGTACTAATTGCGGAACCATTTCCACTTGTTCCCGTACGGTATCTATCTTAATGGCCACATACTCCTTCATTTCGACACGTACGTGTTGAGTAGATTCCTGACATTGTGCTTTCACCAATTCTATTTGTGCAGTTAATTTTCGTTCCGTCTCTTCGGCCTGATCTTTGAGTTCCTTGGTCTTCGCCTCTATCCGCTGCTCTAATTCGGAAAACCTGTCTTGTAACTGCTGCTTAATCTCAGTCTGGACTAATTTCATCTCTTCTTGAGTTTGAGTGACTGTCACTAACTGTGCTTTAATATCGGTTTTCTGATTTTCCTGCCCTTCAGTAACTGAGGCTAAATCGTATTTAAATCATTTTGCCCTTCAGTAACTGAGGCTAATTTCGTATTCAAATCATTTTGCCCTTCAGTAACTGAAGCTAATCTCGTGTTCAAATCATTTTACCCTTCAGTAACTGAGGCTAATTTCGTATTCAAATCATTTTACCCTTCAGTAACTGAGGCTAATTTCGTATTCAAATCATTTTGCTCTTCAGTAACTGAGGCTAATTTCGTATTCAAATCATTTTGCCTTTCAGTAACTGAGGCTAATTTCGTATTCAAATCATTTTGCCCTTCAGTAACTGAGGCAAGTTTCGCATTAATGTCTGTTTTCAAAGTATTCATGCTCTCGGTTATCATCTGCATCTGTCTTATTATAATTACCAATGGATGTAATCCCTGCTGCGTACTCGCTGTTACACTCGCAGCCGTGTCTACAGGGCGTTCTGCTGCGCTATCTGTAACCATCGGTCCTACAACACTTCTTACTACTTCGTTATTATCAGTGCTAACAGCTGAAGGCTGATGCGTGCTTGACTCATCCTAAACATTGCCCTAGTTAAAACCATATAAATGTTCTACTGTCACTAAATGTAACTTCCTTCACACGAGAGTACTTCTATGTCTAATTTCTTAATGTACACATACAGATAAATGCAACTTGAACAGGTCAATCAAAACATTTCCTATTTCTAACATGAACACAAATAATCCATGTTCAAATATCAAATAATACCAAGTATAAAAGAGTATACTTCCACTGTACTAGCAAGCTTTAATAATATAAATATAAATCTGACCTTTTCTTTCGGTTTTACTTATGGATCCAATTATATCACCTGCGAGTCTTTCCTCTCTTTTCCAAGCGTCAGTTAGGTTAGCTCGTCGTAGTTGACATGGAACAGAGAACAAAATTATTTTAGCAACGTCCAAAAACGTGTCCTGTCACGGATTGTCCATTTTAACATTTTGATGTTCGGATAATAAGTTGCCGTCTCTTTAATCTAAGAATAGATTATCAATGCAGCTAGCCGCTATCTCTGTGTAATGTCTTGTCTGTATAGACGTGTATCTGTTGTCTTTAAGATCCCTTCACCTTCACACCTAATTCTATACAGTAAAGTAAGGCCCTCCCTGTTCTTGGCTGATCCGTGATAAGACAGGCGAAAAATTAGACTAATGGAGGATTATTAGTATTATCTCTGTTTTCATTCGCTCTCTCTCTTTCTGTCCTTCTTCTATGTACAGTTTTTAATATAATATTTCATTACGTGATATAGTGATAAAAGGAATCAGCCAAATAGAATCTTTGGTGGAGTCCTTCGTCTTGGTAATCAGCGGCTGGCTTGCTGTGAGAGATCTTTACATTTATTATTACTGTTAAACACTGCAGTCAGTCAGGAGAAACAATCGTTTGGACAATTTGTTCCTTTTACGAAAGATTGCGAATTCCAGATGTGTACGAAGCCTTTTTGGACGATTGAACACAGACTCAGTGATTGCAGGCTCTCTTCGACACAGCCGAAACTTCCCCACTAATTACAGGGCCCACGTGATCAACAAATGAATCAGAAGAAACTGATTCGTTCATTCACTCCAGAATAAAAAAGTCACAAACCTTATCAATGGAGGAAATCGAGTATTAAATCCATCTCCATTACATGTCCAGATCTCCGGTGATTCCACGCCTAAATTATTTTCCTTTTACAATCTCTTTCTCTTCAGAACACACCGCTAGCGGCACAAATGTTAATTGGGTTGCTTTAGCGAGAAGAAAAGCAGAATATGTATCTCTCAGAAAAACGTCAATCCTTCAACAGATACTCAAGAAGCTGTCCTAGTTACCTGTCTAACAACAATGGACAATGCATACATGCATCTCTGTTATTTCAAAGAATAAATGCATTAGAAAATACTTTGGCGTCGACGAGCTGTCGCTGCATATATTACGAGAAAATCAGATCAGATAACTTTTCCAAAGTGAATGAATGTGGATGGTTTGATTGAAAATGATTAATTGGTGCGTGGTAGAGGGTATTTGCTGTGGGGACATTACGATCTGATACCTTGGAAGCAAAGTAGCTCACGTCGGACGAAGCAAGGCGGAGGTAAAAAGCGGACCTAGCACTGATGAAGATGGAAAAAGTTACATCGTAGACACCTTGACCAAATACAACCAGTATTCCAGTATTTTCAAGCTTTTCGAAGCGTTGATTAAAATTTCACAATTGTATCAGCGTACTTTCAATACAGCAGACAGCCATTCCTGCAGTTGAAGAACAGTGTGACTACTTGCTGGTTGTTAGGTGTGTCTAACTTTACTGTAATTTTACTGGTGGTCATCGCAACAGATGTCCACAGGACGAGTACATGCCGCCATGTTTTGGAACATGAAAAATGTCAAATCACTGGCATGGCTGACATGACAGCACCATACCGACACATCGCAGCGACAGGTGACTACAGCGCTATAGCTGCAGGATGGATGGTGATGAGTGTGCGGCAAGTGTGTGGCCATGCTGACTCACGCTTCTGGTGTATAGGATAACTGTGGGGCGCGGACAAAGGTGTATGTTCCTGAAATTGTTTGGGGCATTCCCTATCTCCTCACTAGAGGCACTGTGTGTGGTGTTGGGTGTCTCTCCTACAGATATAACCACCAAATCTGTAGCTGCATCTTACTGGCTGAAAATTACAGGAGAGAGTGTCGAGCAGGAACGGCAACTAAACTCCTGGCAACGAGAATGTGACCAAAGTGATCAGAGTCGTGGGCTGCACTATTTACCCAGCGCCAGGGATCAGTTACGAACGAAATATGTCACCCGGATCTGTGGCATTGTTCACTTTCTGACTGGACGCGGCCCTTACCTAGCGCATTTGCGGCGCGTTTCGCTTGCACACAGTGGCCACTGCCAGTATGGGGAATTTGAAGCTACGGAATATATAGCTCTGTGTTGTGAGCTATGTAGCCGCTTACGTAGACGCTGACAGATGGGGACTATTAAACAAACACAAAGATCACATCTCGAGAATTCAACACACTATCTATAGAGAAATGCGTCCAAATCAACATTGCATGGACGACAGAAAGTCGAGTAAGTTAGCTCAGATTAAGAATCGAGCAGGACGGATTCCTCTGATATTAACACCAATCACGAGACAAAGGAACCACACGTACATAATGAGGTGTTGGCAGAAGAGCCAACGCCGTGTTGCTAGAGGAGGCCGAAATGCACGCTTTTAAGCTTACGTAGATTTGCGTGAGGTCTGGAACAAGGTAAAGTAATTATCCTATAAAGAAAAGAACGTAGTTCTTGGAATACTTAACTTTAATCCACAATTGGAGAACATCGCTCTTGTTTAGACATATTACAATATAAACTGGTAATGGCGCCTTGCTAGGTCGTAGCAAATGACGTAGCTGAAGGCTATGCTAACTATCGTCTCGGCAAATGAGAGCGTATTTGTCAGTGAACCATTCCTAGCAATGCCGGCTGTACAACTGGGGCGAGTGCTATGACGTCTCTCTAGACCTGCCGTGTGGCGGCGCTCGGTCTGCAATCACTGACAGTGGCGACACGCGGGTCCGACGTATACTAACGGACCGCGGCCGATTTAAAGGCTACCACCTGGCAAGTGTGGTGTCTGGCGGTGACACCACACATAACATACAAACGACACTAAACACTGAAATGACAATACACTGAAAAATTAAAACAGGAACACGTCAATCTATTAAGTAGGAGAATTAGTGGTCGGTTATTGTACCAGAGGCCACGTAAAGCATGTAATGAATTATGTTAAAAAAAAAAAAAAACCAGCCAATCAGGAGGCCATGAAGGCCCAACGGTACCGACCGGCCGCCATGTCATCCTCAGACCACAGGCGTCAATGGATTCCGATATGGAGGGGCATGTGGTCAGCACACCGCTCTCCGGCCGTATGTCAGTTTACGAGACCGGAGCCGTTATTTCCCATCAAGTAGTTCTCAGTACATACTTTACAAAGACGCTAACAGAACATGGGTAATAGAACAGTTAGGAAAGAAATGACATGCGAGAAGTACCTCGTACAACAAACTAAGAATGAGACGCACGCTCCATGGACATCACGACTGACGACACATTGCAAGACACACTTCGTGACCAGTGCCGTGAGTGGTTTCATCCCCATCGACGCGCAAGTCGCCGAAGTGGCGTCAAATCGAAACACTTGCACCCGGCTAACGGTCTACCCGAAGGGAGACCCTACTCACACGACGTTTACATTTATGTATTATAATTTCAAGAAGTAATTACAGCTCTATTTTCAACAAAAAAGACCCCCTCCACGTAGTGCTGCTTGGGCAACGGTGCTCGCGGCCTCAGCTGAAGCGCTACGGTTCGCACAAAATTTGTCAGATGGCGATCCTTAATTGTCAAATGTAAGCCTGAAAAATAAAAATTGTAGAGAGCAATATGTCATCACGTCGTTTCCCGCTCACACCAAACCGTAGACTTGCGTGATGTTGAGCCAGAGGGATGTCAGGCACTGACCGGCATTCTGTGGTTTTCAGCGATGAGCGTCGCGTAAGTCTGGGGCGGTCGTATCTACGCCAGTGTGTCCGTAGACAGCCTGTTGAAACATTAAAGGAGGGAACGATCTTGCTGGTCCATCCAAGAATCATGGTGTACGGATCTACTGAACCTTAAAACAGTATTGATCTCATAATTGTTGAAGGGCAATTGAATGTTCGCCAGTATGTGGCAACAATGATAAGCTCTGTTGTCATACTTTGTCTAGGTCCACTAGACGTACCAACAGAGCCTACTGCAATGCCCATGGCATATTCTTCGCGTTCTGAGACTCACCTAATACTAACGGTCGTTGTTCTTTCACGTAGGTGCCAAAACTTAGAATGATATCAGTGCCGTCTCTGTACAGTTGTGCACCTCAAGGGCGAAGGTGTAGTTCTGAGAAAATATCCAAATATAGTAACAGAATAAGGAACTTGTAATGATGATACAAGTTATTACACATCTAATCAAAATTCATAGCCAAAGGTCTTCACAGTTGTGCACCTCAAGGGCGAAGGTGTAGTTCTGAGAAAATATCCAAATATAGTAACAGAATAAGGAACTTGTAATGATGATACAAGTTATTACACATCTAATCAAAATTCATAGCCAAAGGTCTTCACAGAGGTGCTGAACTCAATGCGCTGCTGAGAACTGAAAGACAAGGAAAAGTGTCGTCAAAACATGACAAATTATCAAAATTTATTTATTCGAGGAAATACATACATAAAAATGCATCAAATAATTTTTACAAGGCAGTATGCGCTGCCTTTCACTTTTATCCGTTGTGTCTTGTCATATTTCTAAGTGCCCAATAATATCTGAAACATTTCCTCCTTTAGTACTCCTAATTCATTTCCTCTCGAAATAACATTATTTGAAAAACTTTTAGTTTCTGTTTGTTCACGGTGTTGCCTTTTCTATGCCAACTGTTGTAAAACATGTATAACGATTTGGTTTCAAATATTTGGTGGTTCAAATAATTCAAATGGCTCTGAGCACTATGGGACTTAACTTCGGAAGTCATCACTCCACTAGCTCTTAGAACTACTTAAACCTAACTAACCTAAGGACATCACACACAGCCATGCCCGAGGCAGGATTCGAGCCTGCGCCAGTAGCGGCTGCGCGGTTCCAGACTGTAGCGCCTAGAACCGCACGGTCACTCCGGCCGGCAAATATTTGGTGGAGGAACACTGGAGGGAAGTATCCGGTCGTCCTACATCTGGTACAATACGTCTGGAAAATAAGAAAAACAATAAACAATTTTTTTATCATTAGCTTTAGACAGTTTTCGTCCGTGCCACCTCCTCTTCAGATCGGAGTAACACTTACGCCCAACACTATTCAACTCCTTCATGTTTACCACTGTTTTCGAATATAATTTTTACCCTCTGCAACTCCTCTAGTTACCATGGACATAGTTCCCTGGTGTCTTAACACATTTCTTATCCTCCTGCCCCTATCTCTCGTCGCTGTTGTCCACATGATCCATTCTTTATCGACTCTTCAGACAACCTTGCTATACCTTAGCAAGCTACCTAAGTTTAACATTAATTTATAGCGACACATCTCACACACACTGATTCTCCTCCTATTCGGTTTTTCCGAAATCTATAGTTCACTTACCTACAATCCGTACTCCAAACGTATGTTCGCTGAAATTTCTTCCTGAAATTAGCACAAGTGTTTCATACTTGTAGAATTTTTTAGGGACGAATGCTGTCTTCGCTTGTTCTATTCTGCTCCTTAAATTAATTTTGCTCGTATGATGTTATTTAGCTTCTGTCGTAGCAGAATTCTTCAAATTCATCTAATTCAATGCCCAACTTTCGACGATGAGTTTGCACTATGTGATCAAAAGCATCCCGACACCCCCCAAAAACATGCGTTTTTCATATTAGGTGCATTGTGCTGCCAACTACTGCCAGATACTCCACATCAGCGACCTCGGTAGTCATTAGACATCGTGAGAGAAGAGAATGGGGCACTCCGCGGAACTCATGGACTTCGAACATGGTCAAGTGATTGGGTGTCACTTGTGTCATACGTTTGTAAGCGAGATATCCATACTCCTAAACATCCCTATGTCCACTGTTTCCGATGTGATAGTGAAGTGTAAACGTGAATGGACACGTACAGCATAAAAGCGTACACGCCGACCTCGTCTGTTGACTGAGAGACACCGCCGACAGTTGAAGAGGGTCGTAATGTGTAATGGGCAAACATCGCCACAGACCATCACATAGGAATTCCAAACTGCATCAGGATCGTCTGCAAGTGCTATGACCGTTAGGCGGGAGGTGAGAAAACTTGGATTTCATAAGCCACACGTCACGCCGGTAAATGCCGAACGATGCCTCGCTTGGTGTAAGGATCGTAAACAATGGGCGATGGAACAGTGAAAAAACGTAGTGTGGAGTGACGAATCACGCTATACAATGTGTCGATCCGATGGCAGGGTGTGAGTATGGCGAATGCCCGTTGAACGTCATCTGCTAGTGTGTGTCGTGCCAACAGTATAATTTGGAGGCGGTGGTGTTATGGTAAGGTAGTGTTTCTCTTGGAGGGGCTTGCACCCCTTGTTGTTTCGCGTGGCATTATCACAGCACAGGCCTACATTGATGTTTTAAGCACCTTCTTGCTTCCCACTGTTGAAGAGCAATTCGGGGATGGCGATTGCATCTTTCAGCATGATCGAGCACCTGTTCATAATGCACGGCCAGTGGCGGGGTGGTTACACGACAATAACATCCCTGTAATGGACTGGACTGCACAAAGTCCTCACTGGAATCCTATAGAACACCTTTGGGATGTCTTGGGGCGCCGACGTCATGCCAGGCCTCACCGAGCGAAATCGATACCTCTCCTAAGTGGAGCAGTCCTTGAAGAATGGACTGTCAATCCCTAAGTAACCTTCCAGCACCTGATTGAACGTATGTCTGCGAGAGTGGAAGCTGTCATCAAGGCCTTAGGGTGGGTCAATACCATATCGAATTCCAGCATTACCGATAGAGGGCGCCACGAATTTGTAAGTCATTTTCAGCCAGATGTCCAGATACTTTAGATCACAAGGTGTATCTGTAATTTCACATCAACTAATTCTCTTCACTTTCATCTTTCTTTCGTTTAGTCTCAATCCATATTCTGTGGTCTACAGTGCCACATTACACATGCCCTTGAGTTTTACTCTCTTTCAGTGGGGATAGCAATTTCATCAGCGATGCGCTTTTACTCTGAATTTTAGTCCAACTCCAGAAATATTGTTTCATATATGTCATAGACTCATCAGTGTGCAGGTCGAAAGCCAGGGAAGAATATCAGCATTGATTGTTACAGAGTTTGTAACCTGAGGACTTCATTCTTGGCCTACCATCCTTATAATTATATGCTGGAGTTTCTGGTATGTGTTGCATGCTACACTTCCTCCTCTATGGGTTACACTTATTACTCTGATCATTTCGGATACCATACAACATTTTACAATGTCGAACTTTTTATCTACGTAGTCAAATAGCAATTTTAAGAATGTACAATGATAGAAAATCTGTTGGTACAGTGAAGAGTCAAAGAAACTGGTATACCTGCCTAATATCGCGTAGGGCCCCCGCGAGAGCGCAAAACTGCCGCAACACGACCTGGCATGGACTCGACTAATGTCTGAAGTAGTGCTGGAGGAAAGTGACACCAAGAATCCTTCAGAGCTCTCCATAAATTATGGAGATTTGAACAGGACGTTGCAAGGCATCCAAGATCTGCTTAACAATGTTCATGTCTATGTTGTTTTGTGGCCAGCGGAAGTGTTTAAACTCAGAAGAGTTTCCTAGAATCACTCTGTAGCAGTTCTGGACGTGTAGGGTATCGTATTGTCCCACTGGAATCGCCCAAGTCTTTCGGAATGCATAATGGACGTCAGTGAATGCACGTGATCAGACAGGATGCTTACGCACGTTTAACCTGTCAGACTCGTATCTAGACATATCAGGGGTCCCATATCACTCCAACTGCACACGCCCCACACCATTACAGATCCTCCACCAGCTTCAACAGTCCCCTGCTGACATGCAGGGTCAGTGGACTCATGAGGATGTCTCCACACTCGTACTCGTCCATCCGACAAGGTAACATATTTCCAGTCATCATCAGTGCCATGTCGGTGTTGACAGGTCCAGGTGAGGCGTGAAGTTTTGTGTCGTGGAGCCGAGGGTACACGAGTCTCCGATAGCCCGTACCGATGACGTTTCGCTGAACAGTTTGCACGCTGACACTTGTTGATGACCCAGCACTGAAATCAGCAACAATTTGCGGAAGGGTGGCACATCCGTCACGTCGTCGTTTGCCCCCTTGTTGGAGGATTTTCTTCTGGCCGCAGCGATGTCGGGGATTTGATGTTTTACAAGATTCCTGATAATTCGCGGTACACTCGTGAAATGGTCGAACGGGAAAATCCTCACTTCATCGCTCCTGGAGATGCTGTGACCAATCGCTCGAGCGCCGACTGTAACACCACGTTCAAACTCACTTAAGTCTTGATGCCATTGTAACAGCAGTATCCGATCTAGCAACTGCGCCAGACGCTTTTTGTATAATATAGGCGTTGCCGTCCGCAGCGCAGTATTCAACCTGTTAACATATCTCTGTATTGAATACGCAGTTTTCTTTGGCACTTCAGTGTATAGCACGAGTGAGCGAAGTACACATCGGTTAATTTCCGATGTTTGTAGACAGTGTTACTGTTCCCTTTCCCCGTGCATGCTCAGAACTTCAGAGATTACACTGGTCACAATTAGTTGATGAGGTCATCGGCGAATTGGTGAGTGTTTGATGATCACTCTGTCACCTGGCGGATATCCACATCGAGTAGCCAACTTTGAGCAGAAAGCCTTCCTCGTAAGACGTGCATAAGGTCGGTTGCTCGCACGGCGGGCGAGTTCTCGCCCTGACGCGTCCCTGCGGAATCCCTCGGCGCCACCCAGGCAGTGGTCCCAGCGCCGGACAAACAGAACGGGCCGGCGTCGCGCCGCCGCGTCCCTTAAGAGGATTTCCGCGCCGGCCGACCTCCAGGAATCACTTGTCAAGCCCGCTCGACCGCCGCACAATGAGATTTGCCTGAGAGGTTTACCGTGGCCTCGCTCCTCCTTTTTCCCGATACCTCGCGTGAGTGGGCGGAGAGTGCAGAGCTAAGGCAAGCCGAGGCAAAGGATGCGCTTGCCAAAAGCCACGCAGGTGGCCCACAGGTCTCACAACGAGGCTGAGGCTACCAGTGAAATAATTCGTCGCAAAGGAAAGCGACTTTACTTAAAAAATATCGTATTTCTGACAGTTAGTTGCTCTCAGTGCATCTACAGTATTTGATCAAAAGTATTCAGACATGTAAGTGACATTAATTTGCCGTATGCCCACTCATCGCCTTTATAACAATTTTGATTTTGCTCGGGCTATTTTCGAGATGTCGGATCGTAGAGGCCTGGCAGCCCATCCTTCCTCTTGAGCAGAAACCAGAAACGTATAAATGTTCCACGCTGGAGAATGGACCGAATTCGATATTGTAACTGTGATGGGTTTTGTTCTGTTCGTTTGAAGTTGAAAGTCGCGAGCTCTATCTTCTTATCTCGTGTTTTCTACTGAAAATCTTGTGCTTGTATTCTTGTTCACTTTACTATTACAGAGATCGCCTAAACTCTATTTTATTTTATTGGTCCTGTGCGCAACAAATAACTTACTTAGTCTTTCTGCTGCCACTGCTTGATCTGCTGCATTCCATTATTTAACAAAAACATAAAAATCCTATTATTCATGCTGAGTGCAATGCATGTTCTGTATGGCGGCTCCTGCTGTTGCTGCGGCTGCAGCTGCTTACTACAACTACATGTAATTGATGAGAAAGGGTTTGGTCAAACCTAAACTCGATAAATGATAACCCTAATTCTTTTTTTTTCCAAAACTATATTCTGAAAGCGATTCTTTCTCATTCAATTCAAAACGCTAGAAGCTCTTTGTACAATTGCTTCGTATGTAAATCTGCCTCCAGTGGCATTAAAGCAATATTGCAAAATAATCGAACTCTTGAGACAGACTGAAATATTTCTCAATTAAATAGATAGGAAACAATTCCCTGACAATTACAAAAGTAATCTATGACAAAAATGAACACTTAATCTAACAATGGTTTCCCTTAAGAATTCAACTCCTATCATTATCAAAATTACCGTCTGCTGCTACGCACATACACAAACCCTTTTCTTTACATTAATAAGCGCGCTGCAAATTATAAAAAATATCAACTAAATACCAAATCCTGTGTCGCTGCTGGCGGACACGGCAGTAAAGCAGCTCGGCGACGACCCCCTCGCCCAACACACGTGCGCACCACAGCAGGCGGGCTCCTACACTGGCCTCAAAATTGCTACAAGTTCATCCGTGCGCTGCGAAGCGCGACAACAATATCTTAGATTCCAGAGCTTGTGTATGCGCGCTGTAGCCAACCTTCACATCCTAATAAGAGAGTATTGCCAACTCTCAAAGTTGTTGTGGTGGTGTGTACGTGTTATTGTAAAACGTTTGAAAATGTAGCACAAAGAATAACAATATTATTTAAAAGAAATACACAATCTCTGATAATTCTTTGTATGTGCTGCTGAGCCCGACCATAATGAATTATTTTGTCGTACCTTAACACTACGAATAAATATTGAATTGCTGTTTCATTAATTCAGTACGTGACATTAAAATGTATGCACCAAATAATTAACACATCACACCACAATCTCTTCCCATAACAACACTGGTGTCGTAAATATATTTTTTAAAGTCACTGATAAATTACTCTGAGAAAAATTAATCTTATGCACCAGCCACAAAAATTATTTCATTTATGTAAAGTCTAAGAATGTTCTACTGAATGTTATTTTCACTGTTAGAACAGAAAAATAATTAATTCCTGTTGGTTCTTGTCCTCGGAGTTCCAATATTCTAATATCGATCGAAAGAATTAATGTCTGATTATATTTTCAGTTTGAAGTTGCCGCTCCATACGCTCACGTATGTCTACAGACAAAACACAGTCTGGACTGGGTATTCTTACCAACGTAATTTTTCGTAGAAAATCAGTAACATCAACCTTTCTCTTTATTCTGGATTAAATGTCAGAATCCTACACCGTTATGACTGTTCACAATATCAATATTCTTCACCAATTACCAATAACTCAGTATCGCCGTACGAGGCGCTAATGGCCGTTTTCCTGTTTGCTGTGCGCACAAAACTTTAAACATTCTTAGTAGCTTATCTAGTTACATATAAAATTCTGTACACTAGAACCCCATTTAGAAAATTGTACATTATATTTTAGATTACTTGTACCTCACACAACACAATTATTTTTACCAATATTTAAAACAGCAGACCTCAGCTTAATCTTTGATCTCAGTTGCTTCATTTTGTTATTGATTATTCTTTGCAGTAAACTGCTTATACAAATAATAATACATACTGGTGTGGGAAATTATTTACATTTCACAATATAATAATAAGTCTTTTATTTATCAGTTTTCACATATAGGCTTAAAAATCATTTCCGGAAAATTATTCGTCACTTCATAAATCCCGAGCACTATTGTGTAAACTGGCAACACAAGATACTGTCGTTGACATTACATAACGCATCCACAAAGTGTTGCATTGGGTTCACGCCACGACTCTGGGTAGGCCCGCGCAGTTCGCGGGTGTCATTGTCAAAAAAAAAAAGGGGGGAGAGGGAGAGAGAGAGAGAGAGAGAGAGAGAGAGAGAGAGGGAGAGAGAGAGGGAAGGAGAGAGAGAGAGAGAGAGAGAGCCTCTCAGGTGCTGCTTTGCTGCTTTATGATGATAGGATGCACTGTCATGCTTATACAGTCAGCGTCTCCGAACTGTCCCTCTAATGTACACAGTTTACAATGCAGAAAAATTAAGAAGCCGTTTCAGCTGGAAGAGGCCTGTTCAAAAACTTCCGGAACATTCGTAATTTCGCACCAGTGCTGTGTTGGAGCAAAATGCGGTTGGCGTCCCTGCTCACGCCTGTGTTTAATATGTAACTGCCGGAAGTTTCATTGTTGTATGTCAGTTAGTTATTGTTCAGCGCTGTATTGAGTAGAACGTTGTATGGCACAGTTTGCGAATTTCGAGTTGGGAGAGTTAGAGGAGCTACGCGTTTGTGTTAAATTTTGCGTGAAACTCAAGAAAACCTTTACAGAAACTCACCAAATAATGTAGGAAGCTTACGGTGATAAGTGCTTAAGCCGTGTTCGGTGTTAGAATAGTTCGCAGGATTTAAAAGTGGTCGGACGCAAGTTAAAGATGATCGTCGTTCAGGACGCCCTTCGGTGTCTACTGACGACGCTCATGTCAGGAAAGTCTACCATAGCGTGCATGCCATCGAAGGTTGACTGTCAGAGAGATTGCAGAAAAATGTAACGTTTCTGTTGCATCGTGTCATGAAATCCTGCCACAGCATCTGGGAATGCATCGTGTAGCCGTCAAGTTCGTGCCATGGCTCATGAGTCAAAACGAGAAACACCTTTGCTTCGCGATCTATGAAGATGTTTTGGATCGCGCAAATGAGAACGATATACTCCTCACGAGAATCATAGCTGATGATGAGACGTGGATCTACGATTATGCTGTTGAGACCAAGGTTGACTGTTAACTATAAGTCGGCAATAGCTCTGCAAGACCAAAAAAAGCTCTTCAGGTTAGGTCAAATGTCAGAGACATGCTGATAGTTTTCTTTGACTCTGAAGGATTAGTTCATCATGAATTAATGCCGCAGGGACAATCTGTTCATGGATGCTATCCGGACGAGTTGCGACGCCTGCGAGAAAATGTGAGAAGGAAACAGTCTGAAATGTAACGACACAGTTAATGACTCTTGCATTACGGTAACGAAACCGCACACTGCTGGTCTGTGACTGATGCACAAAGAAGGAAATCACTGTTCTCCCTCATCCGCCGTACTCTCCAGACGTGGTCACTGCGGACCTCTTTTTATATTGAAAGTTGAAAACCACGCTAAAAGGTCGAAGATTTGCAACGATAGACGAGATAAAGGAAAGTCCTCGGACGGCGTTCGCGCGATCCAGCAAGAGGTGTAGCCACACTGCTTCCGGAAGTGGAATCGACATTGGGAGCGATGTATCAATTGAGAAGGAGAGTATTTCGGGGCAGAGCATGCTCAATAAGTAAAAGATAAAAGTAGAAAAAAATGTGGACAAGGTTCCGGGATTTCTTAACAGACCTCGTATATAATCTTTTTACTATCAGCTCACAACCAGTTTCGTAGCACTGAAAACCACATCCTCAGGTGACATATGTATAACAATAAATCATGAAAGAGTAATTGACCCTAAAATTAACAACAGTGTGAAAAATTTTTAAAAAAATGCTGTTAAAGCCTATAAAGATAGAAAAACTGTATTCACGCGAATAAATCGTAAGACCAAAGAAACCCTAAATACGGAACCCAACATTCATTTCCAGACCAAACTAATAAACCACTAAATGGTCGTTCTACAATGAATCACAATCAGCCACACGTAGGTATCCAAGTCCAAATGGTCGGCGATGCATAAGCAAAATTACATCATTGGTAACATGGAGATACGTAAAAAAAAACCACAAAGAGACCGGGGGAGCGATTAGTTTTAGACAATAGAGGGGAGCCTGCAGCGAAGTGGAGCAATAATAACAATAACATTGGACAATGTGAGTCGAGCAAGTGGCTTATTAACGGAAAGGAGATACAAATAAAGTAATAATCTAGCACAAACACCAGTCTATTCGCATTCGCGGAACACGGTACACGATCACGTACTATGAAATGCTAACACAGTCAAAGTAAACAACCACCCCTTAGAGGGCTCGGGATGACCCACCGAGAAATCGTTGATCGTTTTGGGAAAGCGCGAATAGTGAACAACAAATGTCGGAATGTCCTACTACAGTATCTTAAAACTTCTATCGAAAATATATAACAGTGACCGTTAATTTGTTTCAAAATATATCGCTAATAAGAGTCACACACAGGTGATTGCCTAAGAGAAACGACATTAGAGGGTGTTTACTGACTTAAGTGGCTATTTACTGTCGCGATGTCAGTATTTCACAGTACCCGGTCACGTCCCGTGATCCACTGTTATACGTAGACTAGGAGTTTGGTATGTTTTTTCTTCCCGTTAATAAGCCACTTGCTTGACGCACATTGTGGTTTCTTTTTTTTCTCTCTCTCTCTCTCTCTCTTTTTCTATTGCGCCTCGACGCTGCGGACTGCCCCCTCTGTTCTTTAAAACAAACCGCTCCTCAGGTCCTTATAATGTCATTTTGTTTTACGTATCTCCACGTTGCCTCGATGTAATTTTGTGTAGGCTCAACCGATCATTTTGGAATTTGATTCCTATATGAGGAGGATTATGAGTTACTGACGTTCCGCGATTAAGCGGTTTATTAATTTGATTCCATCTTCCGGGCTACTTAGCTCCCATGATTATTTTTCTGTTTTACAAGTTTAATTTTTCTTTACAATTTTTCAAAAATGGTTCAAATGGCTCTGAGCACTATGGGACTTAACTTCTGAGGTCATCAGTCCCATAGAACTTAGAACTACTTAAACCTAACTAATCTAAGGACATCACACACATCCATGCCCGAGGCAGGATTCGAACCAGCGACCGTAGCGCTAGCGCGGTTCCAGACTGTAGCGCCTAGAATCGCTCGGCCACCTCGGCCGGCTACAATTTTTCGATTCCCTGTTTATTTTATGGTGTTACTGCTTCATCATTACACAGATAATGTAGTTTCTAGTGCCACGAATCCGGTTGTGATCTGATAATAACGATGAAATACATCTGAACCTGCTTCCTAATTCCCAAGACGGTTAGTCACAACTGTGGTTGCCCTGTCTACAAGGGTTTCTGCTGCCAAATACGTCCATAACCATCCGGGTATAGCGTCTTCCTAAGCGCAATAAGGGGAAAACACCAGACCGAAGTAAAATATCCGCACGCCACTTCCTCTCTACTTCACTATTTAGTATTACACATGAAGGTAGGTAAGGATCTCCAGGCATTCACCAAATCCAGACCCCTCCGTCGGATTGCCACAGGGTAGAGCGTGATTTATTGATCCAACTCACTCTTTTCCTGGTATCCAGTGTACAGTGGCGATGCTGGTTACTCCACCACAATCGTCACTTGGCACTGGCCGTAGAAATATGTCTTTTATGAGGAGATGCCCGACCATTGTGCCACATTCTTTTTAATTCCATTCACGCAGACGGTATGCTAGCAAGACTTCTGGTAGCACTTCGCAACCCACGACTGAGCCCTTCCGCTGATTTCATACGATTTTTGACAAATACCCTCAGCAATGTTCGACGGTCACCGCCCGTCATTACATGAAGTGAGTCTCATCACAACAGTCGACTTGAGCAGCTGTAGAAGAAAAAAAAAAGTCCCTGAAGGATTCGTTTCTAAGGTGACGTACCACCCCCCCCCCCCCCCCAACCCATCGGCTAGCCGTGCGGTCTAACGCACTGCTTCCCGAGCACGAAGGCGTGCCGGTCCCCAGCACGAATCCGCCCGGCGGATTAGTGTCGAGCTCCGGTGTGCCGGCCAGCCTGTGGATGGTTTATAAGGTGGTTTTCCATCTGCCTCGGCGAATGCGAGATGGTTCCTCTTATTCCGCCTCAGTTACGCTATGTCGGCGATTACTACGCAAACACTGTATCCACGTACGCGTACGCCATAATTACTCTACCACGCAAAAATTGTGTTTACATTCGTCTGGAATGGGGGGGGGGGGGGGTTCCACTGGGGGTGGAACTGCACAATAACCCTGGGTTCAGTGTGGGGTGGCGGTGGGGTGAGTGGACTGCTGTAGCCTGTTGTGGGGTTGTGAACCACTGACGGCTGCGGCGGGGACGAAGCCTCTCCGTCGTTTCTAGATCACCAGTTCAATACATACATACATACGAGGTGACGTACAGGTACTAGTTCAGGTTTTTTCTTCAAGACCATTGAGCTTTCCTGACCGATCCACTTGCGATTACCGCTTCTCTACTGGCAGCACAATAATCCCTGCCTCCTTTTATGCTAGCAGCTCCACCTGTCGTGAGATCTAGCGACCAATTCAGCATTCCCGGACACTTTTTAGCAGTGAACCAGTATGTATGAAGTCCTTTCTTTTCCATATTACAAACTGAAGTATCCTCAATCAAACAGTTGCTTTGAATAACAAAGTGTCTGACTATGGATGTTGCAAGGGGCCGATAACATACTCAGTCCATTACAGGGTAGCTCCCGCGACTTCAGGCCAGGGGGTAATTGCCGTCTAGCACATCTGCAAAACAAAGCCAGACAGGAATTCGAAAACAAATTGCCAGGTCAGACTGAGGAATGGCTACGGAGCCTCTGATTTTGTAGCCTGATACTTATCCTTCGAAGTATAGAAAGAAGATGGGATGGTTAACATTCCCCAACTCCGTCCAAGCAGCCCTCGGTAGGCTCAACGGTACTGACCGACCACCGTGTCATCCTCAGCCGTTAGCGTCACTGAGTGCGTATACGGAGTGCATATGATCAACACATACCGCTCTCTTGTCCGTTGTTAGCGTACGAAACCGGAGTTGCTACTTCTCTGTCAAGTAGCCCTTCAGTTTCCATACAAAGGCTGAGTGCGGCCCGCTTGCCAACAGCGCTCGGCAGACCGGACGGTCACCCACCCACCTGCTAGGCATGCCAGAGAGCCCTTAACATCGGGGATCTGACGGGAACCGGTGTTACTATCGCGGCAAGGCCGTAACACAGTTAACATATCCTAGGAAATCATAAAATCACTGGGGAACATGGCAACCAAACGATTCCCCCGACTTACAGATGTTAAATGGCAATTTATCATGTGTAATTCGGGAGATATATGACTGAGTTTAGGAAGGATGTCATCCTGACGCATTGGATTTTGAAGCTAGAATACATAGACTGCACAATCAGTTAGTTAGCTGTTTTTTGGTTTCTGACGATAACAGCAGGCAAAAGTTTTTCGTATCTGTTTTCTCAGATCACTAGACAACAATTCAAGCAAATCATATTAATGGAGTTTATTACAGTAAGTTAATTGACAATACTTAACTTTGCATATTCACAAAATTGTGTCGCCAGCAAATGGCGACATGCAGTTGATTAATGTCCTTCGTTATATACATTTTCAATGAAAGCAAAACTAGACAGGTCATAAGTCTCTTCTATAGTGTGTATGACGTCTCGTCTTCCAATCCGGCAGCGCCTAGGCGGCGCAGCGCTTATATTCTCTTCGTTTAGAGGCCTCTCCTGTCTCGGTGTCGTCCTAGTCAGCGTACTATTGGCTGAAGTCTTCTCACAGCCCTCTCTGCTCTTCGGTTCTTCATCGTCGTGCCATTGCCTGTCATTACGCCGGAACAAAAAGAATGGGAAAGATCGAAGGTTTGTTAGCTTTCGGAGAAATAATAGGCGGCAGTAAGGCTGTTCTGACGTTATTCTTGACGGTGGGCAAATAATAATGATACTATAGGACTTCTAGACCAAAGGTACTAGATGTTTCGACTTTGAAAAATTTAGTCCTTCTTCCTCAGAGAATCGTCACTGTAAAGGCACACACAAAGAAATCTTTGTTGTTATTGTTAACGTCTTTAAACTGAAGACCGGTTCTTTCAGTTTCCGATGTTAATCCTGTTCAGGTCTCGTCATCTATGCGTAAGTCGTGCATCCCTTATCATTCAGTACCTGCTTACTGTAACTGAGATATGGGCTCCCTCACACTTCTCTCTATTACCAAATTGACGAATCCTTGACATCTCACGATATATCCTACTAACGGATTCCTTTATTCAGGTTACGGCATAAATTTGTTACTTTCCAGTTCAGTTCAGTACCACCTAATTAATCTGCAGCATTATCCTGAGCGCCACATTCCAAAAATTTTTCTTATCTTCAACTGTTATTGTCCACAAATTACTTCCGTTCAAGGTTTCAGGTCAGACAAATTCCTTCCGAAAATATTACCATTATTTATATTCATAGTTGGTGCGTACCTGGCCCAAATAAATTTTTGTTCCAATCTTCTATTAGTCCAACTCTTCCTTCCGACATTCTTTCCGTATGTCTCCTCCGCCTCCTCTGTTTGTGCATCATCGCGTCGCCTTCCTTGCCAATATTCTCCTCACACCGATGACAGTCCATCTACTGCTCTTCTCTCTGTCCATCTCCTTCTCCTCCTCCTCACTCTATTCATATCCTCCTCCCCTTTTCTACGCATTTCCTCCTCCCGCGACTCTTTTTCAATTTAATCCTCTTCTCTCTCTGTCCATCTCCTCCTACACCCTCTCTTTGGCCGTCTACTCCGTTCCCTATCAAGTCCTTCTTCGCCTTCTCTGTCTCTACATCTCCACCTCGCCCTTCTTTAATTATCCACCACACCCAATCTAGGATTTCTTTCAGGTAGTATGTGAACATGTACCAAGTTTTGTTGATGTTGATCCAGGGATTTAGAAGGGGCTCTTTACCAGCGGCTGCGCCCGTGGTCGCACTTATTTACATAAATTTATCATATTTCACACATCTTTGTACACATACGTCACCTGAGTCGCTAGCGAATTTGGCCCTACACCTTTGTTTTCTCTCAACTCTATATTTATCAAATCATATAC